>NC_080692.1:20769232-21069232 GCF_030445035.2 Dasypus novemcinctus | reverse complement strand
TTGTTGTTTACACTCGCTTTCTGTTCTGTGTCCATTTGCTATGTGCTCTGCCTGCTCATCTTCTCTCTCTTTTTTAATTTATTTCTCTCCCCTTCCCCCCCGACCCCCACCAGTTGTCTGCTCTCTGTGTCCATTCGCTGTGTGTTTTTCTATGTCCACTTGTATTCTTGTCAGAGGCACTGGGAAACTCATCTCTTTTCTGTTGCGTCATCTTGCAGTGTCAGCTCTCCATGTGGGCGGCACCACTCCTGGGTGGGCTGCACTTTTCTCGCGTGGGGCGGCTCTCCTTACAGGACGCACTCCTTGCACGTGGGTTAGGAGGCCCTGGGTGTGAACCCTGGACCTCCTGTTGGTAGGCAGACGCTTTATCAGGTGAGCCAAATCCGCTTCCCTCATCTTCTCTTTAGGAGACACAAGGAACCAAACCTGAGACTCTCATTTGGGAGAGAGGCACTCAATTCCTTGAGCCACCTCTGCTCCCTGCTTTGTTGGGTCTCTCATTGTGTTTCTTCTTTTTGTCTTGTTGCGTCAGCTCACTGCAGCAGCCTGTTACACCAGCTCCCTGTCTTGCGCATCTTCTCCAGGAGGCATTAGGAACCAAACCTGGGACCTCCCATGTGGTAGGCAGGAGCTCAATCACTTGAGCCACAGCCACTTCCCAAATTGTATATTTTAAATAGGTGCAGTTTATTACACCAATTATTCATCAATAAAGTTGGGGCAGGGGAAACCTCTTAGCAAACTAAGAATAGAAGAGAACTCAATCTGATAAAGGTGTCTTAAAAACAAACAGCAAGTTCATACCTAAAGGCGAAATGCTGAAAGCCTTCCCTGTGAGATGGGAAATAAGACAAGAATGTATACCATTACTTCTATTCAAAATTGGACTAGAGGATGAAGCCAGTACAACAGGGCAAGATAAAATAAATAAAAAAGCATAAGAATCAGAAAGGAAGAAATAAAACTGTTCTTATTCACAGACAATTGCCTATGTAGAAAGTCCAAAAGAATCTGTAGACAAATTTAAGAATTTTCATTCATCAAAAGACGTAGGAGAAAAGGGAAAGTCTAAGGTATATCACTAAAGGAAAGTTTAAAAAATGGAACATGGGGGAAGTGGATTTGGCTCAACTGATAAGAGCATCCACCTACCACATGGGAGGTCCAGGGTTCAAATCCAGGGCGTCCTGACCCATGTGGTGAGCTGCCCATGTGCAGTGCTGATGCACACAAGGAGTGCTGTACCATGCAAGGGTGCCCCCACGTAGGGGAGTCCCATGTGCAAGGAGTGTGCCCCATAAGGAGAGCTGCCCCGTGTGAAAAAAAAGCAGCCTGCCCAGGAATAGTGCCGCACACACCGAGAGCTGATGCAGCAAGATGATGCAACAAAATGAGACACAGATTCCTAGTGCTGCTGACAAGAATGCAAGCAGACACAGAAAAACACACAGCAAATGGACACAGGGAGCAGACAAAGGGAGTGGTGGGGGACAGGGGCGAGGAGAGAATTAAATAAAAAATAAATCTTTAAAAATAAATGTACCATGGGACTGTGTAGTATAGTAAAACTTCATGTGAAATATGCATATGGGTAGAATTGTATATATAAGACTATTTTTCTTTGAAACTGAACAAATGTATGTTAAAACTATAAGATGTTACTATTAGACAAAAAAACACACTATACTAAGTGAAAGAAACCAGACACAAAGTACAATATATAGTGCATGATTCCACTTATATAAAATGTAAATATAAATCAATTTATTAAGATGAAATTAGATGATTGGTTATGTAAGACTGGGGAAGGACAGAGGGATTGAGAGGTGACCACTAAGGGGTGTGGAGCTTTTTTTCCCAAGTAATGAAATTGTTCTAAAATTTTTTGTGGTAATGAATACAAAACATTTTGATTATACTAAAATCCACTGATTATATGCTTTGGAGAGACTGTATGGTATGTGAATATATCTCAATAAAACTGCTTTAAAAAATAGCCAAATGTGCAAGAATAGCCAGAAATAGCTACTGTGTACAGCAGGGGATGCATAGAGAGACTGAGTGGTGAAGAATTTGTTTGTTTATTATTATTACTATTGAAATAATGAAAATGCTCTAATAATGATTAAAATGATTAATGCAATTATATCAAATACAGTCACTGATTGTACACTTTGGATAAATTGTATGCATTATTATTATATATCAATAAAGTTGATTTGTTAAAAAATTTTTAAAAAAGACATAGAGGAGGGGGCCCCTTGCTGCTCAGCCAGGTGAGCTTTTGGGGCTACCAGCACACACCAGTCTTGGCCACCGCACCCCACACCCTTCCACCCACAGGGACCGACATGGGCCATCACGAGTGCCTGGGATTGGTCGTCTTGGGCTCAGCCGTGGTCTCACGTGGTCCTGGTCAGCTTGGGCCTCCCCGAAAATTTCCAAGTCCCACTAAGGAAAGCCCTGAGGAGGGAAGGCGACCCAGGGTCGTTCTGCTGCAAACCCTGTGTTCCGAGGGTGGAGCAAGGCCAGGCTGGACGTCCCGCAGACCCCGATTCATCCCGGTGTCCTCTGACACCGCTGGCCACCACTTTGAGGCACCTCGTACCAAGTTTCCAAGCTGCCCCTCCCAGGAGCCCAGAGCCAGTCTCCTGCACACGCGCGTGGCTCTGGAAGGCCCGCCCCCACCCTGTCCCCTGGGTCCCCTGTGGGCTTCTCCCCCCATCCCCTGGGTCCCCTGGGTCTCACCCCAAAAAAGACATAGAAAAGTGCAGAATACGAAAAATACACGCAAAACATATATAACCAACCAAATTAATTAATTAATTTAGCATGATCACTGGGTACAAAATCAGTATGTGGAAATCAATTAATTTTTCTATATATTAGCAATAAAATGTAGAAAACATTTAAGGCATCAAGAGCCTAAATTTATTACAGAAATAAAGACCTCTTCATAGTAGAGTAAGAAACAATGGGGAAGCAGATGTGGCTCCAGTCACTGAGCTCCCACCCACCACGTGGCAGGTCCTGTTTAGGCTCCAGTGCCTCCAAAAAAGGAGAAGAGCACATAACAAACAGACATAGCAAGCGCAAACAACAAGGAGGGTAGAATAATTTTTTTTAAAAATCTTAAGGAAAAAAAAAGAGTGTTGACGTAAATGAAAGAGGACTTAATCAAATACAGAGAGATGTATGTCATTCATGGATTGGAAGACTCAATATTATAAAGATAACAACTGTCCCCCAAATAATGTAAACATTCTATATTACCCTCATCAAAATAGAAGCAAATTAGTTGTTTTCCCATCTCCCCCAGGTGGCTCATCTGTCTACTCGTTGTCTCTGCTTGTTGTGCCCACTTGTTGTCTGCCTGTCTTCTTTGGGAGGCATCAGGAACGGAACCCAGGACCTCCAATGTGGGAGGCGGATGCCCAACTGCTTGAGCCACATCCACTCCCACTTTTTGTGTCTGCTCATAGCGTTAGCTTATCTTATTTAGGAGGCAATGGGAACCGAACGTGGGACCTCCTTCATGGGAGGCAGGCATTCAACTGCTTGAGCCACATTTGCTCCCCATTAGTTTTTTGTTTTTAATTTAACCAGCTGATTCTAAAATTTATATGGAAAGGCAAAGGAACAAGAATGGCAGGAAATGAAAAACAAAGGGGAGGACTTACTCTACCAGATATCAAGACTTATTATAGAATGACAGCTGCAACACGGATCCAGGATAGACAAACATGTCAAAGCTGCGAGAGAATATCCATGTAAGAACTCCTGCTTTATGACAAAAGTGGCACTACAGAGCAGTGGGGGAAACACAGTACTTTTAAACCATGTGCTGGGCCAATCACACATAAAAAAATGAAACAACTATTCACACCATTCAAAAGATCTAAAGGTAAAAAGTAAAAACAATGAAGTTTTTGAAGAAAACATTGGACATCTTCGTAACCTTGGGGTGGGGAAAGACATGTTAAACATGATCTAAAAGAGCACTAGCCAGGGAAGTGGATTTGGCCCAATGGATAGGGCGTCCGCCTACCACATGGGCGGTCCAAGGTTCAAACCCAGGGCCTCTCAGCCCATGTAGTGAGGTGGCCCATGCGCAGTGCTGATGCACACAAGGAGTGCCGTGCCACGCAGGGGTGCCCCTGCGTAGGGGAGTTCCATGCACAAGGATTGCACCCCGTAAGGAGAGCCACCCAGCATGAAAAAAGTGCAGCCTGCCCAGGAATGGCGCCGCACACACGGAGAGCTGACGCAGCAAGATGATGCAACAAAAAAAGAGACAAGTATTCTAGGTGCTGCTGACAAGAATACAGGCAGACACAGAAGAGCACGCACTGATGGACACACAGAATAGATAACTGGGGGGGGTGCGGTTTGGAAGGGAAGAGAAATCAATAAAAAGTAAATCTTAAAAAAAAAACAAAAAACACTAGCCATAAAGGAAAAGCTTGATAAATTGGACTACATTAAAATTAAGAACCTCCATTCATCAGAAGATATAGAAAGGTGCAGAGCATTAAAAAAATAAATGCAAAACATACATAACCAACCAATGGCTCACATTTAGACTACGTAAAGAACTTTCACAAGTGACTTGTGGGTATTTTTCTGTATATGTCTTGTTTCACAGAGAATAGCTAAAATGGTCAGTAAAAATATAGAGATGCTCAACCTCATTCCTAATCAGAGAAGTGCAAATAAAAACCACAATGAAATAATGAAATTCAAGTAACAAAAACAAAAATCAAAAACCACAATGAAATACTGTCACACATTCTATCATTAACAAGTGTTGGTGAAGATAGGAGCAACATTGCTAGCGACACTGATAATTGCTACTGATAATTTGGAAAACTGACATACTACAAACACTGAACAGATATAAAACCTCTGGCCCTGCATTTCATGCCTGGATCTACACTTAACAGAAATGTGTGCACGTGTTCACAAAGAGACAGGCATAAGAATGTTTGTAGCAGTATTATAGTGGCTAAAAACCAGAAATAATCTAAATAGATTTCCCTGTTTTGAACAGTTCATATAAATGGAATCATATGTGGTCTTTTGCGACAGGCATCTTTCACTTAGCATAATGTTTTCCAGGTTCATCCATGTTGTAGCATGTATCAGTACTTCATTCTTTTTTATAGTTGAATAATATTCCATTGTACAGATATACCATATTTGGTTATCGGCTCATCAGCTGATGGCCATTTGGGTTCCCTCTTTGGCATCAATACATATTTTATGAATGAATTAATACCAGGGTGTGCTAGAATCTCCTGTTTTATATATCCCAGGACCTATCAATGCCTACCTTTTACAAATTGGGCACTCAATAGCTATTTATTTATTTATTCATTATTAGGTTTCAGTATTCTCATTTGAAAAGGGAACATTTGATCCCTTCTCACTGTAAAATTATTTTTCTAAGGAGGAAAGAAGAGTACAAGGGACCTCTGAAATGTACAGGAATATTTATAGAAAAGACAAATCTAATTGGCAGAAAGCATGTTCTAGTGAAAAAAGCACTAGATTAAGTATATTTTGATTCAATTTATGTTTCCACTAAGCTGGTTACTTATTTTTTGCTTTTCCACCAAATCAACATAAAGTGTGAAATGAGGCAGAATAGGGCTTGTTGAGTGGCAACTTTGTCAAAGGAAGAGGGTGAGAACTGCAAAGAAAATGCCAAAAAGTCATATATATTAGTACATACGCTACATATATATACACTCATCTATAGCTACATTAGCACTTAACCAACACTGCTGTCATTTCATATTTGATTGAATTAGCTCATCCCCACCACAGGCAACAGGGTAAGTACTACTATTGTGGACAATGACCGATATTCAGATGTCAAAGTTGTCACCTCTGTACTACAGGCAATTTTGAGTCATCTAGGTCAGCTTTAACCAACAAGGAAAGTGAAAAAACAACTGATTCCCTTAAAATCATTCCCAGTCCTCACCATGTCTTTGGAGAATCTCCTGAAGATCGGGCTTGGAAGCAGTGTCCGAAGGGCTTTCCCCGTCACCATTTCCTTCAGTGTCCTCTTCCGTAGCAGAAGAGCCCACGGAGAGAACGTGGAGCTTGGTCTCCAAGTCCTGAGCATCTGGCTTCAGGAAGGCAGCTGGACCATCAATGCCTTGGGACCAAAAGAAAAGAAAAAAGAGGAAAACGCTATGTGTTGTTGAGCAGGGGTGGGGTGGTGGTGGTGGTGGTGCAGGTGATCAGGGTTAACTACCCAAACCGTTTTACCTCTCCTCCTTTCTTACCACCTGCAAGAACGTTCCTTAACGGAGCAGTCCAGGACTGGTGTTTGTTTTATTAACGTCCTCTGATTGTAGCTATGGTAACATGAACTTGATGTTGTGCTTCAGGAACTTAAGAATGAGACCAAGAAAACAAAGCAGGCCTCTATAGTATATATACTGTCCAAACTAATAACTCAGGGGCTTTGCTTAGACACTCTTAATCCTATTCTTCTCCCACTCCCGCCATCTCAAATTATCCTTTGAGTCACATCTACTGGAAGAATGAATTCTCTCTACCCATGTCTGGCTTCATCATTAGCCTCTGCCATGCTGTAACAATCAAGTCTGTGAATTTCTCAAATAAGCCACTCTAGACTAATTCCTATGGCATCTAAAATAACAGTTCTAGGACAGACATGAACTTCGGCCCATCTGAGAATCCTCCACCCCTCTAGGTCTGTGCAGCCTGCATCCCGGCAGGAAGGGATGCTGCCTAAATACACACCGTGGAGGACCACATCGTTGTGAGGGGTCTGAGGTTCCACCAATGGAGCGTGCTCCTCACTGCCTCGTGGCTTTGACCGACGTAGCCTGGCTTCTGGGTTTGGCTGTACCATAAGTGGCTCAAGGCGCTTTTTTCTCTGCTTCTTCTCTAGCAATGCTCTCTAGGAAAAAACCAGTATATTAAGCAGGAAAGCAATGACAAGATTTAGACAATTCAAGCACTTACAATTTGCTTTTCACTAATCTTCATAAAACTTCTGTAATTTTTTCCTGGTTAAGATTTGGGAAAAGTGAGGCACAGAGAAGAGCAAGGAGTCATTCATTCATTTAACAAATATTTACTGAACACCTATAAAGATCTCCTTAAAACCATACAATGCTTTGGTAGCGGAGGTGAGGCATGATTCAATCTACTGAAAATATACATAGTAATTAAATCATTATTAAAGCCAGATTGCAAGTTTAAAATACATAAACACATATGCATAGGGAAAAAGATGGAGGAAAACAGCAACAGTGGTTTCTTTGGCTGGTAAAATATGGATATTACCTTTTTTCCTAATTTTCTGTGTTTTCCAAGTTTTCTTACTTTGTAAGGAAAAAAATAAAATTTATTATAAAATGTATTATCCAAGTTATTTTCATGTTTTAACCAGCTAAAGAGCAGTTAGTTTTCCTTTCTTGCTCATTTTACATAATTAGGGCCCAAACAAATTAAGACCAAGGGGAAGAAGATGGGGGAGGGGCGGTAAATGCAGTTTGGAACATTCCAAATAGAAAGCAGTCAACTTTATGAATAGAAAACAAGATAAAGAATATGGCAAAAAAGAAAGTCAGGGAAAAAGCATGACAGACTCTAAGAAAAACATCCAGTGAGATGAGAAGGAAGGCACACTAACACAAACTATTTTTAATCTCTGGCAAATAAAAGCATAGAAATTATTATGGACCTAGGATATCTGAGAATAGAAAAAGTGCCAAGCTGTAAGATGAAAAAAAAAAAAGAAAGAAAGAAAGGTATTATAACCTATTCACTACTGTTTCTCAGGGAAAAAGCCACCTACTCGCTGTTTTCCATTGATATTGCCTCGGAAAGTGCTGCTAGGAAGAAGAGTCACTCCAAGAGATTAGACAATCAGCAGGGAAGGCTGATGAAAGTACGCAAATAAATTCAGAAGACAAAAAAGAAATAGATTTGTTTTTCACCCAGGCTTGTGCAGAAGAAAAAGAATGTGTCAACCATAAAGAATGGAGTCTGTTAGAGCAAGTTGGGAAGGAATAATTGGGGTTTTGAGATTATTGCCTGAATTATTATGAATTGAAGGGTTTTAATGTACCAGGGACACTAAGTACACAGGAGGCTAAAATGAGACGCCCCCCCTCCCCTACCCCAGAACTTGTTGCAATAAGGCTCTTTATACCAATGAAGAAGTCTTACATAATGGAGCGTAAGTAACCCACCTGAAGAAATGACAAACATGAACATGATAAGCTGCCACATCTTATCTGTATGACTATGGCTATTTAACCTCACATAAGTCTCATAACTGTGATTAATGAAACAAAAACACAAGATGCAGCCGCTGTTCCATTAATACATGTAAATAAAAAATGTTCTATAGAAAAGGTGTATTCTGTCTGCTCGTGGTCCAGAATAGGGGAGAAAAAGAGCTAGAACTGGACAGTGTTCATCTAGACTGCCTGAGAAAGAGAAGTAAGACTGGCAGACAAGAGCACCCCATTCCCTAGGAGCAGGAAACTACGTAGGGCTTCTTAATGGCCAAGGTGAAATATCCCTTGGGGCTGTCCTTGCTTACTGATCAGTCTTGTAATTTTCAACTGACTTTCTCAATACCACATGCCCAGGAAGAGAGTATTGTGAACATGCACAGTAAGCTGGTATTCTGGTTTTACAACTGACCACTTGGAGTTTGAGTAGGGTGAGCTTGTACCTACGAGCATGGTTGCATTTAGCTGCACTGGCAAATCCAAGTCCTTCGACCTGTAAAGCAAAGACTGGACTCTGGACCAGTGGTCCTGTCAAGGTATCTGTTGAGGTCTTTCTCTTTCCGCTTCATCAAACTCATTTATAGCAACAACTTAAGGGAAAAAAAACACCTATAGACTCAAACTGTAAACTTCAGCACCACAGGTACTACAGCATTGCCTGTATAATAGTATTGTCCAGTTCTGTTAAAAACACCACAAAATATCTCCATATCGTTTGTCTAAGTACCGTCTTCAGAAAACTGTCACCTGATTTAGCATTCTAACCACCCTCACTAGTCTGGTGTTAATTGAGTTTGAATATAATTCTGTCAACTCATATTTCATTTTTATGTCTTACCTTTCTTGAAAGCTAACGGTGCTTTAAATGATACTGGATAAACAAAGGAATTCTATTGTAAGGAGGTGAAGATCAAGGGAGTCTGGAAGAAAGCCAAAGTTGATGGCTCAGTGCCCTAAATGCAACTCAAATAGGTTGCATATAGGATTTTAAGTGTCACATAAACTAAAATGTAATCACTTTTAAATTTTCCAACTCCCTTCAGTACTGAACAATAAAGCAAAGAATTCATCTTCTCCAGAAGATGATGAAATGTCTTACTATTATTTCCTGGGGCAAACTGTTGAATGGTGATGCCAAAATAAACAATGAAAAAATACAGCAGATTAATAAGGAAAAAAAGTTTCCACCACTGGGGCTTCAAAAGGCTCTATTCAATAATATAATAAAACTCAAGCAAGCCTCACATTAATGATAGCTGGTTTTGCTGATTCCAAGTTTCCAAGGACTCCCTAGAGGAGATGGGCTGGAGCTCCATTATGACAACCTCAGAACAGACTGGCCACAGGGTACAACCAGCAAGATCAGAATAGTTGCCCAAGGTCCACCAGTCTGACTAAATATAACCTCCCTGGCATAGGTGAGATCAGAGAAAGGCAAGCAAGCCATTGTGCATTTGTCAGAACCTATAAAGGTGTGCAGTGCAGAGCACAGACCATGATGTAAACTGGTGACCATGGTTAGTGCAATCTTTCATATTTGTTCATCAATTATAACAAATGTAATACTCATGTGGGAGTTATTGGTAGGGGAGGATGTAGGGGGGTATATGGGAATCCCCCATATTTTTTACTTGATTTTTCTGTAACCTAAAGTTTCTTGGATAATAAAGTGAAAAAAAAAAAAAAGACAGTGGGGGAACATATAGAAGAAACTGTCAATATACATAAAAGGTAACAGATCTTACAGTGATGAAAAAGGTACAATACAAAGAAAATTTTATTTTTTAGGTTTTTTATTTTTTAATTTTATTATTATTTTGTTTTTGTTTTGGATAGCAGAAGGGTTGCAGCTGTGGCAGGGGAAGATGAGTGGTGTGGGGTGTTGATGGTGGGGGCACGTGTGGGGAAGGGTGCACCTGGGGCACGCCTCTGTGGAATATGAATGTGGTCATGTGGTCATGGGGTGTTGCCTCGGTGGGTGGAGACCTACACAATAACCAACAGAATATTGAATTCCCATCCTGGGGAGTCCTGCGACATTCTCTAATAGAGTGGCAAGTGAAAAGTTTTAAATCAGACTGCTTAAAATATCAGTTCAGTGCACTGATGGTCACCTATTGTAGAAGCTATGTTATACTTTAATCTATTCTCCACTAGATGGCATAAATGCTCTCTACCTAATGTGCATCCATGTCAGGAATATCATAGGAAAAGTCTGAATATCTTTACTTTCTGAGGCCAGTTAAGGTGCTCTCATATTCTAAAGGAAGAGTACCCTAGTGAAACTAGTTAAAAATAAAAGCAAAACATATTGGATGGGAAAGAATATTCTTTTCAATAAATGGTGTTGGGACAACAGATACTCATGTAAAAAATTTAAGTTGGACCCCTATGTCATATTATACAGAAAAATTAACTCAAAATGGATCATAGCAAGTGTAAGAGCTAAAACTATAAAATTCTTCAAAGAAAACATAGCAGCAAGTCTTTGTAACCTTAGATTACCAGTATTTTCTTAGAATACAAGTAACAAAAGAAAAAACTGGGAAAAAAAATAGATAAATTTTAAAAATTTGTGCTGCAAATGAACCATCAAGAAAGTTAAAAGACAACCCTAGAATTGGAAAAAATATTTGCAAATCATAAGGGACATGGATCCAGAATATATAAAGAACTCTTAAAACTCAACAATAAATAGACAAACAAATTTGAACAGACTTTTTCTCCAAAGAAGATATACAAATAGCAAATAAGCATATGGAAAGATGCTTAGTATCATTAGCCATTAGGGAAATGCAAATCAAATCTGCAATGAGATACTACCTCATATCAAGTAGGATGGCTAAAAATAAAAAAGCTGGAGAAAAACAAGCATTGGCAAGGATTTGAATCCTTATACAATGCTGGTGGGAATGTAAAACAATGCAGCCACTTCAGAGAACAGTCTGTTGGTTCCTCAAATGGTTAAAGATAGAATTACCATATGACCCAGCAGTTCCACTCCTAAGTTTATACCTAAGAGAAATGAAAATATATGTCCTCACATAAACTTGCACATGAGTGTTCAGAGCAGCCTTATTCATAATAGCCAAAACGTAGAAACAACCTAGATGTCTAGCAACTAATGAATGGATACACAAAATGTGGTATACATATAGCCATACAATGGAATTCAGCCATAAGAAAGAATGACATACACAAGATGGATGAACCTTGGAAACAATAGGGTAAGTGAAAGAAGCCAGTCAGAAAAGGTCACATATTGTATGATTCTATTTATAGCAAATGTCCAGAATAGGCAAATCCAAGAGACAGAAAGTAGACTGCTTAGGGCAAGATGGTTTGGAGGGAAATGGGAAATAATTACTAATGGGTACGAAGTTTCTTTTTGGGGTGATGAAAATGTTCCAAACTTGGACTGTGGTGATGGTTGGACAACAAAATACATACTATATAATACAAATTCTGAATAATACTATACTATAATTAAATCCATAATATATACAATAAATAATTTATAATACAAAATATGTACTAAAACCATTGAATTATACCCTTTTAAGGGGGTATATTAGTCAGCCAAAGGGGTGCTGATGCAAAATACCAGAAATTGGTTGGATTTTTTTTCTCTCCCCTTCCCCGCCCCTGAGTTGTCTGCTCTCTGTGTCCATTCACTGTGTGTTCTTCTGTAACCGCTTCTATCCTTATCAGCGGCCCAGGGAATCTGTGTGTTTTTTTGTTGCATCATCTTGTGTCAGCTCTCCGTGTGTGCGGCGCCATTCTTGGGCAGGCTGCACTTTCTTCTGTGCTGGGCGGCTCTCCTTATGGGGCACACTCCTTGCATGTGGGACTCCCCTACGTGGGGGACACCCCTGTGTGGCAGGCACTCCTTGCGCACATCAGCACTGTGCATGGGCCAGCTGCACACGGCTCAAGGAGGCCCGGGGTTTGAACTGTGGACCTCCCATGTGGTAAGAGGATGCCCTGTCCATTGGGCCAAGTCCGCTTCTATTGGTTGGATTTTATAAAGGGTATTTATTTGGGGTAAGAGCTTACAGATACAAGGCCATAAAGCGTAAGTTACTTCCCTCACCAAAGCCTATTTTCATGTGTTGGAGCAAGATGGCTGCCGACTGTGGCTAGGGTTCAGGCTTCCTGGGTTCCTCCCTTCCAGGGCCTTGCTTCTCTCTGAGTTCAAGGTTCTTTTCTTCCCAGGGCTTGCTTCTTCCTGGGCTCAGGGTTCCTCTCTTGCTGGGGCTCGCTTCTCTTTCCTCTGTGAGCTTTCCTCTGGAGCCTCTGTGGGGCTCCAGCCTAAGGCTTCAGCATCAAACTCCAACATCAAAAACCCTCAACTCTGTCTTTGCCATGCCTTTTATCTGTGAGTTCCCACACACCAAGGGGTGGGGACTCAATGCCCTAATGACGTGGCCCAATCAAAGCCCTAATCATAGCTTAATCACACCCAGGTACAGACCAGATTACAAACATAATCCAGCATCTATTTTTAGAATTCATAACCATACCAAACTGCTACAGGAGGTATATATTTATGGTATGTGAATTATATTTAAGTAAAACCGTTTAAAAATATATTGGATGAAAGTAGCCATGTGTAAATTTTATCTGAAAATCCAGGATTTTAAAGTATTTAAACTCCAAGAATACAATATCAGAAAAATAAAGATGTGAAAGAAGCTGTAATCTGATCAAATGGTACTGTCACCTGGACAATGATGATGAAAAAGTTAAGAGAAGGGGGGTGGTCTCCATGGAAATAATGGAAGGGGAAACCTAAGAGTAAGATTTACCTGTGTCTCTAGGACTGTCCAAGGCAGGGAGAGGATCCTGGCCAGATACTAATGTATCTCATTCCCCGGGGTAAGTAAATCCCTTTAGTGGAGATGGATCAATTATACCATCATACATTAATGATATTCATGATGAAGATCATTTTACCAACTCCACTTGCTCTGATTTCAAACTTACCAGGCCACTTGCTGATTATAAACTTCCTACAGAATTCCCTAAAGGGAGGGTACAGGCCAGCTGATTCTAGTATAAATTAATTCTCTGATTTAGATTTGCCACTTGTGAGATTGGTTGTCAACAATCCTCATGAGACTGATAAACTTTAGTTGCAATGGGGGACATTGTCACAGCAGAATTCCTGAGTCTAACTGACCCTGGATATCTGAGGCAGGGGTGGGAGAGGGAGGTTTCCCCAGCCTCTCCCACCTCTATCCATGCCCACTGCCAGAATAAGGCACTGTCATTGATGGGAGTCATGATGCATGGACTATGTGGACCCTACCTGCCAACCTTTGAGACCTAGAGTGAGCAGCAGCCAGAATTCCTCTACACACCTCCATCTCAGCTCTCTCCAACTCTGATACCCTAAGATCCTTTTTTTTTTTTTTAAAAAAGATGTATTTATTTATTTCTCCCCCCTCCTCCCTTTGTCAGCCCTCTGTATTCATTCGCTGTGTTCTTCTGTGTCTGTTTGTATTCTCATTAGGTGCCTCCAGGAACCGACACTGGGACCTTCTGGAGTGGGAGAGAGGCGATCATTCTCTTGCGCCACCTCAGCTCCCTGATCTGCTGTGTCTCCTACTGTCTCTCCCCTGCGTCTCCTTTTGTTGCGTCATCTTGCTGCACCAGCTCTCTGCGTGGGCCAGCACTCCTGCGTGGGGTAGCACTCCTGTACAGGGCAGAGCTCCACACAGGCCAGCACTCCGTGTGGGCCAGCACTTTGGGTGGGCCAGCTCACCACATGGGCCAGCTTGCCTTCACCAGGAGGCCCTGGGCCAATGTCCTGCACCTCCCATATGGTAGAAGGGAGCCCAACTGCTTGAGCTACATCTGCTTCCCCCTAAGATCCTTTTGAACATTCTATGATTTTATCAGTCTGATCTCACTTTGCAGATGAAATAATAAAGAGGCCCACAGAGTAAAGGACTTTAACCAACCACACAACAAATTAGCAGCGAGCTAGGATGGACTGGAACCAAGTCTTCTGATTCCCAGCTTTATTCTGGGAACAGTTATGCTTTATCCGTTAGACAGGCTGCCTTTCTTGCTTCAGGCCCTTTGAATACTCAGTCTGCCAATGAGGAAATTCCCTCAGCCCAGGCTGAGCAACCTCCTTCCTCTGCTCATGGGAGAATTTCGGGCCTCTAACAGTATTCTCATCCATTCCTTAACACCGAAACTTATACATGAGGCCCAAGAGATTTTTTTTCCCCATTTAAAAATATTCCTGTTAAAATTTTGTCTTTCTATTCATTTTGACTCTCTTGAAGGATCAGCAGAAGCCAGTGGCAGCCTGTGATGAAGAACTGAGCCAAGTGGAGGGACACTACTTTTCACTGAATACCTTTTTTTTTTTTTAAAGATCTATTTATTTATTTCTCTCCCCTGCGCCCCCCACCCCGGTTGTCTGTTCTCTGTGTCCATTTGCTGCGTCTTGTTTCTTTGTCTGCTTCTGTTGTTGTCAGCAGCACGGGAATCTGTGTCTCTTTTTGTTGAGTCATCTTGTTGTGTCAGCTCTCCGTGTGTGCGGCGCCATTCTTAGGCAGGCTGCACTTTTTTTCGTGCTGGGCGGCTCTCCTTACGGGGCGCACTCCTTGTGCGTGGGGCTCCCCTACGCGGGGGACACCCCCACATGGCACGGCTCTCCTTGCGTGCATCAGCACTGCGCATGGGCCAGCTCCACACGGGTCAAGGAGGCCCGGGGGTTTGAACCACAGACATCCCATGTGATAGACGGACGCCCTAACCACTGGGCCAGGTCCGTTTCCCTGAATACCTTTTCTGTATGATTTGATTTCTTACCCTATGCTTTTATTACCTATCTTTAAAATTTGTGCTATAAAAAGGCTTACAAAAATCTCAAATTTTATACCACATACATTTCACATGCAGAACTCTCATTGAAAAGAATAAAAACTACAAAAATTCAGACCACCTTTAACAAAAATCCAGAAAATAGATTTAGATATAAAATTCAAAAAATGGTGTCTCATAGCATTACTTGCTAGATGAGTCTAAGATTTCACTTAATGCTGGCAAGGGATGTACCATTTGGTCTTCTAACATTAGGATGCCTAAAGCCAAAAATGAATAAAAATTTTTGAAATATACACTAGGCCTAGAGCTGCAGGATGCCTATGAGTTACCTCCCGAGAGCCTCCATGTTGCTCAAATGTGGCCACTCTTTAAGCCAAACTCAGCATGTAAATGCAATACCTTCCCCACAGCATGGGACATGGCTCCCAGGGATGAGCCTCCCTGGCACCAAGGGATTACTACCAATCACTAACTGGTGATGCAGCTAGTGATCAGACCAGCAGAATATCTCAGCCCACATGTACGATCATGTGTTAAAAATGGCTTTTTGCCATTGAATAAAAGGGGAAATGGCAAAGACAAATGAGTTTATATGGTTAAGAGTCTTCGAAAAAGAGTTAGGAGGTCATCAGAGGGGTGGTGCTTATGCATGCCTCAGCAGGACCCCAGAAACAGCTTAAGTAGATACAACCCTAGGAATTGGTTCTCCTGAAGGCTATGGAGACCCACAGGGTATATGGTCATGGCAGATGGATTCTGAGTTCTGTGCCATGTCAATGGGCCCTACTTTGGAATTTGTGCTCCTGAGAGTGTTGGAGCTGGACTCAGATGTGACTTTTCTATACAGGCCTCTTCTGTAACCTTTACTGAACCTGTGGTTGGTGCTAGGGATGGTGTATACTCAGGGGACTTGAATCTCTTGACTGCACATGTACCAGCTGGGCCCTGAGCCTCAGCAGAGTTGCAACCCCTACTCTCTGGTTCGTTGGACTTACCCAGGTCAGCTAACAGGGAGGTGGAAATGGTCAAACACCACACCAGGGAACCGAGAGTACCTACAACTGCAAGCAGGAGAACTGCATCCATCGGCCATGTGGAATCTAAGCTCCCTCTTGATATAGAGGTGGAGTGGACATCACCATCCCAGGGTCCACAGAATGGAGGAATAAAATATGGATTATTGGACTTACTGATATTCTACTATAAAACTACTGTGACTAGTAATAGAAGAAATTGTATCATTGACGTAGACAAAGTGGCCACAGTAGTTGCTGAGGGCAGGGAGAGGGAAGAAGAGATATGATGAGGGGGCATTTTTGGGACTTGGAGTTGTTCTAAATGATAGTGCAGGGTCAGATGCTGGACATTATATATCCTGCCATAATCCACTGAATGTACTAGGGAAGAGTGTGAACTACAGGGTAAACTATTATTCATGTGGTGCAGCAGTGCTACAAAATGTGTTTGCCGAGGGTGATGAGTGTGCCACAATGATGGGGGAGGTTGTTGGTGTGGAAGGAGTGGGGCAGGGGGATGGGGGGCATACGGGAACCTCTTGTATTTTTTATAATGTAATCTTTTTTGTGATGTATGTATCTTCAAAAAAATACAATTTTCAAAAATGACAGGGTGAGGGGTGGGCAGTGGGTTATATGTTTTTTTAATGTAACATTCTAGGTGATTTATTAACTTTAATAAAAAAATATGTTAATAAAATTTTTTTTAATTTTAAAAAATGAATAAAAATAAATCAAAGATAAATTTTGTGGGTGGTCATTTCTCTCTACCACTTACTAGCACTGGAATGTGGAAAATAGAGGGCTCAACACAATTATTCTGATCTTTGAAATTACATGTGTGCATATGTGTGTAAAATTTAATTAGAATTTCCCCCATTATCAAAGAAGACTAGTTTCTTTCCTATTTTTAATTGATATCACTTTTAAAGTAATTAACTAGGCTAGAAGTTCCATTATGAATTCCACTAGCAACAGAAACAAGCGTGACAAGACTTCAGAGATATTTTTAGTCACCTACGGAGTCTAGACACTTTGATTGACAATGATCCTACAAAGGTATACTAGGGTTATAGAATTTCGACTTAGAGTGGAACAACACAAACTGTTTATTTATTCCTTCCTTCATTCAAATATCTAATGCTTATTATGTGCTAAGAATTTCTGATATAATGGACATTAAAAACAGATGGGATTCTTGTTCTTATGGAGCTTAATCTAGCAGAAGAGGAGATGAGATGGGCATAAATCACATAATTGCTAAACAACAAATGCGTAACTGAAAACTGAGACAGGTCCTTGGAAAAATATTATTCTGTAGTCAATGGAGGTTTTTAAGCAGCACAGCATGTTCAGATCTGCATTTTGGCTAAGAAAAAATCTTGTAGTTAAGTGAAATTACAGTGTAGAGAGATACTGAAGACAGCAGAACAAAATTACTATATAGAAATAAAATATTAACATTCTTGCAATTCTTAAGAAAGGCGCAAAGGAATTTTCAGTGATTATATACCAGGACAAGTTTTATGGCTGATATCCTCAAAGCACTTTGGTCTTTGCCATAGCTCTGAGCTTTGGCTCAGCAGACACTGACTTCAGACGTGGCTCAACAAGTAACCACGAGAGCCTCTTCCTTTCCAGTCTTCTGTCCATGATCCTGCCCGAGTGATCCAGAGTCAAGGCCACCATCACCATGGTCAGTACCACTGTCCATTTACTTCAGAGGAGGAGACTCTGCTCACCTGATTATCCAGTTTCAGCTGTCGAAGCTTCATGGTCTCATCTTCAAAGGCACTGTTTAAAGAGTGATGGAAAGAAAGACTATAAAGAGAAAATCCTTTAAAACCTGTGTCAATTTCACCTTTTTCTTCATCCTTTGGGCTATTTGGAACCCGTTAATTCTGCCTTAGGGAAAGCACCCATTTCTAGATGTTGCTCCCACCATGGCCATGCGAGGACTTTCCATCCTTAATGCCACACACATTCCACAGAGGAACTGAGGAGACAAACACCCAAAAGCTAAGAAAAAGATGGAGAACACAAACTCCATGCACACAGCACATTTTTCTTTGAAACCACATACGAGTACTTATTATAGTCGAGATTCAGTGTTAAATATTTTACATGTATTTTTAAAATTTATTCCTCAAAAACAACCCTATGAGGTATTTTTCAGATTTTAAAGAAACAGAGAATTGGAGAGCTGTGTATAAGGTAAAACCACAGAAATAGATCCTAATTCTAGTCTCCTTCCAGCGTCCAAGTCACACCTATATATTTTTTTTACTTTTTTTTTTTTTAGTTAATTCTAAGAGATGGAGAATTAGATTACATTTAGAATCTTACTACAGCCCACTGATTTCCTTAAGATCTGGGCAAGACATTTAACTTACTCTTCAAGCTGGCCATTAGTAAAATGTATTATAGTAGTCATCTAAGGAGTCTGTACGTATAAATGAACGGACAAAATTTAACATTGCTGGGAGATGGATGTGTTGGATGGGAGAAAACAAAACAACAAATAAACAACAAGTGTCTTCCATTGATAAACCAAACATCTTTGAGCATTTTTTAACTCTACAAAGGCTTTTCTATTTTGACAATTTCCTAGCTTACTATTTCATTTTGTGACTCGCATTTTTGGAAAAAGGATAGTGTGAAACAAGTCAGGCAGTGAAAATATTCTCAGTTTTTTGGATTATAAATTTTTACCAGGAGCCCACTGTCAGAAAAACTGGAAATAAAAGGTCCTATTTTTAAAAAGTCCATGGCTATAAGAGAAGCAAGGCTTTTGCTGCATTTGGGGAAAACATACCACAGCATCAATCCATGCTTTTCCACTATAGTCCTATATTTTAAAAGTTTTATATAACAACACACAGGTGGAATTTAGACAGCATCTCCAAGATTCTTCTTACATAAAAATCTTTAAGGTGGTTTAGTAACACCTTAGACCTATATGTGGAAGGGCTTTGATTCTATGACAGTCCTATTAATTTCATCATCATCTTTATGCTTAAAAAAACCAAAGAACAAAAACTGTGTATTCAATAAGTCATTTCTTTCTCCCAGCTCAAAAAAGGAAAACAAACAAAACAAGTGTCAGATAGGATATACTTCTGCCTTTATGTTTGTGGACCCTCACATTTCTCCTTGATATGTTCTTAATGTTTTTATCCTCCACATGTTTTTCAAACTTAATATTTAGTGTTTATTAATATAAATTTGAATAGACTCTATATAAAGAAACTAAGACTCACAAAAATAATATCACGAATAATATGTAGGAAAGGGTAACTTGGAGAGAAAGAATCACCATTATGAAATAGTATTTTCAACAATTACTGCTTTGAATCTGCTTTTCCTCCAACTCACTCCACCCCCAATACTAAACCAGAATTGGAATCTTCTGGTGTGAAAACAAAATCATCCTCCCCCATGATCCCAGATGCTAAAACCCCCTCAATAATGTGAAAACCTCTGACAGGCAACTAAAGCCCTCAAACATTTCTCTTAAGGCCTCCTACAGTGAAGAAAGCAGGTGTGTCTTCCCTGCCACATCTAGATATTGCAATGCCTTTTATCAAGCCTGGGCAAGTCTAATAGACAAGGTAAATAAATAGCGCATCATCAAAGCATTTTGACCTGAACAGAAGAGACATTAAGTAGGTGCCATATAATTGTAACATTTAGATACTACTGATACATCAAAAGGTATATTTTCACAAAGCCTCCAGTTTAAATTATAATTTAGTAGTAGTAATAAAGAAATTTCATACATTTATAGCTAATCTGAACCAGGATTTCTAGGCTAAACTAGAAATATGATCCTACTAAATTTGCATTTTTCCCTTTGATAAGTTCTTCCCTGCATTTCAAACTAAGTTACTGAATAATAAGCCTAACCAACCCTGGTTAGTAAATCCATAAAACAGAAAGAATTCAAGCAAGAAAAACAAAAATTACTGTTTCCATCCATTTTCTCATGGAGAATTTCCTATTGGCAAAAACAGAGGCAACTCTAAACGTACAGCTTGGAAACAGAGTGGCCTGTCTATGACCCCAGTGTGGCAGAGGACAGTGCCTGCAGATCAGCATTCTCCTGTACAACTCTCCAGTTACCCACCAGCCTAAGTCTACATTAATGATACCTGCGATGTCTTACCACAACTGAATGCACACACACAATTTTCTGAGAATCTATGCTCCATCCCACACATCTTTGTTTCTGGGCACCAAATTTTTTTCTTAATAGCACTGTGCACTTATTCACCTAACAAACATTTTGTGAATGTAGGGTAAAGGATTTCCTTACTCACCCACTCCTTAAATGCACTTTCGAGAACCACTAGGTTAACTGAAAAAAAAACCCAAGTATCTAGCAATAGTAAAATGGATAATAAAATTTGGTGTTGGAAATCCAAGCTAGCAGAGTAGGAAGCAGCAGGGTGCACTTGCCCTCCAGAAGTGGTGGGAAGACAGGCAGGCTTGCCAGGCAGAGACAAGGTGGTGAGGCCATGGGGCAATCACTGTGGTGGCCAGCAAGAGGGGGCCAGGCCAAGCCCTGGGGAAGCAGTGGGGCTGCAGGGCCACCAGCCCAGGCAACCAGAGAAGGGACGCCCAGCCAGGTGCCAGGTAAGCAGTGGGGCGGAGCAGCAGGGCTGAGGGGCAACTACACAGGTGGCTGGTGAAGAGGGGCCTAGCCAGATGCGGGTGGCCTGAGAGAGAGGCCCAGTTTTGGGTTTTTACCCCTCCTCTTCCTTGTTTTTATCTTTTCCTTATTTTATTTATTTTCTTTTCCTTTTTTCTTGTATTTTCTTTTTTTCAGTTAAACATGGACAATTCTAAAGATTTAGAATAAGTGGAACCAAGTGTCAAAGAAGAGCTTTAACACAAAGCCAAACAAAAATAAAACTCTAGGCAAGAGAGAGAAATTGGCCAACAGAATAAACCCATCAGGATAAACAGATGCCTAGACATCAGCAAAAAATTACAAGCCATACTAAGAAACAGGAAGTTCCAGTCAAAGGAACAAACTAAAAAACTGAAAGAGATGAAGAATTTGGAACTATTCAAAGATGTCCACACAAATCTCCCAATAATATCAATTCAAGGAGATGAAGAAAGAGATAAAGCATATTTCCCATCTGAAATCATGGAGGATAGAAGGCAGTGGTATGATTTATTTAAGGTACTGAAAGAGAAAAACTGCCAAGAATTCTGTATCCAGCAAAACTGCCCTTCAAAAATGAGGAAGAGATTAAATACTCACAGATACACAGAAATTGAGAGAATTCATCAGCAAGAGTCCTGCCCATTAAGAAATACCAAAGTGAGTTCTGCAGGTTGAGAGGAAAAGACAAGAGTGAGAGGTTTGGAGGAGAGTGTAGAAAGGAAGATTATTAGTAAGGATAACTAAAAGGGTAAAAAAGAAACAAAAATAAGATATGACATATAAAAGCCTAAAGATAAAATGGTAAAAGGAGTGTAGCCTTTACAGTAATAACACTGAATGAAGATTAAACTCCCCAATTAAGAGACACAGATTGGGAGAATGGATTACAAAAATATGATCCATCTATATGCTGTATACAAGAGTCTACCTTAAACCCAGGACACAAACAGATTGCAATGAGGTTGGAAAACAATCTTCCACTCAAAACAGTAATCAAAAAAGAGCTGGGTAGCTATACTAATATAAGACACAAGACTTTAAATGCAACACTGGTGTAAGAGACAAAGAAGGACACTATATATTAATAAAAGGGGAAATCTACCAAGAAGAAATAAATCTTAAATATGCCCCTATCCACCATGCCCCAAAATATATGAGGCAAACACTGGCAAGACTGAGGGGAGAAATAGACACCTCTACAATAATAGTGGGAAACTTCAATACATCACTCTCAGCAATAAACAAAACATTTAGAGAGAGGATCAAGAAAGAAAGATCTTTTTATTTTTTTAAAGATTTATTTAATTTTTTATTTTAAATTTCTCCCCCCCCCTTAACTGTCTGCTTTCTGTGTCCATTCACTGTGTGTTCTTCTGTGTCTGCTTGTATTCTTGTCAGCAGCACCAGGAATCTTTGTCTTTTTGTTGTATCATCTTGCTGCGTCAGCTCTCCATGTGTGTTGCACCACTCCTGTGCAGGCTGCATTTTTTTTGCATGGGGCGGCTCTCCTTACGGGGTGCATTCCTTGTGCATGGGTCTCCCCTACACAGGGGACACTCCTGTATGGTATGGCACTCCTCGCATACATCAGCACTGTGTGTGGGCCAGCTCACCACACGGGTCAGGAGGCCCTGGGTTTGAACCCTAGACCTCCCATGTGGTAGGCGGATGCTCTATCCATTGAGCCAAATCTGCTTCCCAAAGATCTTGAAAAATATGTTAAACTAGACCTAATAGACATATACAGAATATTGCATCCTAAAACAGCAGGATATATATTTTTCTTGAGTGCTCATGGATCATTATTCTTGAGTGCTTATGGGTCATTTTCTAGGATAGACCACATTTTAGGTCATAGCACAAGTCTTGATGAATTTAGAAAGACTGAAATTATACAAAGCACCTTCTCTGACCACAAAAGAATGAAGGTGGAAATCAATAATGGGTGGAGAGGGAAGCAGATGTAGCACAAGCAATTGAGCTCCTACCTACCGCATGGGAGATCCCGGGTTCAGTTCCTGTGCTTCCTAAAGAAGATGAGCAAGACAGCAAGCTGACAAGATAAGCTGACATGACAGGCTGGCATGGCAAGCTAATGCAACAAGAGACACAAGGAAGGAAAACACAATGAGAGATACAACGAAGTGGGGAGCGAAGGTGGCTTAAGCGATTGGGCACCTCCCTCCCACATGGGAGGCCCTGGGTTTGTTTCCTGGTGCCTCCTAACAAAACAGACCAGCACACAACAGACACAGCAAATGCAAACAACGAGGGGATGGGAAGAAATAAGTAATCAATCTTTAAATAATAGTAATAATGATAATGGGCGGAGAAGTGGAATATTCATAAATATATGGATTTCAGCAACACATTCTTAAATAATCAGTGGGTCAAGGAGGAAATTGTAAGATAAATCAGTAAATATCTCAAGATGAATGAAAATGAGAATACAACACATTAGAACTTATAGAGGGGAGCAGGTGTAGCTCAGAAGCTGACTGCCTGCTTCCATGTACAAAGTCCCAGGTTCAATCCCAGTACCTGCTAAAAAACAAACAAACAAAAAACTTATGGGATGCAGCCAACACAGTGCAGAAAGGGAAATTTATAGCCCTAAATACCTACATTAAAAAGAAGGAAGAACTGAAATCAAAGACCTGACTGCACAATTGGAGTAAATAGAAAAAGAAGAGCAAACTAATCCCAAGGCAAGCAGAAGGAAATAAATAGCAAAGATTAGAACAAAATTAAATAAAATTGAGAATTAAAAAATAGAGAGAAAAATAAAATAAAATAAAAAATAGAATTAACAAAAGCTGGTGTTTTTTTTTTTTGAGAAGATTAATAAAATTGACAAACCCTTAGCTAGACAAAGAAAGAAAGAAGATGCAAATAAATAAAATCAGAAACAAGAGAGAGGACATCAACACTCACCCACAGAAATTAAAAGGATCATAAGAGGATCCCATGAACAACTGTATGCCAGTAAACTGGACAACTTAGATGAAATGGACTAATTTCTAGAAACATACCAACAACCTACACTGACAAAAGAAGAAAGAGAAGGTCTCAACAGACCAATCACAAGTAATGACACTGAATCGGTCATTAAAAAAACATTCTAAAAAAGAAAACCCAGGACCAGATGGCTTCATAGATGAATTATGCCAATCATTCCAAAAAGATAATACCAATCCTACTCAAAACTCTTCCAAAAAATGGTAGAGAAGGGAATATTACCTAACTCATTCTATGTCATAGCCAATATCACCCTAATACCAAAGCCACATAAAGATGCTACAAGAAAAGAAAATTACAGATCAAGCTCTCTAATGAACTCAGATGCAAAAACCCTCAACAAAATGCTTGCAAATTGGAGTTCAACAGCACAGCAAACAAATTTTACACCATGATCAAGTGGGCTTTATCCCAGGTATGCAAAGATGGTTCAATATAAGAAAATTAATGTACACCATATCAAAGGAAAAAATGTACACCACATCAAAGGAAAAAAAATTACACGATCATCTCTATCAACACAGAAAAGACAACAAAATTCAGCATCCTTTCTTGGTGTGGCAGTTTGATAAAACTCATGAATTCCAAAAAGAAATATTGGATTACGCTTGTAATCTGATCTGTATCTGGGCATGACTGAGTTATGATTAAGGGCTTTGATTGGGCCACGTCATTAGGGTGTTGATTCCCCACCCCTTGGTGGGTGGGGACTAATAGATAAAAGGCATGGCAAAGGACAGAGTTGGAGCTTTTAATGCAAGGGCTTTTAATGTTGGAGTTTTGATTTTGGAGTTTGATGTTGAAGACGTAAACTGGAGCCCTGGGAAGTCAGCATGAAGAGGAAAGAGAGTCAGCCCCAGGAAGGAAGGAAGGAACCTTGAAGCCAGAGTAAAATAAGCCCTAGGAACATAGGAACCCAGGAAGCCTGAACCCTTGCAGACATCAGCAGCCATATTGCTCCAAATAGACTTTGGTGAGGGAAGTAACTTAATGCTTTATGGCCTGGTGTCTGTAAGCTACTACCCCAAATAAATACCCTTTATAAAAAACAACCAATTTCTGGTATTTCGTATCAGCACCCCTTTGGCTGACTAATACACTTGGTAAAAACACTTCAAAAATATAGGATAGAAGGAAACTTCTTTAACATGATAAAGGGTATATCACAAAAAAAACCACAGCTAACATCATACTCAATGGTGAAGGATTAAAAAGTTTTGTGCTAAGATCCAGAACAAGACAAGGATGCCAACTGTCACCACTCTTATTCAACATTGCATTAGAAGTTCTTGCTAGAGCAGTTAGGAGAGAAAAAGGAATAAAACTCATTCAAATTGGAAAGGAAGAAGTAAAATCTTTCACTATTTGTAGATGACATGATCCTATATATAGAAAGTCCTGAAAAATCAACAACAACAAAGCTTCTAAAGCTAATAAAAGAGTTTAGCCAAGTGGCGTGATATAAGATTAACATGCAAAAAGCAGTAGTCCGCTTCCTGAAAAGGGCACTTTAATTCATGGAAAGAACCACACTGACACTTAAAATTTTGTCTGGAGATTTTTTATTATTTTGTTAAAACATGAATGTATTAAAAAAACTGACATCATGATTTTAAACACATAACTAAAATTTTATAT
The DNA here is from genome assembly GCF_030445035.2 of Dasypus novemcinctus. Taxonomy (NCBI): domain Eukaryota; kingdom Metazoa; phylum Chordata; class Mammalia; order Cingulata; family Dasypodidae; genus Dasypus; species Dasypus novemcinctus. The sequence goes on along the minus strand of NC_080692.1, from coordinate 21,043,751 downwards.
ATATAAACATTCTTCCTTTCTTTAGCTTTAAGATGTATGGTATCCCTGACCTTAATTCTACCCCTTAATTCTACCTTAATTCTACCCCTTAATTCACCACTCTACATAAAAAACACAAACACAAATACTGAAAGTGGCAGATGTGTAATAAATGTGTTCTGGCACATGACTTAGTTATGGAAATTTCTGCTTGTAAAAGATAAGTTTGACCTTGGTTAAGTTAAAATGTCAAGATCTAAGATGGTTAATATTTGCAAATGCCTATACTTTACCAATGTAAAGAATCACTCTTAGGGAAGCGGACTTGGCCCAATGGATAGGGCATCCACCTACCACATGGAAGGACAGCGGTTCAAACCCCGGGCCTCCTTGACCCGTGTGCAGCTGGTCCACACGCAGGGCTGATGCGCGCAAGGAGTGCCATGCCATGCGGCAGTGTCCCCCGCGTTGGGGAGCCCCACGCACAAGGAGCGCGCCCTGTAAGGAGAGCCGCCCAGCGTGAAAGAAAGTGCAGCCTGCCCAGGAATGGCGCCGCACACACGGAGAACTGACACCACAAGATGATGCAACAAAAAGAAACACAGATTCCCAGTGCCACTGATAAGGATAGAAGTGGTCACAGAAGAACACACAGAGAGCAGACAACTGGGGGCAGGGGGGGAGGGGAAGGGAGAGAAATAAATAAATAAATAAATGTTTAAAAAAGGGACTGGATGCTTTCCCCTAAGATCAAGAACACAAGGTTGTCCACTCTCATCTTCTATTAGAGGTTGTAGCCAGGGAAGTTAGGCCAGAAAAAGAAAGAATTAGGCATCCAGAGTAGAAAGGAAGAAGTAAAACTATGTCTATTTGCAGATGATATGGTCTTATATATAGAAAATTCTAAAGAATAACTAAAACAAAACTATTAGAACAAATAAATGAGTTCAGCAAAGTTGCAGGATACAAGATCAATATGCAGAAATCAATTGTATTTCTACATGCTTGTAATGAGCAATTTGAAAATGGAATTAAGAAAATTCCCTTTACAAACAGCATCAAAAAGAACAAAACTGTTATGAATAAACTTAACAAGCACAAAACTTATAGTCTGGAAATTACAAGCCATTGTTGAAAATAAAAATGCCCTAAATAAATGAAAATAGACCCCATGTTCATGGACTGGAAGACTTAATATTGCTAAGAAGGTGCTATTCCCAAAGCTGTTGGTCTACACGGTCACCACAATCCCTAGCAGAATCGGAGCTGGCTTCTTTGCAGAAATTGACAATCTCAGCCTAAATTTCATAAGGAACTGCAAGGACCCAGAGTAGCCAGAACAATCTTGAAAATGAAGCAGAAAGTTGGAAGATGCACAGTTTCCAATTTCAAAACTTACTATAAAGAAACTGAAATCAAGACTGTGGTACTGGAGTTAAGGACAGACATATAGATTGACGGGATACAATTCAAAGTCCAGATATAAACCCAGGTGTCTATGGGCAACTGATTTTCAACAAAAGTGTCAATACCATACAATGAGGGAAAGAACTGTCTTTTCACAAATGGTGTGGGGACAACAGGATAGACATAGAAAAAAATGATGATTCAGTACTATTAGCAAATCCACAGACCTTATTTGAATTTTACCACTATATATGAAAATTAACTTAAAAAGGATTAAAGGTGTAAATGTAGACATAAAACTATAAAATTCTTAGATGAAAACATAGGGGTAAATCTGCATGACCTTGGTTTGGCCATGGATTCTTAGATAAGATGATATCAAAAGCATAAGAAACAAAAGAAAAAAACAGAGAAATTGAATTTCGTCAAGATTAAAAATGTCTTTGCTTCAAAGGAACTTATCAAGAAAGTGAAAAGATAACCCACACAATGGGAGAAAATATTTGCAAATCACATATCTGTTTATTATCCAAAAAATATAAAGTACTCTTACAACTCAATAATAAAAAAGACAGCCCAATTTAAAAATGGGTAAAGGTTCTCAACAGCCATTTTTCCAAAGAAGATGTACAAATAGCCAAAAAAGCCTATGAAAAAGATGTCTGACATCATTGAACATCAGGGAAATGCAAATCAAAAGCACAATGAGATACCACTTCACACCAATTAGGAGGGCTAGAATCAGAAAGCCTAATAACAAGTGTTGGCAAGTGTTGGCAAATGGTAAAATTGGAACCCTCATACACTTTTGGTAAGGATGTAAAATGGTGCAGTCACTTTAGACAATCAAGCAGCAATTCTTCAAACAGTTAAACATAGTTATCACATGACCCAGTAATTCCACTCCTGAATATATACGTCCACACAGAAATAATGGGGGACTAGGAACAGAATAGTACAGGCGAGAGGGAGTCACACTTCTCTTGACTATCCATGAGTCCAAGAGCATATAAGTGAATTAGTAAATAAATGGGTAGAGGGGACAACTTTTCCGTACAGAAAAAAAAAAATCCAATTAATAAAGACAAAAGGAATGATGGAAATAGAAAATCACCATTAGGGAAATACCACCACAATAGTTGTCACAGGCAAGAATCATCAATGGATGCTCAGATTAGTAGACAAAAGTGTCATGAGAAACACCATATTTGCACAGACTCAAAGTACCTCCCCATAAGACGATTACTGATTACAAAGCAAAAAAATATAAACTCCACAGTGGAGAAAGCTGGGTGACCCCTTGTCTAAGTGATCAAGACAAATATCACCAATGATAAGCCATATCAACATCCCATTCCTCCTGATAGGAGGCCATGAGAAGAGTACAGCATTCCTTCTCTGAGATTCTTGCCAAACATGCCTAATCTGATTTTTTAAGATTTATTTTCTATTAATTTATTTATTTATCTCCCCCCACCCCATTGTCTACTCTGTGTCCATTCCCTGAGTGTTCTTCTGTGCCCGCTTGGATTCTTGGCAGTGGCACTGGGAATCTGTGTCTCTTTTTGTTGTCATTTTGCTGCGTCAGCTCTCCGTGTGTGCGGCACCACACCTGGGCAGGCTGCGCTTTCTTCATGCAGGGCGGCTTTCTTTACGGGGAGCACTCCTTGCATGTGGGGCTCCGCTAGGCAGGGGACACCCCTGTGTGGCAGGGCACTCCTTGCGCGCGTCAGCGCTGCACGTGGGCCAGCTGCACAAGGGTCAGGAGACCCTGGGTTTGAACCCTGGACCTCCCATGTGGTAGGCGGATGCTCTATCCATTGAGCCAATCTGATTTTTTAAAAAAGACTTATTTATTTACTTTTTAAATTTTTTTCTTCATTTATCCCCCCCTCCCCCAGATAGTTTTCTTGTCTGTCTGCTCATTGTTTGCTCACCTTCTCCAGGAGGCCCAGGGAACCAAACCTGGGACCTCCCACATGGGAGGCAAGTACCCAACAGCCTGAGCCACATCTGCCCCCATGGGGTGCAGAGTCTGCTGACTTGTGGCATCTGCTCATTGGGGCATCTAGCTCCTTGCTGCATCTGTTCGTCTTCTTTAGGAGGCACCGGAACCCAAATCTGGGACCTCCCATGTGGTAGGCAGGCACCCAACTGGTTGAGCCACATCCACTTCCCCCTAATCTGATTTTAATTGTGAAGAAACATCAGACAAACCCAAACTGAGAGAACATTCTACAAAGTAACTGGCCAGTACTTCTCAAGTGTCAAGGTCAGGGAAGGCAAAGAAAGATTAAAGAACTGACAGAGATTGAAGACGACTAAGGAGATGTGACAACTAAGTACATTCTAGGATCCTGAACCAAGAAAGGGATATTAGCTGCAATACTGGTGAAATTCAAATAAGGTCTGTGGATTAGCTAATAGTACCGAGTCAATATTAATTTCCTCATTTTGATCACTGTACAATGATTATGAAAGATGTTAACATTAGGAAAAGTTTGGTGAAGGATATACAGAAATTCTTCTATTTTGACTACTCTTTTGTAAGTCTAATTAGGAAGATTTTAAAAGTGGGGTACTAAAAACTAATATTAACAACTGGTAAATCTACATAAAGGATATAGGTTGTCAATTGTACTCTTTTCTTGCAACTTTTTGGCAAATTTAAATTTTTTCTGAATAAAATATTAGAGGGGGAAAAACAAACAAGAAAAGAATTTGCTAAATGTCTACTTACCAGTCACTGACTGAGTACATTTAAAATTCTAAGGCATTCCCCTGTCCTTTAATCTACGACCTAAGTTATGCTCACAGGAATGGTATGAAACAATAAAGAATTTTGCCCAAGACTGAGCAATTGAGAAGCCTAGAGTCTAGTTTAAAGCATGACTCATTTGACTCCTGGCCTAGCAAGCTGTGTCCTGCTGCCAGCACTGAAGACCATGCAACCATGCCACCAGTCTGATGGATTTAATAACCTATCAGGGACCCACTAGATTCTATGACCGTTCTACACTCTCCACATTCATGTCAAGTTCTCTTAGCCTGCAAAGAAAGCACATTTTTCAAGCTGCCAGTGCCACAAATCTATTGCTGCTAAACAATCAGGCAGTGTCTCCTGCTGTCTCTTACGTTGTGTCAGATAACAAGGATGCTGTAATCAGCATTTAGCTGCAATTTGGCCCGTGAAGCAGGAGGCTAAACAGGCTCCTTCTGTGGTGCTGGAAGGAGTAAACACCATTCTTGCCAGAAACACAGCAGGATAAGACTTGCAAAAATGAAGGCAGTGAGCAGCCCGTTGCTCTTCTAATAGCAACTTGAGTCAACATTTCCTTTACTGACTATAATACTGCCTCTTTTTTTTTTTTAATTGACTTTGTAATAATATTACATTAAAAATATATATGTGAGGTCCCATTCAACCCCACCCCCCCACCCCACCTCTCCCCCCCCCCCCAGCAACACTCATTCCCATCATCATGACACATCCATTGGATTTGGTAAGTACATCTTTGGGCACCTCTGCACCTCATAGTCAATGGTCCACATCATGGCCCATACTCTCCTCCATTCCATCCAGTGGGCCCTGAGAGGATTTACAATGTCCGGTGATTGCCCCTGAAGCACCATCCAGGGCAGCTCCATTATAATACTGCCTCTTAACCCCATAAAATGATACTTCTCATTCTCAGAAAAGAAACAAGGGAAATGGATGGGTTTATCCTCTATTATTAAATAAATGCAATAAATGTCAATGTAGATTGATAAAGATGACAAGTTTAGAAGGCGGTATATTCATTTTAGTTAGAGAAACTGGTCAGTGCAAATTTTTAATAATTATCTGTCTACATGAAGTTAAAATAAATACAATTTATAGAAATTTGGTTCAACCCAACCTATTGAAAAATATGTACTTTGTGTGGCAATGAATACCCAGATTATAGGAAAGATGAAGGAAAAGGAGGCTTACCTCAAGATAATAACTACAAAAAAATGTACTTTTTCATTCTTAAACCCAGTTATTCATGCCTATTCAAAGATTTAACCAAAACCCTTTGAGAAAAAATTGTAGGTTTGATGACTTTCACTTAAATTCACACGCTAAAAAATAAAAAATAAAAATCAATAAACTATATAAATAAAAAACTTTTGTTCTGCAAAAGATACTGCTACGGAATTAAAAACAAGCCACAGGAAAACCATAAATGCAACAAAGGGCTTATATTTAGAATATAAATAACTCTTATTTATGATTTAATTAGACAATCCAATTAAAATTTGGGCAAAAGATTTGAGCAGTCATTTCACAGAAAAAGACATACAAATGGCCAGTAAGCACATAGAAAGATGCTAAATATCATTAGGAAAATACAAATCAAAGCCACAATGAGATATCAGTACATACACACTAGATTGGTTAAAATTAAAAAGACTATTCTAACCAAACTGAAATATAGATTCAATGCAATACCAATCAAAATTCCAACAGCCTACTTCACAGAAATAGAAAAGGCAATTACCAGATTTATTTGGAAGAAAAAGTGCACCCGAATAGCCAAGAGCATCCTTAAAAAAAGAGAAATGTGAGAAGACTGTCATTGCCTGAACTTGAAACATATTACAAAGCTACAGTGGTCAAAACAGCATGGTATTGGCATAAAGATAGACATAATGATCAATGCAATAGAATTGAGAGTCCAGAAATAAAGCCTTACCTCTTTGGTCAACTAGTTTTCAACAAACCTACCAAGTCCAAATTAATGGGACAAAACAGTCACTTCAACAAATGGTGTTGGGAGAATTGGATATCCATAACCAAAAGAATGAAAGAGGGCTCCTATCTCACTCCCTATAGAAGAATCAATTCAAAATGGATCAAAGACCTAAATATAAAAGCCAGGACCATAAAACTACTAGAAGAAAATGTATGGAAACATCTTAAAGACCTTGTGGTAGGTGTGGTTTCTTGGACCTTATACCCAAAGCACGAGCAACAAAACAAAAAGTAGATAAATGGGGCCCCCTCAAAATTAAACACCCTTGCACCTCAAAGGACTTTGTCAAAAGCATGAAAAGGCAGCCAACTCAATGGGAAAAAATATTTGGAAATCACATATCTGATATAGAAAGAGATGGAACAACTCAATAAAAGAGACAAACGACTTGATTAAAAAATGGGCAAAAGACTTGAATAGACAATTATCGAAAGACGAAATTCAAATGGCAAATAAACACATGAAATAGTTTTTTTTTACTTTGCTAAAAGAGCTGCTTTTTATTTTTTATTTATTTTTAATTAAATCAAATTTTATTGATAAAGAAAGGCATAAATCCATCCAAAGTATAAAATCAACAGTATTCTATATAGTCACGTATTTGTGCATTCATCACTTCAGTCATTCTTAGAGCACTTTCATTATTCCAATAATAATAAACAAACAAAACTCAACACTTCTCAATCTCTCTATGATTCCCCTGCCATACATAACTGCTGTTCTTTTTCTTACACAGAGATAAGAAGAAATGAAGTTGTGAAGCATATGACAACACAGGTGAACCTGGACAACATTATGTTGCGTGATGCAAGCCAGACACAAAAGGACAAATGCTGTATGACTGCACTATTATGAATGAAATATACTGTGTAAACTCACGGAGTTCATAATTAGAATATAGGTCACCAGACAGTAGAAGGAGGGTAGAGAATGAAAAGCTGAGGGTTTAACTGTAGAGAATTGGTTAAAAGGTTGTTTGTTAATCTTTGGAAATGAATAGAAATGGTGAAAATATATCACGTTGTTTGTAACTAGCAGAGCTATTATATGTGTATGACAATAATTGAAAGGGAAAGTCTAAGGTCATGTATATTCCTAGAAGCTAAAAACTTTTGCTCTAGTAATAAACATGTGAAATATGCTCAATATCACTAGCAATTTGGGAAATGTAAATCAAAGCTACAATGAGATATCATTTCACACCTATTAGAGTAGCCACTATTAAAAAGACAGAAAACTACAAGTGTTGGAGAGGATGTGGAGAGATAGGAACACTCATGCACTGTCGGTGGGAATGTGTAATAGAATGGTGCAGCCACTGTGGAGGACCGTTTGGCAGGTCCTAAAGAGGTTGAACATAGATTTGCCACACGACTCAGCAATACCACTACTGGGTATATGCCCAGAAGAACTGAGAGCAGTGACACGAACAGACATCTACATATCGATGTTCATAGCGGCATTAATCATGATTGCCAAAAGATGGAAATAACCCAGTGTCCATCAACCGATGAATGGATTTAAACAAACTGTGGTATATTCATACAATAGAATATTATGCAGCTGTAAGAAATGAAGTCATAAAGCATATGACAACACGGATGAACCTGGAGGGCATTATGTTGTGTGAAGCAAGCCAGGCATAAAAGGACAAATACTGTATGACTGTGCTACTATGAACTAAATATATTGTGTAACCTCATGGAGTTAAAAACTTGAATATGGGTCACAGAAAATAGAACGAGGTTAGAGAATGGAAAACTGAGGTTTAACTTGTGCAGAACTGGTAACAAGGATGTGTATTAATCTTTGGAAATGAATAAAAAAGGTAAAAGCATAATGTTTATAACTAGCAGTGCTATTATGTGGGTATGACTGTGGTTTAAAGGGACAGTCTAAGGTCATGGATGTTACTAAAAGGAAAGTTAAAAATGTAACATGGAATTGTATAGCATTGTAAAACTGCATGTGAAATATAAATATGGGTAAAACTGCATATATAAGACCACCTTTCTGTGAAACTGAATAAATGTATGTTAATACTACAAGATGTTAAGACCAAAAAATATGCTAAGTGAAAGAAACCAGATACAAAGCACTACATATTGTATGATTTCATTTATATAAAATAGAAATAGAAATAAATTTATAAAGATGAAATTAATTAGAGGTTCTATAGGGCTAGGGATGGACTGCTAAGGGGTATAGAGTTTTGTTTTGTTGGCATAATGAAATGGTTCTAAAGTTTTTTGTGGTGATGAATGCACAAGATTGTGATTATACTAAAAGTCATACATAGATCATTCAGTATGTGAATTAAACAAAACTGTTTAATAAATAAATAAATATTTGTGCAAGAATATCCAGAAATAGCAGCTATGTACATCAGGGGAAGCATAGAGAAACTGACAAGTGAAGAATTCTTTTGTTTGCTTGTTTCTTATTATTACTGAAATAAAGAAAATGCTCTAATAATAATTGAAGTGATGAATGCACAACTGTGTGATTATACCAAATACCACTGATTGTACACTTTGGATGAATTGTATGCTTTATTACTATGTATCAGTAAAACTGATTTGTTAAAAAATAAATAAAAAGACTAGACCATACCAAACACTGGCAAGGATGTAGAACAACTTGGTCACATTCACTACTCATGGGGGTGGAACATAGCACAACCACTTTGGAAACAGTTTGGTAATTACTTTAAAAACCAAACATATACCTACTAATTGATCTGGCCATTCCACAACTAGATACCTGCCCGAGAATTTAAAACATGTTTCTACAAAAAAAATTTATATACGAATATTCATAGAAGCTATATTTGTAACAGTCCAAAACTGTAAGCAATCCCAAGGGACATCAGCAAGTAAATGGATAAACAAATAGTAGAAACAGAAAGAAAGAGAAAGGAAAGAACAATCTATACACACAGCAACATGGATGAATCTCAACATCATTTTGCCCAGTTAAAGAAGTCAAACATAAAAGACAACAACAACTCTAAGATTAAGTTTATATAAAATTTTAGTTATAAAAGTAGGTAAGTGGGTACCTAAGGGTGGGAAAGAGAGCTGGATTACAAGGGGACAGAAGGAATCTTTTGGGGTATGTTATTACCTTGATTGTGGTGATGGTTTTATAGGTATTGCATATAGCAAAACGCAAACTTGTACATTTTAAATGTGGAGTTTGATATATGTCAATTATAGCTTGTTAAAGCTGCTTAAAATATCCACATACAAAGGAAGTTAAACAAGTAAATAATTCACAACCCAGTTCCAACTACAGCATGAGCGTTAACTTAACCTTAAATCTATGCAAACTATTGAAAATGATGTGGCTCAAGCAATTGGGCTCCCATCTACCATATGGGAGGTCCAGGGTTCCATACCCAGGGCCTCCTGGTGAAGGCAAGCTGGCCCATGTGGTGAGGTGACCCACGTGGAGCACTGCCCTGTGCAGGAGTTCTGGCCCACGTGGAGAGCTGACCCAGCAAGATGATGCAACAAAAAGAGACACAGAGGAGAGACAACAGGAGATGCGGCAGACCAGGGAACTGAAGTGGCTCAAGAGAATGACTGCCTCTCTTCCATTCCGGAAGGTCCCAGGATTGGTTCCTGGAACTGCTTAATGAGAATACAAACAGACACAGCAGAACACACAGTGAATGGACACAGAGAGCAGACAATGGAGGGTGGGGGGAGAAAGAAATAAACAAATCTTTTTTAAAAAATTAATTAAAAAAAAAAAACTTTCCAAACTATAATGAGGGAAAGCAGCTGTGGCTCAATCAATTGGGCTCCCGTCTACCATATGGGAAGCTCTGGGTTCGCGTCCCAGAGCCTCCTTGTGAAGGCAAAGCTGGCCCGTGTACTGCAGAGAGCTGACAGCCCGCGCCTGGCGGAAAGCTGAGGCGCCACAGAGAGCTGATGGTCTGTGCCGCAGAGAGCTGGCACAGTAAGATGATGCAACAAAAAGGGAGACAAGCAGATACAGAAAAAACACATAGTGAATGGACACAGAGAAGAGACAGCAAAAGAAAAGGAACAAGCCACAAGGGGTGGGGGGGAATAGATAGATAGATAGATACATTTTAAATAAAAACTATAATGATAAAAAATCAATATCAGCCATATATGAGATATGTTCCCATGCACATATTTCAGATTTTTATAAATATTTGGAAACAAAAATGATCTAAGATCAGGCTGGCCACAAAAATATGCAAAATAAATAAGCATGTAGGTTGGAAATGAAACATATTTTGAATTAGGTTTTAGCACTATTATCCCTCTCCCAAAGGGGGGCACAAGGGACCAAGGGGCACAAAGCTCTTTTCTCTTGGAGTGAGGGAGACAATTTGAAAAGCAAATTCTCATCCTCCCTCCAACCTTACCGTTAACAATACACGCTCTCCTCCTCACCTCCTGTCACAGAGGAGGAGCTGTGCCTCTTCTAGAGAGCCAATTCTGCCTCCAGTGCTCTGAGCTGATCCCTCCTTCCCAGAATTGCAAAGAATATGGCTCCTACAGCTGTAGTCTCTCCATTGCCAACTGCCTTCCCTTCAGAGCCACTGTTCTAAATAAGATACCTCCCTAGACCTCATCTGTCTGTAAAACTATGAACCTATCTCTACTGTCCACCATCATTACATAACTTAAGAATAATCAACACTCAGTCACCATTTCAACTACATTTCACTTCTCAACTCACTGCCACCAAACTTTATTTCTTCATCATTCTCATGAAACTCTCAATACAGTCACCAAAGACTTTTCAACTGTCAAAAATAAAAGCTTGTTTTCAGTCTTCTTTCCTGCTTGTCTTCTCTCAAGTATTTGACTCAAATAACCACTACCGCCTTTTTTAAAAAAAGATTATTTATTTTTCTCCTCTTTCCCCCTGTTGTCTGCTCTCTGTGTCCATTTGCTGTGTGTTCTTCTGAGTTTGCTCGCATTATCTGGCGGCACCGGGAAACTGCGTCTCTTTTTGTCGCGTCATCTTGCTGCATCAGCTCTCCATGTGTGCAGTGCCACTCCTGGGCGGGCTGTTCTTTTCTCACCGGGGGCCACTCTCCTTGTGGGGCGCACTCCTTGTGTGTGGGGCTCCCCTACACGGGAGCGCCCCAGCACTCCTTGCACACGGCAGCACTGCGCATGGGCCAGCTTACCACAAGGGTCAGGAGGCCCTGGGGATCGAACCCTAGACCTCCTATATGATAGACGGATGCTCTAACAGTTGAGGCACGTCCGCTTTCCACTACTGCCTTCTTGAAACCCTTTCCCTCTCTTGTTTTCTATTCTTTCTAATTGCTGCTAAGTCTTTTCACTGAATTTATCCCATAAATATTAAGCATGTCCTACATGCCAGACACTGAGTTAGGTACCAGGGAGACAGAAATTAAAAAAGGAGTTACAATCTAATACATACACAGTTTCACAATACATACACTCCTTTAATTTTCCTCCCCCTCCATTCACCCTTATTATAATTCACAGGATTACATGCCGATCTATGGGCCCTTCCTCTTCATCTAATTTACTTCCATGGCTGAAAACATGCAAATCTTTTCAACCATCTAGCATTAATCACTCCACCAAGCATCAGAGTCTTACTTTCATTGCCACATTCCAAATTCTATATATAAACTCTGCCCAAACATCTGGTTGAGCCCTAAACCAAGCATGGATGAGACTGACCCCAAGCAGCCATGCTGAGGCTAAAAAAACCCATGTTTCATCTGCTGCCCACCATAGAGGAACATGCAGTTTGATTATAGGAAGTAATCTGCCTCTTAAAAAAAAAAATCAGTACTCTTCACAAGAACACAACAAAATCCATTCATTATGTCCAGGGCTCAATAAAAAATAAGTCCACATACAAAGAAACAGGAAAAAATGTAATATATCAAACAGAAACAATCTGAAGAACAGAGAGAAAAACTATCTTTAAAAATTTAACAGATAACCAGGGACCTATGGGACAATATCAAAAGCTTTAATAAATGAATAATTGAAATAAATCATCATTGAAATTTCCTCAAACTTGGTAAAAGTCATAAATTCAGATTCAAGAAACTCAGCGGATTCAAGAAGGATAAATGCAAAGAGATACACAGATACCCTATCACACACACCTAAATTCAAGTGTTTCTTCTATGCAAAGAGGTCCTCAATTTCTCCAAAGTAAATAATGTCCTCCCCTTTACCTTAAAAGCACATTTAACAGTTATAAACTATAAGTTATCCTGAATATCCTGATATTACATTTATATATGTTTTCTACCTATCATAACAGTGGTATTCAAAAAATTGTCAACATTAATTGACAGTAAGGCAAAGAAAAAAATTAAAAACATAAATGCTATATTTAATGAGAAATCAGTTGTATGTTACCAATTATGTATTTAGTTTAAAAGGGAAGAATATTACTTTTAAACTTTATGGTATTTGAGCCATTGAAGGATTTTTTCATTCTCTGAAGAACATTGTACAACTATATTTTTATGAAAAGTAAAAAAAAAAATTATACCTTTTATAATGTTAAAATATATAAGCATAAAATAGTTTAAAGTATTGGGAAGCGGACTTGGCCCAGTGGATAAGGTGTCCATCTACTACATGGGAGGTCCGCGGTTCAAACCCCGGGCCTCCTTGACCCATGTACAGTTGGCCCATGTGCAGTGCTGATGCGCGCAAGGAGTGCCGTGCCACGCAGGGGTGTCCCCTGCATAGGGGAGCCCCACGCGCAAGGAGTGCGCCCCGTAAGGAGAGCCGCCCAGCGCGAAAGAAAGTGCAGCCTGCCCAAGAATGGCACCGCACACACGGAGAGCTGACACAGCAAGATGACGCAACGAAAGGAAACACAGATTCCCAGTGCCGCTGATAAGGATAGAAGCAGTCACAGAAGAACACACAAACTTATTCCATATCATATTCAGGTGCTCTCAAGATGCAGCAGGTCTATGCTAAATTAATGAAAAATATGACTGGTCTAAATATACAAATGAATTGTGCCCTTATCTTTCTTTATTTGGGGGGAAAAGAGAAAAAAAACCCACATTACTTTGTTTACTCAGAAAGAAAGGAGAACAGCACTGTTCCAGCTGACTGAGCTCAGTTCTCATCAGTTCTCTCAGCTCCTTTGTTAACATGATAGGCAAGTGAGAGGTGCCAGGGTTTCAGGAAGCTGCTGCTTAACTGCAATGGGGGAGGAAATGCTCCAGGTGTTTTAATCGGGAACATTTATCACCATGCTTCAAGTGGCCCAGTTTTGCCTTGACTGCCAGCACAATACCCAAAGCAATCAAAGCATTCTTTTCAAGACCAAGCAACTTTCCCTTGGTTTAATCTATTCCCAAAGACCAGACAGATTCAGGAATAATTTCAAATAAAATATAATTTACTTTCACCACAAACTACAAGCCTCCTTTACCTAAGGACCTAGTCACTGCTCTTATAGAGGTTCCTTAAAATAAGAAAAAGAAAAAGAAAAAGAAAAAAAAGAGAACGCTCAAATGACTCTAATTTAGAATTACAACCAGAGAAGAAACACTTCAAGCACAATGGAGACATTCTATTGAAGAGCCACATTGATTTTAGAATGTTTGCTTTGAAAACAACAACTCTTCTGGGGAATCCAAAAGATCCTGAAGAACAACATAAAGCAAATCTTGGGATGTTTTACAATTGAGTAAATATACAATTGAGTAGACCAGATGAGAGAAATATGCCCACTATAATTGGAACACTATATTTCAAACACTTGAATTCTAAATGCCTGAATATCAACAATACTTATTTATCCAAATTTATGATCATAAAGACACTAACTGATCTTTTAAAACATTAAAAAAAAAAGACTTTACAGGAAAAAAATACCCCATTATGCCATAAATTCTAACATCACAATGAATTAATTTCTGGCCCTGGTTGGTGTGCATTCACATACTGTTTTTTCTTTGTCTTAACCTGAGTTTGTTTCAACTAATTTTATTTTTTTAAATGATCAAACAATAATTGACCTTTTTTAATGTACCAGTCTATGAATTTTAAGACTGCAGATTTGTTGTAAATATTGTAAGCATTGTATTTTGGTTATTTTTCAATTATTTTATATACATATTTCCTTTTATTGGCAAAGTTCATACACATGTTTAAATGGCTAAAGCGCTCTACGTCACTGATAATGATATATTCTCTCCTATAATTTTCCTTCTATATTTAAATGTGGGACTTTTTTCTTTTCTTGCTATTTTAGAATGGCAATGAACATTTTTATTCCTCAAAATGGAATTTTAGTCAAAACTTATAATTATACTGTTATAGCTTTTTACATATAATTCTGCCAGACAGTTTTCACCAAAAATAGTACTTTATCAATTTATACTGCTTGCTGCAAGTTAATAACCTATTTCTCTCTGTTATGGACAATTTGGGATTTATTTGTTAGGTTAACTGGTATGTTAAAAGTACGTAAGGCTGTTTAATTTGTGTGTTTTAAATTACTAAGGAAGAACAGTATTTCACAGTATATTGAATAACTGTTTATAGATACAGATCATCAATTTACAACTAGGAGAAGCCTGGAGTTCTAATCTAGAAATTTATAAGGGCAAAGATACAAAAGAAGTGACCATATCTAAACTAAATTGATCCTCATTCATTTGTTTAAAAGTATATCTTTTTTCAACTAGAAAAGTCAAGAAAAACATGCTGCACAAGTAATTCTGCATCCTTTTTTCCATGTTATATATCATAAACTTTTTTCTTCACTAACAATTTTATAAGCACTTTTTTTTTTTATTTAAACATTTTACTTTGAAATACTTTCAAACATACAGGACAATTACAGAAATAACACAAACTCCAACACACTCTATCCCCTCAAATACCCAGATCCACCAGGTTTAACATTTTGTCACATTTGCTGTACCATTTTATCTACCCATCAATCAATACATTGATCAATCTTTCTGTCAATCCATTTTCTAAATGCAAGTACACTGCATGCTTCTTGAATCCTTAATACTTCCATGTATTAACACATTTCTTAAGAACATGGATAGGATATCCACCTATGTATTCACGTTAAGTGCAGTTATGAAATTCAAGAACTTTTTTGTTTTTGAGGAGATACTGGGGATCAAACCTGGGGCCTCATACATGGGAAGCAGGTGCTCAACCACTTGAGCTACTTCTGCTCTCCAAATTCAAGAATTTTAACATTGACATAAAGCTTACAGTCTATATTTCAATTTTTTCATATGTCCCTACAATGTGCTTTTGAGCCTTGTCTCATTCCTTGTTAGATCCC
Source organism: Dasypus novemcinctus (assembly GCF_030445035.2). Classification (NCBI taxonomy): domain Eukaryota; kingdom Metazoa; phylum Chordata; class Mammalia; order Cingulata; family Dasypodidae; genus Dasypus; species Dasypus novemcinctus. Next base: position 21,028,263 of record NC_080692.1, on the reverse strand, counting down.
ATCCAGAATCACGTATTGTCTGTAATTGTCACTGTCTCCTTAACTGCTTTTTTTTTTAATTGTGGGAATACATATACAACATAAACTTTCCCATTTCAATCACTCTCAAGCATACCATTCAGAGTAGGATTAATCATATTCATTATGCTGTGGTACCCTCAACAACTTCCATTAGTAAAACTTTCCCATCTACCCAAACAGAAACCCTACACCTATTTCACATTAACTCCCCATCCCCCCTGGCAAGCGATACTCTAATTCAGGGGTTCTTAACAAGGGATCCTTGTGCTTGAACTGAAATTCAAAAGAACATTATTCTTGTGGGGACATGTCGGTATGGGAATGATATTATTAAATAATACACAGCATAGTGTGGACTTAGTAAGGGGTCTATGGTTTTCACCTGACTGACAAAGAGGTCTATGGAACAAAAAAGGTAAAGAACCTCTGCTCTAATTTCTGTCTCAAAGAGCTTGCATATTCTCTGATATTTTCTAATAATTTTTTTTGCTTTGCTACCAACTTACTTCATCAGTATACATAAACTATGTTCTTATACCCTTTATCTCCCCACCTTTATGTAGTTCTTGTCATAAATTGTTTATACACTCTAAGTTTTAAGCCACTGATTTATCATTTTACTTGTGCATTTGCCTTTTATATCTTGTAGAAAGTAAAAAGTGGAGTTACAAACCAAAAATCTAATAGTACTGGCATTTATATTTACTCCTGTTGTTACCTTACCTGCGATCTTCATTGCTTCATGCTGCTTTGACTACTGTCTATTGTCCTCTCCTTTCAACCTGCAGAACTTTCTTGCATCTCTTGTAGGGCTGGTCTAGTGGTGATGAACTCCCTCAGCTTTTGTTTATCTGGGAATGTCTTAAATCCTTCCCACATTTTTGAAAGGCAGTTTTGCCAGATATAGAACTCCTGATCAGCAGATTTTTGTTTTTGCACTTTAAATATGTCCTCCCACTGCATTCTTGTTGCCCTGATTTCCAAGAAATTGGCACTTAATCCTATTGAGGCTCCCTTGTATGTGAAACTGTGTATCTATTTGGGTTTATCCTGTTTGGAGTTCATTAAGCATCGTGGATGTGTGCATATTCATGTCTTTTGTTAAGTTTGGGAAGTTGACAGTCATTATTTCTTCAAATATTCTCTCTCCCTTTCTCTTCTCAACTTCTGGGACTCCACGATGCAGATATAGGGGTGCTTGACGTGTCCCACAGGTTCCTCAGGCTCTGTTCACTTTTATTCATTCTCTCGTCCTTCTAATCCTCAGACTGAATGACTTCAACTGTCTTATCTTCAAGTTCACTGATTTTTTCTTCTGCCAGCTCCAATCTGCTGTTGAACCCCTCTAGGCAATTTTTAATTTTTGTTACTTTGGTCTTCAGCTCTGTTTGGTTCCTTTTCATAATGTCCATCTCTCTATTGATAATCTCTTTGTATTCATCTACTGTTTTCCTGGTTTCCTTTAGTTCATTGCCCATGTTTTCCCTTAGCTCTTTGAGCATATTTAGGACCATTTTTAAGTCTTTACCTGGTGAGAAGTGGATTTGGCTCAACTGATAGAGCATCCGCCTACCACAAGGGAGGTCCAAGGTTCAAACCCAGGGCCTCCTGACCTGTGTGGTGAGCTGGCCCATGCACAGTGCTGATGCGTGCAAGGAGTGCACCCTATAAGGAGAGCCACCCCACACAAAAAAGGTGCAGCCTACCCAGGAGTGGCACCACACACACAGAGAGCTGACGCAGCAAGATGATACAACGAAAAAGAGACAGATTCCCACTGCCGCCAACAAGAATATAAGCGGACACAGAAGAACACACGGCAAATGGACACAGAGCAGACAACTGGCGGAGGGGGCAAGAGGAGAGAAGTAAATTAAAAAATCTTAAAAATAAATAAATAAAATAAAGTCTTTATCTGGTATGTCCTAGGTCTGGTCCTCCTCATTGATGGTTTCTAATTCTTTAATTTTCTCCTTTGTCTGGACCATCATTTCCTGTTTCTTTGTTACGTTTTATAACCTTTTGTTGAAATCTGGGCATTCTAATAGTTTAATGGTGTGTTGACACTAAAATGTGGACTCTTGTTCCTTAAGCTTGCTTATATCCAGCTAGTTTTATGACAGACCTAACAGGAAAAGTAAAAAAAAGTTAAAAAGAAAAGAAAGAAAAGAAAGAAAATATCTTTCCCAGTCTTTGTAGATTGACCTGTACAAATACTCTTCTTCAGGGAAGCGAAATTTACCCAATATATAGGGCATCCATCTACCACATGGGAGGCCTGTGGTTCAAACCCCAGGCCTCCCTGACCCGTGTGGAGTTGGCCCACACGCAGTGCTGATGTGTGCAAGGAGTGCCCTGCCACGCAGGGGTGGCCCCTGCGTAGGGGAGCCCCACGCGCAAGGAATGCGCCCCATAAGAAGAGCCACCCAGTGCGAAGGAAAGCGCAGCCTGCCCAGGAGTGGCGCTGCACACACGGAGAGCTGACGCAGCAAGTTGATGCAACAGCAACAAAAAAAGAAACACAGATTCCTGTGCTGCTGACAACAACAGAAGTGGAAAAAGAAGAACACCCAGCAAATGGACACAGAGAACAGATAACTGGGGTGGGGGAGAGGGAAGGAGAGAGAAAGAAAGAAAAAAAAAAAAGATATGTACAAGAATGTTCATTACAGCTTTTTTCATAATAGCCAAAAACTGGAATCACACGTCCATAAACAGGAGAATGTATAAACAAATCATGGCATATTCATATAATGGACTACTACTTAGCAATAAAAAAGAACAGACTACTAATATACACAACTTGTTTGAATATCAACCATTAGGCTGATTGAAAAAGCCTTATACAAAAGAATATATACTGTATGGTTTCACTTAGAATAAATCAACAAATAAGCAAAACTTAATCTATGGTGTTAAGAGGTCTGAATAGTGGTTGCCTCTGGCAAGAAAGCATATAAACTAGAGAGGGACACAAGAGAATTTCTGTGTGATGGAAATGTTCTATATCTGTATCATAGGCATATCTATACATGTAAAAAAATAACATTGATAAAAAGGAATATTACTTAGCCATAAAAAGGAATTCTTACTAATTTAAGCAATGCTGCTACAACATGGATAAGCCTTGAAGACATCATGTTGAATAAAATACCCAGACACAAAAGGACAAATACTGTATGATTTCACTTATATGAAATAACTAGAACATGTAAATTTATAGAGACAGAAAGATTACAGGGTACCAGGAGTGAAGGTTTGGGTGGGGAGTGGGGAATTAATGCTTCATGGGCACAGAGTTTCTGTTTGGGAAGATGAAAAGGTTTTAGTAAGGATGGTGGTGATAGTAACACAATACTGTAAATTAATTAACATCATGGAATTGTACATATGAAAGTGGGTTAAAATGGAAACTTTTGTGTTGTAGGTATGTTACCAAAATAAAAAGTGTTTTTTTTAAGAAGTCATTGAGCTGCACACTTCAAATCTGTGCAATTTTAGCATACACAAAGTATAAGACAATAATATTTTAATAAATTTAAATAAATAATGCTGTAATATGACTTTTTTTTTTTTGAGGTACTGGAGATTAAAACCAGGACCTCGTACATGTAAAGCAGATGCTCAACCACTAAGCCACGTCCGCTCTGCACAATACACATTTTTATTATAAATTTATATCTAAATTTTAAGATGTTGTTCTTTAGATTCCTAGAAACAGGATTATAAGGTAACCATAAATCTTTTTTGGAACAAGTCTGATCAAAGAGTATAAATAGTTTTATTACTAAATGGATTCCCAAATAAACAACATCAATTTATACTTCCACCAGTAATGCATTACTGTTCTTACATGAAGTAGTAATTACTGTCCTTGGTAGTCCGGGTTTAGATAACTTATTCAAACCACAAAAAAAATAAGCTAATATCCAAAGTCTCTGGGAAGCGGACTTGGCTCAACGGTTAGAGCGTCCACCTACCACATGGGAGGTCCGCGGTTCAAACCCCGGGCCTCCTTGACCTGTGTGGAGCTGGCCCACGCGCAGTGCTGATGCACGCAAGGAGTGCCATGCCATACAGGGGTGTCCCTTGCGTAGGGGAGCCCCAAGTGCAAGGAGTGCGCCCCGTAAGGAGAGCCCCCCAGCATGAAAGAAAGTTCAGCCTGCTCAGAAGTGGCACCGCACACACAGAGAGCTGACACAGCAAGATGACACAACAAAAAGAGACACAGATTCCCGGTGCCACTAACAAGAATAGAAGCAGACACAGAAGAACACACAGTGAATGGACACAGAGAACAGACAACTGGGGAGCGGGGGAAGGCGAGAGAAAAAAAAATCCAAAGTCTCTTTTATAATAACTTTAATTTTTTGTTTAATATACTGCAGTCATCATCTTCATTTTTCCTTGTTTTTTTTGTTTTTGTTTTTTAATTTTTAGGAGGCACCAGGGATTGAACCCTGGACTTTGCACATGGGAAACAGGTACTCAACCACTGAGCTACCCCCGCTCACAAATTAATTATCCTTTGACCTAGTCTGTTCTAGGACCACAAATATTTTAACTTTGCCTTTTAAAATATATTTTTAATTTCTTTAATGTCTTGTTCTTCCCTAAGTCCACTGCAGGGTTTTTTTTTCCATTTTCTTTAAAATCAAAGTAAAAACAACTGTCTATAATACTAATACTAAATCTATGCCAAATATAACAAAAGTCTAGCAAAAATAGAAATGCGATAATAATAGACTCATGTCAGGGAAGAAAAAGGAAAGCAAAGTATTCTATTACTTGCCTCGAACCATGCTAGGTTGCTAGGTGCTTTATACAAGCAAATCTTATTTACTCTTCATCTGAACTGTATAAGATTGGTATTAGTTTCTTCATTTTATAGGTAGAAACATGTGAGATTAATTAACTCACCCAACCTCAAGGTCACATAAATTAGAAAAAGCAAAACTGAATTCTTATGTAAATATGTCCCCCAGGGATACCTGTGTTCTTTCCATTTTGTCATCCTGCTTCTCAAAAACAGGCACAGGTAGCAGCTCTTTAAAATGGAATACTTTCTAATTTTGATAATAATACTGCATTGCTTACTAATTTAAGCAATGTCCCACTAAAAACACAATGACCAGGTATCATCCCAGATTTTCCAAGATAATCTTAATGCTTTCCACAACTACATTTAAGAGGGCAAAAATCAATGATTCTGAAGGATCATGTAGTAGGAAAAGCTCAGGATTTGAAGTCAGAGTTCTGGATTACTGGCTTTTTAATCTTCAGCCAGTTAATTCATTCTCCCAAGCCTCATTTGATCCAATTATAAAACCTTAACAGAATTGTTTGTAAGGTTCAGATAATTACAACATATGCGAGTGCATATGGTAACACGTGAAAGTGCTTTGGGTGAGTATTAGTTCCTACCTACCAAAGCGTCCACTTTACTTGCCATTCCTAAAGTAGGTCATGAGCAGGACATGAGCCCACTCTTTAATTCACCAATTACTGAGCATAATGTAAAAAGTACCATGCAGTCTCCTGAGGATACAAAGGTAACATGACAAGGGAGTCTGCAGAATCTAGGCTAGTGAAAACCTCATGAGTGCCAACACTGCTGAATAGCTGCAAGGCCACGTGATGAGAAGTTCATTAACAGAAGTAAAATCTGCCCTGTATACATTTTATTGATACCTCTACCATTAGGGGACTAGCAGGCAATCTCAACTTTGGAACACCTACATGCACAAATGACAGAATCATTCTAAGAATAGGTAATCCTAGGCAAGTGGTATGAAAAATGAACAATATGCCCTTACCTACCATGGTCTAGATCATGCAGAGAATATGATATTTTCTCCATAAAAATTCTTATAAATGGCATTGAGCTTTCCAGTTCAGCTTAGGAAAGCCTATTCAAACCTGGTGAGACTAAACAATAATGCACTTAGTTTACAATTTTGAATTAAATTTATCATTATAAAGTGTTCTGGGAATCCAATTTCCATTTGAAAGACTTCTCTATGGAAAACATTCAGAATGTCCAACGACCAATGTTTACCAACTTTTGGAACGTGATACATTTATAAAGTGGGGAACTATCTGTAAATCCTTTTAAGAGTCTACTCAAGTATCAAGTTAGCTAAGGGGGAGTGGATGTGGCTCAAGCCATCGGACATCTGCCCTCCACATGGGAGTTCCAAGGTTCTGGTTCCTGGTGCCTCTTGAAAAAACAAGAACAAACAACAAGCAAAACAAACAAAAAAACCAACTCAGGGAAGCCAATTTGGCTCAGTGGTTGAGTGCTGGCTTCCCACATATGAGGTCCTGGGTTCAATCCCAACCCCCAGTAACTTAAAAAAAAAAAAAAAAGGTTAGCTAAGGGTAGCTCCTGTCAGTATCTGAGAGACAGGAGAAGATGATCTAAATTAAATATTTATCTATTGTAACTATAATAGGAACATAAATTACAAAAATGAAAGGCTGGTGCCAACACAAAATCACTTTCTTCTGCAGTAAAGCTGCATGGTGAGATGAAAAGAGATGAAGATTTTGTCTCAGTTATTTGAGAGTCAGCATTTGCATGGCCACTTAGAAGGCAGGACCGTGGACAAGATCAAAGCTGCTGAAACCAAATGATCTGGACTTGAATCCTGACTGTGGCTTACTAATTGTGGGATAACAAGTCATTACTTACCTTCATCAACTTCCTCGTCTGTAAAATGGGTTTAACACTAGTAGCTAGCAAGAACCGTTACTAGGATTAGGCAAGTTAATATAGTTAAAGCTTTTAGAACAATGCAGCATACAAAGAGTGCTTTACAAAGTGGAAGTTATTACTATTATTCTTGAGTAGCAGTTTGATATAGTTATGAATTCCAAAAATAGATATTGGATTATGTTTGTAAACTGGTCTGTACCTGGGCATGATTAAATTATGATTAGGGCTTTGGCTGGGCCACATCAGTACAGTATTGAGGTCCTGAGGGACTCAGTGATAAAAGGCATGGTAAAGGACAGAGGTGGAGGGTTTTTAATGTTGGAATTTTGATGTTGGAGTTTGGTGCTGAAGTCTTAAGCTGGAGCCCCAGGAAGTAAGCACACAGAGGAAAGAGAAGCAAGTCCTGGGAAGAGAGGAACCCTGAGCCCAGAAAGAAGTAAGACCTGGGAAGAGAGGAACCTAGGAAGCCTGAACCCTGGCAGACGTCAGCAGCCATCTTGCTCCAACACATGGAAACAGACATTGGTGAGGGAAGTAATCTATACTTTACGGCCTGGTATCTGTAAGCTCTTACCCCACATAAATATCCTTTATTTTTATTTATTTATTTTAAGATTTATTTTTATTTATTTCTCTCCCCTTCTTCCCCTCCCACCCCAGTTGTCTGTTCTCTGTGTCCATTTGCTGTGTGCTCTTTTTGTCTGCTTCTGTTGTCAGCGGCATGGGAATTTGTGTTTCTTTTTGTTGCATTATCTTGCTGCATCAGCTCTCCGTGTGTGCAGCGCCATTCCTGGGCAGGCTGCACTTTCTTTCACTCTGGGCGACTCTCCTTACGGGGCGCACTCCTTGCACGTGGAGTTCCCCAATGCAGAGGACACCCCTGCGTGGCAGGGCACTCCTTACGCGCATCAGCACAGCGCGTGGGCCAGCTCCACACAGGTCAAGGAGGCCCGGGGTTTGAACCGTGGACCTCCCATGTGGCAGGCGGATGCCCTATCCACTGGGCCAAGTCCGCTTCGCAAATAAATACCCTTTATGGTAAACTAACCCATTTCTGGTATTTTGCATCAGCACTCTTTTGGCTGACAAATACATCTTGTTAGAGTGCTTTACAAAAAGGAAATTATTACCATTATCCTTGTAAGATGATCTTAAATCACTGATCAACTTTGAACCTGTTTCCTCATTTATATACCAGGCTATAATAATGTCAATCTGGTTTGTATTATTAAGACTGAGAGACTTCAATGATGAAACAATGCTACTGTCAACAGGTCATTAGAGAGCCTTGTAAAAGCATAGAGAAGTAAAGGTCATGGGCTCCATAAGATAAAGCATAATGGCTAAGGCCCTAGAACTTAAAAAGATTAGTGTCACTTATACAATACACTCCATAGAGCATCAGCATTTTAAAGCAAGGACAAGGGTTAATTAACAGTAGCACAGTTCTAACAGATTTGAAAATAGAACACTGAATAGAAAGGAGAGAAGAGGGTCTCTTTTCTAGTCTACACTTTTTTTAAAAAAAAGATTTATTTATTTCTCTCCCCTTCCCCCTTCCCCCCAGTTGTCTGCTCTCTGTGTCCACTCGCTGCGTGCTCCTCTGTGACCGCCTCCATTCTCATCAGCTGCACCAGGAATCCGCATCTCCTTTGGTTGTGTCACCCTGTCAGCTCTCCGTGTGTGCGGCACCACCCCTGGGCAGGCTGCACTTTCTTTCGTGCTGGGCGGCTCTCCCCACGGGGCACACTCCCTGTGCGTGGGGCTCCCCTACACGGGGGACACCCCTGCGTGGCAGGGCACTCCCTGTGCACATCAGCACTACGCATGGGCCAGCTCCACACGGGTCAAGGAGGCCCGGGGTCTGAACCATAGACCTCCCATGTGGTAGACGGACACCCCATCCACTGGGCCAAGTCCACTTCCCTTCTAGTCTACTCTTGATTTACTGAGTTATTTGCCACGATCTCTCAAAACCTCCATTTTCCTACTGATAAAAGAAACAAAAATGTGGGTCTCTTATTTATATAGCTAAGGAGATAAAATACATTTTAAAAGCTGGCAAATTGTTAGGGTAGCCTAAGAAATCATCAAGCGGATGTGGCTCAAGCGACTGAGTTCCCGCCTACCACATGGGGGGTCCCAGGTTCAGTTCCTGGTGCCTCCTGGAGAAGACAAGCAAGACAGTGAGCTGGCGCAACAGGCTATCGCAGCGAGCTAATGCAACAAGAAGACACAATGAGGGGAAGCGGATTTGGCTCAATGGATAGAGCATCTGCCTACCACATAGGAGGTCCAGGGTTCAAATCCAGGGCCTTCTGACCTGTGTGGTAAGCTTGCCCATGTACAGTGCTGATGCGTGCAAGGAGTGCCATGCCACACAGGGGTGTCCCCCTCACAGGGGAGCCCCACGTGCAAGTTGTGCACCCTGTAAGGAGAGCCGCCCCGTGCGAAAAAAGCGCAGCCTGTCCAGGAGTGGTGCTGCATGCACCAAGAGCTGATGCAGCAAGATAATGCAACAAAAAGAGATACAGATGCCCAGTGCCACTGACAAGAATACAAGCGAACACAGAAGAACACACAGTGAATGGACACAGAGAGCAGACAACTGAGGGAGGGGGGAAAGGGAGAGAAATAAATAAATAAATCTCAAAAAAAAAAGAGAAGTAAATGATGAAACTATTATTAAACAAATAAAGAAGACACAAAGAGGAAACACAATGAGAGACACAACAGAGCAGGGAGTGGAGGTGGCTCAAGGGATTGAGCTCCTCTCACCCATAAAGGAGTTCCCAGGTTTGGTTCCCAGTGCCTCCTAAAAAGAAGACGAGAGAGCACACAGCGAACGAACACAGAGAGTAGACAGCAAGCGCAAACAATGAGGTGGGGGTGAAGAAATAAATAAAATATATCTTTTTTAAAAAGTCTTAAGAAAAAGAAACTAAGTATACTGCTTCCCACAGGAAAAAGAAAGGCAGATATTAGGTTGACAGGATAATGGGTAACCATTTCTTTTTCCTGTTCCTCTATAACCTGTGCAGCAGTGAAAATCTCAGAGGGAGGCGGGAAAGGAGAGATGTGGGAGAAAGTTTACCACTTCCCACCCACTGTACATGACTGTGTGAGAATTTTGCTTGGAGCCGCTGATAAGAGCAACCGCCTGTTGGTGACATGAGCCTCACTGACCACACCAGGCACCGTGCAGAGGCCCAGGAGGGGTGAGCAGGGCTGATACTGTACTGAAAAGCACCTCCTGGAGACTCCGCCTCGCCCAGGCTGGCATCGCTCAGTATGGCCCTGTCTCCACAGCTATAAACTGACAGAGGGAGAGAGAACCTGACCCAGGCTGGGGCAGTCAGACCCTCTCTCCTGGGATTTTAAATTGGATCTGAGAGATCTAGTTCAGTCAGGCTGCTTAGAGATGGCACGTCAACTCAGTAGCTGGGGATATCGACTTAACTTGGTCACGTGGACATCAAAAGGATGAAAGGTGGCTCCACAGAGAGAGCAAGACAGCAAGATCATTTAAAGCAGACAGGCAGCCTGGAGAGCTGGGCGAGAGAGAGCCCCCAGGAGACAGGCACGGCTTCCACAGCTTTCCAGGTTCTGACTCCACCTGCAGAGGCCCAGCTGCCTAACTGCCCTCCGGTTCCATAAACCACCCTGGGCTCCTTAGAATAAATTCCTTTTTTGCTTACTTTCATTTGAGTTGGCTTCTAGGCTAGCACCGACTGAGATCTTACAATGTGCCAGGCATTATTCTAAGCACTTTACGTTATTAATTCATTCCATCCTCCTGACAACTATTTTACATTTGAGAAAACTGAGGTACAGCTAAGTTAAGCAAGATGGTCCCACAATTAATAAGTGGCAGAAGCAGAATCTAAACCCAGGCGAACTGGTCCCAGAGCCTGTGTTCACAACCAATACACTACAAACTAAAGGAAATTGTACTTTACACTTTATTTATAAACCAAGAATACTGAAATGCCTAGTAAGAAGCTGGAACTAGTACAAACAAATAGTATACAGTTGCCAACTGCCATCTTTAACTCTGGAATAGGATGGGCAGAATTGAGATCTAAGGAAAAATATATATATACACATAAACACTCCAAAAACAGGTAATTCTATGTAGAATATATACTGCCCTTCATCCTCTTATTCTACCCTTCAACTACACCATCAATCAATACAAAATAATGTTTTACACTTAACATTTTTAAAGATTCTTTTGAGATACCATCCTCTCCTTTTTCATAATTTTCCCTTTAGAACTCCTCCTTCTGAAATACCTAAAATTTCCATATGCCTTTCCTTTTTTTTTTTAAAGATTTATTTTTCATTTCTCTCCCCTTCCCTCCCCCAGTTGTCTGCTCTCTGTGTCCATTCGCTGTGTGTTCGTCTGTTACCACTTCTATCCTTATCAGTGGCACTGGGAATCTGTGTTTCTTTTTGTTGCATCATCTTGTTGTGTCAGTTCTCCGTGTGTGCGGTGCCATTCTTAGGCAGCCTGCACTTTCTTTTGTGCTGGGCGGCTCTCCTTACAGGGCGCACTCCTTGCACATGGGGCTCCCCTATGCATCAGCACTGCGCATGGGCCAGCTCCACACGGGTCAAAGAGACCCGGGGTTTGAACTGTGACCTCCCATGTGGTAAGCGGATGCCCTATCCATTGGGCCAAGTCTGCTTCCCATGCCTTTCTAATTAATGTACCTGCTACTTTAATATAGTTATTTCCAATCAGTGAGAAATGGTATTTTGTCATATTTTGACATTCTGTATTTTCCTAGTTTCCACTGCCAAGGAATTTAGCATGTGTACATGTGAGATTACATACAGCATGTGTAGCAAAGAACTGAGCTACACACAAGCTAATTTCACTATTTTATACGCATATGATAAACATTTATAAATGTGACTGTAGGTGTGGATTGATAAATTGCTGGAAAGGTACAAAGATAAACTGAAGAGACTGGAGGGGAAGCACTCCTTCCTGTCACTATCCCTAAGCCCCCACCACTCACACACCCGTGGAGGAGCTCAGCAAAGGTTTGCTGTAATAAATATCAGCCCATTGCTAACAGCAATGAAAAATGTCCTCCTTTTCCCCAAATACAGTCCCTGGTCTTTGTTTCCTGAAGCTTCCCTCTATTTTTTCCTGATCATTTCTTTCAATTACCAAGGTCATTTTGAATTTTGCACCTTCCTATGGGCAGTTATATGTCAAAATAGCAAACAGAAAGGTATTTCAAGTCTTTAATATAATGACATAGACTCCTGTGGTTGAATTTTAAAAAAAACAGTAAATGTCAATAGCTGAAACAGGACACCATGGTAGTAACTCCTGGGAAGTTTCTTCTGGAGTTAACATAGAAACACAAACACAAACAACTTTTCTCTACAGAGCAGAGTGAATAAACAATAATTTTTGGTTCCTGTCACTTCAGTTATATTCTTAAACAACCCACCCTCCTTTGTGAATTGTTGTTTGTATATACATATATATATATATAAAGCCACTAAATTGACAGATTAAATAAATAGAAAGAACAAAACTATCTATGTAAACAAATAAGCTGCCATCTTAACCACAGTCAAACCAGTCCCTGCTCAACAGCTATGCTGCTCCAAGTCCAGGAGAGAAAAATCTGAGTCTTCTACTAGGATCTTTGTCTGTCAATACTCTTAAACTGAGAGCTCTAACTTTAGGCCTTCCATAAGCACACTGATACTCTGGGCAAGCAATTTTACTTTTCTCCATTTTCCTCCCTTAGTGAAAGGGATAATAATAATGATCACTTAAAACACCTAGAAGAAAAGGAAAGTCAATCAACTATCAAAGGATAATTACAAGGGCAGGCTCTGGAGCCAGACCACCTGGCTTTTTCATGTCATAGCTTCAGTTAACCTCTGCTTGCCTCGGTTTCCTCATGATAATATGAGGATAACAATAACACATATTGCATAGTATATAGCTAATATTTAAACGAGTTAATACAAATAAGATGCTCAGAAAAGTGGCAGGCACACAGAAAGCACTCATTAAATATTATTTTTATATTATTATTTTCTGAATGGCTATCTTTCCTATGTCTTATGCAATGGAATACAAGAGTTAAAAGACATGGTTACTATTCAAAATAGCTTATATTTAATTACGGCACTAACACTAATAAAAGTTAAAGAGAAGTTTTATGTCAAAATTAAGTAATCTGTCAATTATAAAATAATGAGCACCCAACACATTCGAGCAGCTACAAATAAACCCTGTAATCTATGCTAGTATAATTTACCAAAGGGGAGGAAGGGAATACCTTGAAGCTTCCACAAAGAATTATCATAAACATGGTCAATTAATTTAAGTAAAATTAACATATACAGGCCTCCCAGCACCCACACACTATCTTTCCTTTGCTCCAACATTCCTATAGCTTCCAGTCTCATTATTTCTTTATTTCCAATAAATAAAAAGCCCAAGTGTATATATCATCCCACTGTTGCTCTTTTTTTTTTTTTTTTTCAGGAGGCACTGGGGATCAAGCCCAGGAACTCATACATGGGAAGCAGGCACTCAATTATCGAGCTACATTCACTCCCCCACTGTTGCTTTTTTTAACATTAGTTTTTGAAATCTTAAAAATACCTTGTTATGAAATATAAAATTTCTGATCACCAATGAATGCAACTTACACTCCTAAAGAAGATCATCTTTGGCAAATTTACAATATTATTTTATGTTCCTTAATAACATATTACTTCCTAACTTTAGTCAACTGTATAGAATGAGTATAAATTAAACTTTTTTATAAGACTTTGTAGCACTGTTTGTAATAGCAAAAGATAGCACACCTTAATATTCATTAATAGGGGACTGATTAAATAAAGTATAGTATATCCATACAATGAAGTACCATGCAGATGTTTAAAAAAAAATAAGCACTTATATAAATAAGTTATAGAAATATAGAGCTCTGTTTTGGAAAGATTTCCAAAATATTTTATTAATTAGAAAAAGGCAAGGTGATTCTAGCAGATCAGGGATTAGTATTTGCTACCAATTATGGAAGGAAACTGTAAATATATATAAATTTTTAAATGAATACAGCGGATCTCTCTGAAGGATGCACAGTAAGCTGGCATCAGTGGCTGCCTTTGGACAGAGAACTGGAGAGGCATAGGATGGGCAGAGAAGTAGCCTTACTTGTCATTTTATACACTTTTGAATTTTGTACATGTAAATACCTTTTTTTTTTGAGGTACTAGGGCTGGGGATTGAACCCAGGACCTCGTATGTGGGAAGCTTGCTCTCAACCACTGAGCCACATCAGTTCCCAAGTTGGCTGTCTCATTTGTTTGCTTGTTGTTTGCTTTTGTTTTTAGGAGGCATGGTGGTGGAACCTAGGACCTCCCATGTGGGGAGCAGGCACTCAACAGTTTGAGCCACATCCACTCTCAAATACATTTTTTAAAAATATATGAAAAGTCAACCTTTTAGCCCATAAAAGAATAAAAGGCTAAGAATAAAAACTAATTTATAAAGTATAAATGATTGAAATTAATATAGAAGCTAGCAATGTTCTGCTATTTATATGACTAAATTACATTGATTATTTTTAAAAATAGAAGTCGAAGCCATTGTCAATCTCAAACTTAATATAAACTCCAGGAGCACCTCAGAGCCGCTGGTTAGGAGAAGCCCTCTTGGTTTTGGTGAGACAGCTGATGTTTTGGGTGGGGTATGCTGCGGGAGTAGGTGTCTTCCCCTGGCTCAAGTACAGGCTTGTAGGTAATGAAGCTAAATTTAGCCACCTCAGTGTCTTTTATAGGGTGTTTATGCTACAGCCACCTGTGTCAGGAGATAATTGCGCTGCTCTGCTGCTCGGGGAATTCTCTTGTTGTCACTACAACAGAGCAACCTCCAAAACAGTGCTTCTGCTCAGCTCTTAACTGGCATGCAGAGCAATTTCTTTCATGACTTCAAACACTTCTAACCCTCAAAAGAAAAGCAAAATAACAAAAGACACTTAAAAACGTCAATACGATCTAACATTATTCAACATTTTTCAAGGCATATGGTGTCTAGACCATGGGAGATATAAAAGAAATGTGTGATAAATGAATGGATAAAAATAATTACATGAAAGAAAATTCCTCCCATGCTTTAAAAATATTTTCATTTTAATTAAATTATATTAAATTTATTTATTTTAGTTTATTGTATTTAAAATATTTTAATTCCTTGTTTTGGCTTTGCAAAGGAGATAAAAAATTAGATATTATTGGCTCCATTTTACAGCTAAAGGGCTATGGAAAAGAATTAAGAAAATGATAAAATTTAAGTAGGAATGTGGAATTCTATCAAAAGCCTTCAAATTCCCAGTCAGGATCACCTACCTGCTCATCTTGCCTAATTATGAGAAAAAATTTCAAAAGAGGTTGCTGTAAGCCTAAAATTATTCTTTAAAAAATAATTTTACTGTTTTTTAGTTTTAAACCACAGGTGAACCTTTTACAGATTTAATATACCTACCCCTATAGGTTTTACATATTACTATACAGTCTACTATCAGAAAAGGCAATCTCTTGGACTTACAATCAAACCAGTTGTTGAGATGATAGATGCTTCTGCTGTTATTTGATTTCCTCATTTATTTTCTTCCGCCAAAGTTATGTGCTTAAATGGTACTATGTTTCAAACTAAACTGTAGTATCAGTTATATCACATAACAGACCTTTTGTTTTGTTGGCCAGGATTAGCCAGTCTGAATCTTTATGCTATATCAGAAAAGCTGGCAGCAGTAGTTTTTAAGCACAGTCTTAAATTTGAACTTATAGTACTGCTAATTAGCAATACTAACGTGGTTTATCAAACCAATTTGAAAGCCAAATGCTGAATAACGATCTTAGCACCTCCAAAGTGGTACATCTTCCTATTATATACTCAATTATATCTCACCAACCAAAACTCTTGAACCTGTCAATCAAAGTTTCTTTTATTATAGACTTCTGATAAAGTTTTTGTGGCACTTCCCTATCATTATTGCTAGTAAAGATCTTGTGGTCTCACCAAATATGCTGTGTTTCATCTACAAAGAATATAAGAAAGGTAGCCATATAATACTGGCTACCACTCATATGTAAATATGCTGTTAGTTGTGGAATTTTGTTTTAGTGCCAGTTTGGGATCCTTTTTATTGCCGGGTTTCAATTTGCTGTGATCCAAATTACAGAGAGCCTCTCCATTTCACACTCACCATAAGTACCTAGTGTGTACTTACTACGAACATACAAGGAACTGAGCAACATACAAGGAACTGCTCCACTTCAAAACCAGCATTCAAAATCTGTTGAAGATTATATAATTTTTATGACTACTATCTTTTTTCACCAACTTTTCAGGGTTTTTGTCTGATAAGGGGTTCTGAGTGACCCTGAAGCAAGGGTCAATCTCATTTTATCACTACTATCTTTTTATAACGTTTTAGAGGGCAATTTAGCAATGCTTACCAAAATTTAACCTCAGCATACCCCAAATACAAGAAGCATTCAAAATACTAGATACATGTAACAAGGACATCATTGTTCTATTGTTTTCAGTAAAGAAAAAGGAAAAACAACCCATTTCTGTCTGTCAATAGGTGAACAATTAAAGAGACACATCTATAAAAAAATACTTAGTTACTTTCTTGGGAGTCTGAAATGATATAAAGATAAGATAGACAAAAAAAGATAAAGAAAAAAGATAAGGTAACAACAAAACCTGGAAAAAATAATACTTTTTGGTTATTAAAAAGCATAAGGCAAATCTAGATGTACTAACTTGGAAAGATGTCCAAAAAACAGGTTCAAAATGTAAGATATGGACTATAGTTAGCAATAATACTTTGATGGTGCTCTTTCATAACTTGTTACATGTTTCACAACAATGTGTTTTTGGTGGGGTAATATATAGGAGCCCTGTATGATGTTATGCATGTTTGTTTTATAAGTTCACTACTTTTATTATACACTTACTGTTTATGTATGTTTATGTATGAATGATATACTTCAATAAATTGTTTTTAAAATGAAAAAAAAAAAAAGATTCAGAATAGTTTTTTCGAGACCCACGGGTTCTATGGTCATGGCAGAAGGGGTTCACTGCCATGACAGATGGCCCTTCTTTGGACCTGGTGTTTCTGCGTGATGGAATTGGACTCAGAGGGGATCTCTTTTCACAAGACTTGCATGCTACTTTATTGGAATTGTAGTCGGTGCTGGGTTTAAGATATATGTAGGGGATTTGAATCTCTGGACTGATAATATGACACCCAGGCCCAGAGCCTCAACAGACTTCAGCTCCTACACTTTGATTTATTGGACTTACTCCACTCAGCTAACATGGAGTTGAAGAAGGTCAACCACCACAACATGGAGCCTAGAGTGTCTACAACTGGAAGCGGGAGGAGTGCATCCAGTACCCATGTGGAATCTAAGCCCTCACTTGACATAGATGTGCAATGGACACAACCAATCCAATGTCCACAGAGAAAATGTGGAATGGGTGTGGGAACGGTAGCCATGGTGGCTGCTGGGTGTGGGGAACGGGAGGAAGAGATGAGATGTGGAGGCGTTTTCGGGACCTGGAGTTGTCCTGGATAGTGCTTCAAGGACAATTATGGGACATTATAGATCCCCCCAGGGCCCACTGGATGGAACGTGAGAGAGTCTGGGCTATGATGTGGACCATTGACTATGGGGTGCAGTGATGCTCAGAGATGAACTTACCAGGTGCAATGGATGTGTCATGATGATGGGAGAGAGTGTTGCTGTGGGGGGAGTGGGGGGCGGGGACGGTGGGGTTGAATGGGACCTCATATTTTTCATAATGTAATTTAAAAAAATAAATAAATAATTAAAAAAAAAAAAAAAGAATAGTTTTTTCAACAAATGGTGCTGGAACTGGATATCCACAAGCAAAAGGCTGAATTTGGCCCCCTACCTCACAGCATACATAGAGAACAACTCAAAATAGATCAAAGACCTAAATGTAAGAACTAAAACTATAAAACCCTTAGTAGTAAACAAAGGACTAGGCAATTTCTTAGATATGACAACAAAAGCAAAAGGGATAAAAGAAAAACTAACATAATGGACTTCAATAAAATAAAAAATGTTTGCACATCAAATGATACCACCAGAAAGTGAAAAGATGACCCCACAGGCTGACATAAAATAAAAGCAAATCCTATCTGATAAGGGCTTAATATCCAGAATATATAAAAAACTCTAACAATTCAATAATAAAAAGACAAATAACCCAATTTAAAATGGGTAAAGTCAGGAAAGCAGATGTGGCTCAAGCAACTGAGCTCCTGCCCACCACATGGGAGGTCCATGGTTCGGTTCCAGGTGACTCCTAAAGAAGACAGCAAGATGGCATGACAGGTAGGCGCAGCAAGCTGACACAAGATGATGCAACAAGAGACACAAGAAGGAAAACAAAATGAGAGACACAACAAAGCAGGGAGCAGAGGTTCCCAGTGCCTCCTAAAGAAGACAAGCAAGACAGTGAGCTGACATGCTGGGCAGGTGCAGCAAGCTGATGTAACAAGATGATGTAACCAGAAACAGAAGAAGAAAAACATGAGAGATACAACAAAGCAGGGAGCAGAGGTGGCTCAAGTAATTACATGCCTCCCTCCAATATTCAATTTCTGATATCTCCTAAAGAAAAAAGGAAGACAACACACACAGCAAGTGCAAACAACGAGGGGGTGAGGAGAAATAAAAAAATAAAATAGACACATTTTTAAAAATGGGCAAAGTATATGACTAGAACTTCTCCAAAGACGAGATATGAATCACCAATAAGGACAGGATATGATGCTTAGCAGCATTGATCAATAGGGAAATGTAAATCAAAAGCACAATGAAATACCACTTCACATCAACTTTTTTTTTCTTCTAGAACCAAAGAGACATAAGTGTTGGTGAGGATCTACGGAAACTGAAACCCTCACACATTGCTGGTGGGAGTGTAATATGGTGCAGCCACTTGATAAAACAGTCTGCTAGCTCCTCAAACAGTAAAAAAGGAGTTACCATATGACCCAACAATTCTACTCATAAGTATGTAACCTAGAGAAATGAGAATACATGTCCAACAAAAGTCATGTACAAAAGCAGGATTATTCATAATAGCCCCAAAGTGGAATTAAGCCAAAATTCCATCAACTAAGGGATAAACAAAACATGGAATTCCCATACAATAGAATACTTTCAACAATAAAAAGGAATGAAGCACTGATGCATGCTCCAACATGGATGAACCTCAAAAGCACTTTGCTAACTCAAGGAAGCCAGTTACAAAATCCTACATATGAGTTTATAAACCAGCGGCCAGGGTTCCTCAGGGATAGGACTGCTGAATGGAAGACAAGAACCATTCCAGTGTGAATTAATCAGAGACTTAGAACTCTAGGACTTGTTGGCTCTAAGTACAGCCTGCTTGTGTTTTCTTTGTAAACTTCTTACAGCAGGCTCCCATTCGCCTCATCCATAACAGGAGGGGTGTGAACGTATGTGTATGCATGTGTTGTATGTGTATGTGTATGGACGTATATGTGTCGAGGGTGGGAAATGAAATGACAGTTATTCTTGCATAGGCACAACACTCTAATATCCCTCCCCTAGAAGATGTGAAATTCAGCCCTTGGAAAGAAGTCGTATTAGAAATGTTTGATGTCCTTATTTTTAAAATACTACGTATGATTCCATTTGTATAAAATGTCCAGAATATGCAAAAGAAAGTAGACGTAGTGGCTGCCTAGGGCTGGGCTGGGAGAGGGAGAGTGGGGAGTGACTGTAAGCGAACACAAGCTTTCTTTTTGAGGGTGATGAAATGTTCTAAAATTAGATTTGGGGGAGTGGATGTGGCTCAAGCTGTTCAGAGCAACTGTTTCCCACATGGGGGATCCTGGGTTGGGTTCCTGGTGCCTCCTAAAGAAAAAACAAAATAAAAAACAATCAACAAGCAAAACAAATGAAAAAAAAAACCAATACTGGGGAGCCGATGTGGCTCAGTGGTTGAGCGCTGGCTTTCCACATGCAAGATCCCGGTTCAATTCCCAACCTGGTTCCTCAAAAAAAAAGATTTTGGTGATGGCTGCACAACTCTGTAAATATTTTAAAAACTATTAAACTGCACGCATAAAATGGGTGAGTTTTATAGCATGCAAATTATATCTCAATAAAGCTGTTGAAAAATAAGATTCAATGTAGGTATTGTATTTTCAGTATATAAGTTTATTTTTGAAAGAAAAAAACAGATGTGTGGGATGCCTATAGGCACAGAATTCCAGAATGATAAGCACACACCGTTAACAACAATCAACCCAAAAGTAGATTGTCAAAAATTACTATCCAAACAAGACATTTTTACCTGTTAAAAAGAGTAGTATTGGGAAGTAGATGTGGCTCAACCAGTTAGACACCTGCCAACCACATGGGAGGTCCTGGGTTAAGGTCCTGGTGCCTCCTAAAGAAAAGACAAGCAGACGCCACACCCGCCGCAACGAACTAGATGCTGTACCCACTGCAACGAGCAAACACCTAAATGAGCAGATGCCACAAGCAAAGAGATGCCTCAGTCCATGGGGAGCGGATGTGGCTCAGGCCATTGGGCACTTGCCTCCCATATGGGAGGTCCTGGGTTCAGTTCCCAGTGCCTCCTGGAGAAGGTGAGCAGACAGATGAGAGAATGACTGGGGAGAGAGATAAATTTAAAAATAAATGCATGTTTTAAAAAAATAGCAATAATTATACAGTTATGTTGTCATAAGTGTAAATCACAGAGGGTAGTGGAACAAGGAAGTTTCCCATAACGCATACGTTCATATATTTTACTTACGTAATTTTATAGAAGCAATCACTGATCATTACTCCCTTTCTGCAAATAGTACTTTAAATTGTAATTTTGCACCTAGTTCTCTGATATTAGCACACTGAGGTTTATATGGATTAGCATAGACAGCTTTTTACCAAGATTTCCATCAAAGTGCCTTGAATAGCCAAAGAGAGTTACTTCATGCTCCAAATGAAATTACAGAAGAGTAAGGTGTAGCCCAAAGAGACCATCTGCAGAAGCAACATAGCTTTAGAACCCCAAGTTTTAGGGGAGACTGCGAACTACAGGGTAAACTACTATCTGTGTAGTGCAGCAGTGCCCCCAAATGTGTTCACCGAGTGCAATGAGTGTGCCACAATGATGAGGGAGGTTGTTAGTGTGGGAGGAGTGGGGTGGGGAGGAGGCGGGTATACAGGAACCTCATATTTTTTAATGTAACATTTTTTTGTGATGTATATATCTTCAAAAAAATATAATTTACAAAAATGATGTGGTGGGGGTGGGGAGTGGGTTATATAGGAACCTCTTATGTTTCTTGTTTTTTTATGTTTTTTAATGTAACATTCCTTATGATCTGTTAACTTTAATTTAGAAAAAAAGGAACCCCAAGTTTTATCTTGAAAATCAATTTAGATTGTGCATTCTACTCTATAAATGGGTCTATTTTAAAACAAACACAACCCCATTCCCCTTTTATAATAATATCCATAACATGAATAACTATGACCTACCACAAAGAAACATTCTTGTGATTTAGCACAAGGGCCAGCAGCCACAGTCCACTGACCTAATTTGGTCCAATGTCTGTTTTTTTATTGCCTGCCAAAGAATGGTTTTTACATTTTTAAAAGGTTAAAAAAAATCAAAAGACAGATATTTCATGACATGTAAAAATTACATGAAATCCAACCTTGAGTGTCCGTAAATAAAGTTTTGTTGAAACAGCCACATTCACTCATTTGAGTTATCTATGGCTGCTTTCACACTACAACAACAAAGTTGAGCAGTTGAGACAGAGACTGAATGGCCCACAAAACCTAAGATATTTACTACCTGTAAAAAAGGTCTGCCAATCCCTGGCTTAGCATCTACTTGTTTAAACCAAGAAGTTGTGTTCCCTATTTAGCTGGGTATGTTGTTACAGCACAGCTTCCAATATAATTTAACCTCATGGAGGTTCAAGTTTGCATATCTACAAATTGAGGATAATGACACAAGGTTACTGCGAGAATTAAATGATTTAGCTCATAACAAGCACCCAATAAATGGCAACTACTCTATTATTATATAAGATTTTTGCTCTACTGAAGACTTCAATACTACAGAGAGATGCATCACCTAAATCTTGACTTTCTTGACAAGACAATGTTTTCACCATAATATCACCTTTTATAAACTTCTCTTAGGAACTTACCTTTCATTTTTTTAAAGATTTTTTTATTTTTTACTTATTTCTCTCCCCTTCCCCACCCCCCCCTCCCAGTTGTCTGCTGTGTCCATTCGCTGTGTTCTTCCGTGACCACTTCTATCCTTATCAGCAGCACCAGGAATCCGTGTTTCTTTTTGTTGCATCATCTTGCTGCATCAGCTCTCCATGTGTGCAGCGCCATTCCAGGGCAGGATGCACTTTTTTCGCGCTGGGCGGTTCTCCTTATGGGGTACTCCTTGCACATGGGGCTTCCCTATGCAGGGGACACCCCTGCATGGCAGGGCACTCCTTGCATGCATCAGCACTGAGCACGGGCCAGCTCATCATATGGGCCAGGAGGCCTGGGGTTTGAACCCTGGACCTCCCATGTGGTAGGGAGATGCTCTATCCATTGGGCCAAGTCTGCTTCCCAGGAACTTACCTTTCTGATGTTGGAAACCATTTCTAAGATTCCCCAGTATTTAAAAAAAAAAAAAAAAAAAAAAAGGCTTAAAGGTTCAAAATTTTATTGATATTAAAGTGTTGTTAAAATAAGTTACATCACAAATGCAGTACAGTCCCCTTTATTGAGTATTTCCTACTGTATGCCAGCAACTATGCTAAATACTTTACATATGATCTCATCTAATTATTACAATAAACCTTTAAGTATTATACTTCCATTTTACAGATGAAGTATCTGACCTTGAGAGATGAAGCCTTTTTCCCCAGGTCACACAGCTGATCAGTAATGGAGCTAGAAATCACAATTCTGACTCCCATCTCCCTCAGCATGTTAAATAAATATATTTTAAATGGTCAGAAGAGAGTCTGGAATTTCATTATTATGATATTTCATTAAGTCAGTAAGGAATCTTTTCAGTCAAGATGCCAACAAATGTGCTAAGGTTAGATTACAGAACTTTCAAGCCAGTGAATGGATTGTGAGAACCCTTGGGAGTTGATTACAGTGTAGAGAGGGGGTAAAGAGTCAGTAGATTTCATTGCATTCAAACTGATAATTATTTCCAGAAACTGGGGCAAACCTGTTCAAACCCTAAATGCCAATATTTTAAGGCCATATTTTTGCAAATATTGAGACACCCAAGAACACAGCTGGCCAGAACAAAATATTGGTTCTGGGAAAAGGTACATAAAGATCAGATTAGAACTGTTGGAAAAGACTCCTTTGAAATCTATCCTTTGTCATCTGAGGGTAAATGTTAATATTCGAGGCTCCACTGTCTTCTCCCTCTGGAACTAACTTAATCTGGAACTAACTTAATTGAATCTAGGGAATGGAAATCCATTTCCTAAGAGACCCATTTAGTAGAGAAACAAACAGAAAGCAGGGAAAATTGCTTGGGGAGAGGCAGGCAATGAGAAGAAAAAGTTGGCAACTGATGTGAGCATTCATCTGGCCCAAAGAATGCATCAAGGAAAATTATTTAAAATGAATCCCTATTCAATTTCCATATCCCACATAGCAAAATAAAAAACATTCTTTTGAGTGAACCAAATACAAAGGTTATTTAAAATGCATGATTTGATCCAGATGTTAAAGAATCCAATTATTGCTTATAGACTCAAAAATAAACATTACTGAGAACCTAAATTCATTCCCCCTTCTGCCTGATTCTCCCTTCCTCAGGGATTACATTTTCTCTTTTCAGTAATGTTATCTATTTTCCTTCTCTTTCTGGTATAAAGATGAAAGTACATTCTTTTGCCTAATAAAACCAAATAAATATTTTCATTCCCTCCCCACTGAATGAAATTAATACTCATTTGTACTTTACTAAAATATCTGATTTCTTCAATTACTCACCCTAAAAATTAGAAAGTAGTCAGTATCGGTTGTCATTTCTTTGCACAAATGGCTTCCAGAATATCTAGAGTAGATAATCTGATAATATGTGAGAAAAAGAAGAGAGGAGACTAGAAATCAAGAGGCTGGTGACATTATTTACCTGTTATGTGACTCTGAACATAGTACAACCTTTCTGAGCCTTAATTTTTCTACCTATAAAATGAAGAAGTCACCTGCCCTGCCTTCTTCACAGAGCTATAAAGCTCGAAAGAGAGCAAATATATGATAGCATGATAAGGCTGCATGGGATACACAGATGTGGACCATTGTTATTGATCTTTTTTTTTTTTTTTTTTTTTGCCAAACCTTCTCTTTTCGGAAACACAGCTTACTAGTTGGAGGACATCACCAAGATGGCAGAGTGAGATACTCCAGGGCTCCATCCCCACAGAAGCTTCAAACAGTAAGCAAAAACAGGCAAAACCAACTTTGTATTTTATGCATGATTTTTCTGTAAGGGAGGGAGGAAGAAAGGGGCAGACCATTCTTCTTTATCTGGAAGACAGGGAATTGTAGTAACCGAGCACCAGATTAAGAAAAAGGCAACTTAAAAACAGGAGGCAAACATTATGATGGCTAGATCCCTGGTCCCAGTTCTGGAGGAAGCAGAGTAAACCTTGTGCACATACTGGGGTGCATGTATGTCTATGTTATTCTGTCTGGCGGCAGTCTGAAGAGCCAAAATCAGGACCATCACAGACTCACCATCCCAGAGCTTGCCCTGTGCATACAGGAAGCTTGCTGGGAGGCTGAAGTGCTGTGGGGAAGTGGTTGAGTTATAGCTGCCTGAGGCAAAGGAGTGCCAACTTTGGGACAGCCAGTATGGCACCCGGGATTTGGAGAAAGACTACTTCCTTAGGAAAGGGAACATCTGAATCTGTGTGGGTGGGGGAATTCTTAGGGCCAGTGAGCAAGCCCTGGACAAGATATATGCACAGAAAAGTCTGGAAAAGACCCCACATTTTCATCTCAGGCTGTTCTTAGATGCATGGTTAGGCAGGCTAGGCTCTGAAGGAGAACACTCATACAGGCCAATCTGCAAAGACTGGGAAAGGTGTTTTTTGTTTTTTTGCTCCTGGCATTCAAGGAAATCTCTGTCATAACAATAGCTGCATAAAAGTCTAAGAAACAGACACCTCGTTGACTGAATTCCACAAACAGCACATTAAAATGGCCACCTTGCAACAAAACTTATTTTTGAAGAAGTTTTGGACCACAGAGGGGTTCAACTATGGCAGGGGAGGAACACTGGTATGGGGTGTTATTGATGGGGGACACATGGTTGGGTGGGAGTTCTCCAGGGCATTTACACAGAGTATATAAAAATGTTCAGATATTCGTTGGGTATTGTCTAGTAGTTAAGAGTTACAAACTGACAACTGAGGGAGTGCTGAGTTCCTAGCCAGGGGAGCTCTGTCACATTCCCCAATGGAACAGCAACAATCCTCCAAGTGCAAGGGCAAAGACCAGTGAAGAAGGATGTTCTAACGATAAGCCCCTGATACTGATGACTATGCTTATGAGCCTGTGTGCCTGTAATTTCACCCAGGCCTGGAGTTGCAGGGTGCCTAAGAGTTACCTCCTGAGAACCTCCATGTTGCTCAAATGTGGCCACTCTCTAAGCCAAACTCAGCATGTAAATGTATTACCTTCACCCCAGCATAGGACATGACTCCTGGGGATGAGTCTCCCTGGTGCCGAGGGATTACTACCAATCACCAGCTGGTGATGCAACTAGAAAAAGACCTTGAATCAAAAGGGGGAATGGTAAAGACAAATGAGTTATATGGCTAAGAGACTTCAAAATGAGTCGGGAGGTCATCAGAAGGGTCGCACTTACGCACATCTCAGCAGGATCCAGAGACAGCCAAAGTAGATACAACCCCAGGTACTGGTGCTCCTGAGGGCTACGGAGACACACAGATTCTACGGTCATAGCAGATGGCTCTGGAATTCAGTGCCTTGTCAGTAGGCCCTACTTTGGAATTTGTGCTCCTGAGAGTGACGGACTTACTCTCAGATGTAACCTTTCTATACATGCCTCTTCTGTCACTTTTACTGAACATGTGGTTGGTCCTGGGGTTGGTGTATATTCAGGAGACTTGAATCTCTGGACTGGCCACATGCCAGCTGGGCCCTGAGCCTCAGCAGAGTTGGAACTCCTACTCTTTGGTTTGTTGGACTTCCCCAGGTCAGCTAACAGGGAGGTGAAGATGGTCAATCATTGCACCAGGGAACTGAGAGTGCCTACAACTGCAAGCAGGAGAATGACATCCATCAACCAGGTGGGATCTAAGCCCTTTCTTGATTTAGAGGTAGAGTAGAAATCACCATCCCAGGGTCCACAGAATGGAGGAATAAAATATGGATTAGAGTGGAATTATTGGTATTTTACTATAGAACTATTGTGACTCTAGCAATGGAAGAAATTGTATCATTGATGTAGAGACAGTGGCCAGAATAGTTGCTGAGGGCAGAGAGAGCAAAGAAGAGATGTGATGTGGGGGCATTTTCAGGACTTGGAGTTGTCCTAAATGATACTGCAGGGACAGATACTGGATATTATATACCCTGCCATAAACCACTGAATGTAGTGGGGGAGATTGTAAACTACAATGCAAACTATAATCCATGCGGTGTAGCAATGCTCCAAAAATGTATTCACCAAATGCAATGAATGTACCACAATGATGAAAGAGGTTTTTGATGTGGGAGGAGTGGGGGTGGGGTGAGGGGATATATGGAAAAAAAAAAATTACCACACATACAAGGAAACAGGAAATGATACAAAAATGCAAGAAAAAGCATTAGAAACAGTTGATGAGAAAGACCAGGTTTTGGACATGCCCCAGACAAAGACTCTTAAAAAAAATGTTCCTATATATGCTTACAGAACTAAAGGATGAAGAAAATAGGGAAACAATAGATGAACAGAAATAAATAAATAAAAGAATTTCAGTAAAGAGAGAGGAATAATAGAAAGGAGCTGAAGACCAAATTAACTGAAATAAAAATTTCCTTAACAGGGTTGAATAGCAGATTGGAGCTGCCAGAAGAAAGAATCAATAAACTTGAAGATAAGACCATTGAAATTATGCAGTCTGAGAAGCAGAAAGAAAAAAAATGAAGAAAAGTGAACAGAGCCTTAAGAGACCTGTGGGACACCATCAGGCATACTAATATATGCATTAAGGAGTCCCAGAAGGAGAAGAGAGAGAAAGAAACAGAGAGAGAATATTTGAAGAAATAATGGCTGAAACTTGCCAAGTTTAATGAAAGACATGAATACACACATCCTAAAACGCTCAACAAACACCAAACAAGATGAACTCAAATAGGAGCCGATGTGGCTCAAGCAGTTAGGCACTCACCTCCCACATGGGAGGTCCCGGGTTCAGTTCCCTGTGCCTCCTAAAGAAGACAAGTAGACACAATGAGCAGTGAGCAGAAACAATGAGCAGAAAGACAAGGGAGCCATCTTGGGCAGGGGAGATGAACTCAAATAAACCCATACACCAAGACACATTATAATCTCTCAAATGTCAAAGCACAAAGAGAAAATCCTGAAAGCTCCATGAGAAGCAACCCATCATGTACAAGGGAGTCTCAAAAAGATTAAGTGCTGATTTCTCATCAGAAACCATGGAGGCAAGAAGGCAGTAAATTATATATTTAGAGTACTGAAAGAAAAAAAATAATTGTCATCTAAGAATTCTGTGCTCTGCAAAAGCACAGGGTAAGAACTCAGCCAAAACTCCCCTCCCTACTTTTGCCTCTAGTTGACCAGACATATCAAATGGCTACAACAAAATAACACTATGTTTCACTAGCAAACAGACAAAGGAAGCTGCTCCAGAGCCAGTGGATGTAGGAGCACTGGCTTCCCATAAACGAGGTACCGGGTTCATTCTCTGGCTCCAGTACCTCAAAAACAAACAAACAGGGAAGCGGACTTGGCCCAGTGGTTAGGGCGTCCATCTACCACATGGGAGGTCCGCAGTTCAAACCCCAGGCCTCCTTGACCCGTGTGCAGCTGGCCCATGCGCAGTGCCGATGCGCACAAGGAGAGCCGTGCCATGCAGGGGTGTTCCCCACGTAGGGGAGCCCCACGCGCAAGGAGTGTGCCCCGTAAAGAGAGCCACCCAGCCTGAAACAAAGTGCAGCCTGCCCAAGAATGGCGCCGCACACACGGAGAGCTGACACAGGAAGATGACGCAACAAAAAGAAACACAGATTCCTGTGCCGCTGACAACAACAGAAGTGGACAAAAGAAGACAACGCAGCAAATAGACACAGAGCACAGACAACTGGGGCAGGTGGGGGGGGGGAGAGAAATAAATAAATAAATATTTAAAAACAAACAAACAGGGAAGCGGACATGACTCAACTGGATAGAGCGTCCACCTACCGTATAGGAGGTCTAGGGTTCAATACCCAGGGCCTCCTGACCCATGTGGTGAATTGGCCCATGGGCAGTGCTGCTGCACGCAAGGAGTGCCATGCCACACAGAGATGCCCCCAGCGTAGGGGTGCCCCATACGCAGAATGTGTCCTGCAAGGAGAGCCGCCCTTGTCAAAAATGCAGCCAACCCAGGAGTGGCGCTACACACACGTAGAGCTAACGCAACAAGATGACGCAACAAAAAGAGACACAGATTCCTGGTGCCACTTGACAAGAATGCAAGCATACACAGAAGAACACACAACGAATGGACACAGAGAGCAGACAACAGGGGCAAGGGAGATAAATAAATCTTTTTAAAAAAACAAAAAACAAACAAAAACAGTTTCAATAGGGAAACAAATCAGTCCTCCACTAAATTCATTTCATTCTAAAACTAAAAATCAATGACAAACTATAGATTCATTGAAGTAGCTTCCTCCAAAGCCAAAGGGCAATGTTTCCTTTTTCCAGAAACCTATCAGAAAAATAATCTTTACTCTCTTGTTAGTCTTTTTTTTCTCTCATTATCACAGAAGAAAACTTTAAAACTTGCAGCAATTATAGTTCATATTTTAGAAAACACATCTGGCCCATGAAGAAAGTAGAGGTCGGAGTTTGTGACCCTAAAGATCAAAATCATCAAATTTTAAAGGTGGGAAAGGAAAATTAAGAGATTTCTTTAAACACACAGAATATCACTGGAAGGGCCTCATTTTCCAATTAAGAAAACTGAAGCCAAGGAAGTTAAACGACCTGCTCAGAATCACACTGCTGGATGGTGAAAAGGCTATACGTGACTCAGGGACCCAGTGAAAGTCTTCCCCACACCGCCGTGCTATAGAGTAAAACAGAAACTGCCAACTTATAAATAATGAAAACACTATTATAATACTTTTCAGAGGTGTGATCTTCCGGAGGTCCTGGTGATTTACACAATACAGTACAAATCACTCATATTTTCCCAGACGTTCTAAGGCAAAAGGACAGATATGACAATCCTCACTGCCAAGACTCCCAGCAAGTATTGAGTTAATAAAACAGCACTTGGATCAGCATGTGGGTTATGTGCCTTCTCTCAGACAAAAATGCATTTAAGCTTCAACCAGACCAGGAAAACTGCCGTTTTCATTTTTACTAGCAGTAAGGATGTACGATGAGACAGAAGAGATTTGGTAGTACATAGAGCTTATTCTAGTGAGTTGGCTCAAAGGAATTAAAGTAAAAGCAGACTCCAGAAAATTCTAGCTTGAAAAAAGCCTTGACAATCCCGCTGCGGAATTCTCTCCAGCAGTTGGGGGTGACTAAGGGAATTCTCAAGGCCCCTGCAAGTCCTGAGACCCTCCCATGTAGAGAAGCAAGGCAGCTTCATCTCCTCCTCAGTAGTCCCAGCATTCTTTCCTTTTGGTAAATTTTTCTTCCAATGGGCATGAATACAGAGAAAACAGGCGTTTCCATAGGAAATAATACGTAAGAGAAGCCAGAAATGAAAACTAAAAGGTCAGCTTGTGTAGCCTGAAACAGAAGGACCTTGGAAGAAAGGAGTTTTATTACAGGGGTTGCTCTTTCCTTTCTAGCTCTGTATGTGGCCTTCACATTTGGAGAAATACATGCATGTGAGCTATTAGGCCTTTACTGTAGCTGTTGGTGTTTGCCAAACATACTCTAGTCATGTAGTAGTTTGCCTGAGTATTTTTAAACATTGGATAATCTGTTGGTCAACAATTCAGTGATCTGGTGAGTTATTTTTAAAAAAAAGAGATCATGGGAACAGATAATAAGTCTGGATGGGACCTAACTTCCAGCCACTACTGCTGTTCATATTTCTCAAGAGAAAGCTTGGCATATTGTTTAAACCACAGAGCAAGACTTTGAGACAACTCTGGATCACAAGGTCACACTGGGAAGTCACTCTCACCACATCTTCAATTCTCTATCGCGGGGAAGTGGATCTGGCTCAACTGATAGAGCATCCGCCTACGACATGGGAGGTCCAGGGTTCAAACCCAGGGTCTCCTGACCCGTGTGGTGAGCTGGCCCATGCGCAGTGCTGATGTGTGCAAGTAGTGCCCTGCCATGTAGGGGAGCCCCACACGAAAGGAATGCGCCCTGTAAGGAGAACTGCCCATTGGGAAAAAAGCACAGCCTGCCCAAGAGTGGTGCCACACACAATGAGAGCTGATGCAGCAAGATGACACAACAAAAAGAGACACAGATTCCCAGTGCCGCTGACGAATGCAAGCAGACACAGAAGAAACACAGCAAATGGACACAGAGAGCCACCAACAGGGGTGTGGGGAGGGGGGCAGGAAGGGGAGAGAAATTAATAAAAAATAAATCTTTAAAAAAAAATTCTCTATCATGAACAAAAGGTCAGAGAGCTCAAGTTTCAGCACTAGCACACATTAAACTATTTGCACACATATGATATGCATGATTTAATCAAATAACTTTTCATAAAATAAGTAAAAAAATAAGTTCCAGCAGTAGCCAATCCCAACCACCTCCAGGGAATCTATAATGTATAATGCCTAGCCTCAAAGGTCCCAAGATGGCTGCTTCAAATTCCATCCTGAATTTTCACTAAATATTTGAAGCGTACTTGTTACTAATATTTCTACTTTGTTTAAAATAAATCTGCCTCATGGTAAAACACATAATTCAAAGAACATGAAAGTCAAAAGTTATCCTCACATTGAAAGGTATTAATACGGACTCTATCAATGTATCTCATTAAAAACATTAAAGATACAACCTGAAACCCAAAAAGCAGGAGATATTTCACTCCCTCTTAGCAACAAATGAGTTAAACTGTGATGGAAGCTGCGGTAACATTATCTAAGGATTCTAAGGTAAGAGAAATATTCGGTGACTTGCATACTCCCCTTTGACATCAATTTTTAAAATTAAAGAGCTGGTTTGTTTTAGAAGAAAAAAGGGGGGGAAATGTTTAATTATCTATCTCCTTAAACTTCAGTGCCAATAAATTATAATGGTTTTGGTTCCTGAGACCAATTTCAAAGTTACTTATTATTTTTTCCCCCAAAATAATGAGTCATATCAAACATCTGGTACCCATGAAACTTACTGCTTTAAAATTCATTCAATTATGATTTACTGAGTGCCCATAATTGAACAGTACCATCTGATTTCAACCAGAGAAACGGAATATTAACTTTACCTCCTCCTGGCATTTCCATATTCATATTTGTAAATGTGGATTATTTTTCTCTCCACTTGAAAAAAAGTGCAATGAACAAATTTCACAGAATGCCTATCACATAAACAGAACCTGATGAAGGTGGAAAGAGTATTCTCTACCCCAACACCTCCTTCGCGACAATTTTTTAAAATGGTTTAGAATTATTTAAATTTCAACTAGTCAAAATATCAGCCTAAATCCTTACTTGCCAAATCTTTATTTGCAGTGTGTAATGACATAAAAGGCGGGAATACAGTTGGCTTGTAAGATTTAAATCCTCAAACAAAGCCCAAGTTTTAAGCCAATGATTTCACACCGCTTCCCATTAACTTTTCATGAACCTGGCTAACAGGAAACCGACAGACTGAGATTTTGGATCGTTTTATTTTCTAGACTCTCCCTCTGGCGGAGGCAGAAAAAGAATCACAAAACAAAAAGAAAAAGAGGGCACAAACAACGGGTACGGTGCGTTCGCCAATAAGACAACCCTGAGTAAGAGGTAACTACTAGAAAGCAGAGAGAAAAAAAAGAATAACTGTTTTTGCATTTTTCAGCCCTCGGACACTGTTCCAGAATTCCGCCCTGCCTGCCAACAGTACTGGCACGAGTGCAAAATTATTCAGTATCACCCACAACCTTCTGCTTCGCCATCCTCGGGAAAGACTGCATCCAGACTCGGTTACGAAACTACTAGGCCGGCCGTACATGCACTTTTAAAAAGGGGAAACTGAGGCCCGAGAGGACAACGAGAGAACATAGCGAAAAGTCCAAGAGTTTCCCAGGCAGGGAAAAAAGTCTCTGCTCACGGTCAAGGCTGCGGAGCCGCCGCTCCCCTCCGCTCACACTCACCCTTAAAAAGGGGGTCCTGCCCCGGGGAGTGGGGAGAGAGGGCTCCCTCCCGGAGCGGAGCCCCGCCCTCTGCCCTCAGACCTCGCAGCCGGACCTCCACCTTCTCTCTCGGTCTCCCCGCCCCGCTCGCGAGGGCCCGGGCGCAAGCCCCCTTACCTATCCCCGCCAGGCCCGAGGCGGCAGCGCGACGCCTCCATCCCGCGCCGCTCAGCCAGGGGCGCCCACGTCCAGCCCGCAGCCTGCGCCGCTAGGGTGGCGAGCCCGGCACGCAGCCGGACGCCCCTGGCAACCACACCCCGCACTGTCCCGACCGCCTATTGGTCTCTGTGCCGGGCGTTCCTCTCTCATTGGCTATTGCCGCCACCCCGATGGGAAAGGGTTTCTAAGAGGAGGGAAGAATTTGGGAATCCCAGGCGCCTGCGCCGGAGCGGGGCTGATGCGCCAGCGTTGGGCGCCGCGGAGCGCGGCGTCGGCCTGGGGCCGAGAGCGGAAGCGTGTGCTGGCCTCCGCGGCTTGGGCTGCCCGCGACCCGGCTGCGAGCCCCGCAGAGGAGCCGCCCACCCCCACCAACCGCCACCCACGGAGTGGCTTTCCCGCACCCCCGTCCCCCGCCCAGTACCCAAAGACCACCCATAGCGCTCTCGGAGGTCTGTAATGCAAGGACTTACAGACGCCTGCTGGCCCCTCGGGATCCCTCCCCTTCCCTGATGCTACAGCTCTTCCTCTGAGACACTCAAGTTTCCCCTGGCCTCACACTTCAACTGCTCAAAACCCCGTTTTCTCCCCTAAACTTTTAGATATTCCTAGACCTGCTATACACTCTCTTAAAGCCCAGAAAATCAAGAGCAACTTTTCCATACACCTCTCTCTGCGTCTACAGACCGTCTTCAAACATCCATATCCCATCATGGGATCCACTGTCTAAAACTGTACCCTTGTTTCCAATAAATGTTGTCCCCAACCATCAGTTCCTTTCTTATCACCAATATAAAGTCATTGCACACTGACTCGAGTTTACTGCATTCCAAAGTCAAACTTTTATCCACATTAGTTTTGAATCCAGAAGTTAATTTTTTAAGAAACAGAATTTGGCACAAGCTTTGAACTCACTGGGTCAGTCTCTGCTGTGTGAACCTAAACATGGTTCGTTCTCTGTGCTTCAAATTCCCATCTATAAACCAAGGGAAGTGGCCTATGGCTCCAGCGATTGAGCTCCTGCTCAATCTACAAGGGAGGTCCCAGGTTTGGGTCCAGTGCCTCCTAAAGAGAAGACAAGCAGACACTGAGAGCAGAGAGCAAGCCCAGACGAGGGGGTTGGGAATAAATAATAAAAATGTAAAAAAAAAAAAAAAAAAAAAACACACAAGAATAAGCAGCTGGGGCTGGACCTGACAGAGAAGGTTCTGGGGTTAAAGGAGATATCTGAATGGGTAAAAGGACAAGTGAGACATTTTTTTCACTAGGCAGCCCTTCTACATTATTTACAATAAGTAGCATTGTCTGAAAACTTTCCACTTTATTTTCATACATTTTAAAGTTATAAGAAATCATTTTCCCACCCTATTTAACATTCATAGATCTTTTTTGGTTGGGAACAAAAAGTTAAAACATAAGCAAGCCAAAGTAACATATCTATGTCCCCTTATCTCCCCTGGTCCTGGTGTATTTACGAAAACAGGGCTTGCTGCCCTTTCCTCACCTTTCCCTTCCAGCAGATGAGCCAGGCTGCAGAGATCCTAGCAACCATAAAAAGCCATAAAAAGTCACAATGAGTCTGTTTGACTTTTTTCTGTCTTTCAGGTCATAAAGGAAGCTGCCACTGAGCCTGGCACAGAGTCGGTACTGAAAATGTGGAATGAACTAGTTTGAAGGATTAACGTGTAGTGGGTTAATGGAAACAAGGACCTTTTGTGAATGGAGCAGTAATGCTGCCTGACAGTGAGAAGCAGAGTTCTCTAAAAACTTTCTGCAACCATTTATTTACATACATTTTAAAGTTAAAAGAAATTTAAAAAATTTTAAGCAGTTAATATGAAGTAGTGTTTATAACACTAAACCCAACAGTTTATGACATCAGGTATTTTAAAAAGCAAATCAGAGAATTCCTTTATGCCTCTAGATCGCTAGTTAAAATATCTATTTTATTTATTTCCATTTTATTCCTTTGATGTACCCTCTTTATGAAACTTTATGAAAAGCAGCAATTTCTTGAGTTTCTTAATAAAGAGAGTCTGATGTCTGGGAAATCAAGTCAGTTCTTCACAAGGAACTGGCTTCTGCTCAGCTTCCCTCTCTCCCTGAGGTAGGCAAACAGGTGCTTCCGTCTCCTCCAGGTGACCTTTACGCCATACTTCTCCTCAGGAGTGTCTTTAACCAGGGCAGGCCCAGGCCCTGCTCTCTTGGGAGTACTAGTGTGGAGCGAGCCGCTTGGAAGCCCTTTTTTCCTTTGGTCAGGGCAAATGGGTTCTTCTCTCACAGAAGATAACTCTGGGGTCTGAATATCAGGTGGAATGAAAACATAAGCTGGGCTTTGAACTACATGCACTGACAGTTCCCCACTGCTTTGGGGACTGAGCATTGGAATGAGGGGCCTTCCAGAAATGTCTTTTTCCAACTGATTGGGGCACTCCTTGATTAAGGGGATCCCCACTGCCACTGAACTGGAAGAAGTCTGTGGACTCTCAAAGGTTAGATGTGGAAAGCTGGAGGTGGCAGATTTTCTACTTGAACGTCTTGCCTGGTCTCGGCGATGACGTTTCCGGTTGACTGGGCACCAGCTTTCTGCTGTCATGTCAAATTGAGGCAAGACCTGAAGATTAAAAAAAAAAGAGAGAGTGGTGAAGAAAGCCAACCACTACGTACAAACCTGAGAAAATTATAATCAGAAATCCAATGACCAGAATCCTAAATGGGGGACCAATATAGAAATAGACACAGAAACAAAAATAGCTGTCCAATGGGATAATAAGAGAAAGGGAAAAGAGCCTTGAGCAAACTAGTCAATCTCTCTGGCTTTCAGTGTCCTTGTGTACAAGATGGAGACAGTGTGTCTCTTTCACTGCATCACACCATACAACTATAACTTGAGTATCTTTACACTTCGTGAGAGCAGGGACCAGCAGTCTTGTTCACCATTAGTCCCCAGCACCCAGCTGAGTGCCTGGACCAGGATAGGCCCTCAGTCAATGATAAATGGCTGAATGCATGAATGAGGTAGTGAGATCGTGTATGTAAGGCAACCAGCACGAGCCTGGCACATTATAGTACCCAATAAATAGTCATTCCTATTCTCAGCCACAGGATTCTAACGTTTCAGTTTCTCCCTCAATCCTGAAACAAGTATATGGTTCTTCCAAGCAGTCCAACCGAGTTATATTTATTAGGCACTATTAATTAAGCAGAGCTTGTGCTTTTGTCTAGACCTTTTGCTATACTACTTCCTTGCCATATAGAAGTTATACTCTTTCCCCAGTTTTAAATGGTTAAAAGATGACATATGCAATTTTGGTCATTTTTTTTTTTCCAACGTTCACTCCATTAAATAGTAATGAAAATACCCAACTAAGTACTCCACTTCTCATGTGAAACTCAGGGAACAATCTCATTTTTCACTACTCATCTTGTCATTTATCTGGGTGTGAAAGTTTTATGCTGATCTCCTTTAGAGGAATGCAGGGGGAAAGGCAACAATTCTAATCAACCCATGTCTCAGTCTGATATGAGAAAAAAAGATATAACAGAAGAGATGGGTGACAACAGACATAAAGGGTATACTACTTCCTTGTCTCTGCCCCCCAGAAATCTTCTTATTCCCGGTTCAAGGGGCAGAACTGTCCACCTTCTGAGAAGCCTAACAGAGTCAAGTCAAAGTAAGAATCCCATGGGCCTACCCAGGAAGTGATGGTATTGTGGTCGATGGGCTTGCTGGGCACCTGTCTGGTGTGGGTGATGGGCAGCTGTGGCGATCCAGAGCGGCGTTTGGGGCCCTCCAGTGGTTGTTGCTGGAATAGCAGCGGGGCTTTCTGGGCTCGTTGGTGGCGTTTTTTTCTGGGCGGCATCAATAGATGAATGAAGAACAGTTAGCAACCACATGATGCTGGCTGCAATCAGGTAGAGGTATAAGTTCCAATTCCAACCCATGCCTGTAGAGAAGAAACAAAAGCTGGGAGAAAATAATTCAGATGAAATGCAAGCTCTTCCTGATACCCTGGCAGCCTACTTTATCAAAAACAAGGTTGTGGGGAGCACAGCTTCCTATACCTACACTATCAAGCAAAAACACAGTAGTTCCTATTCGACAACAACGTTCATTCAACAAACATTTATCAAGCACGTGTTAAACACCATGCAGGGTATTGGGAACTGAACCATTTCTTCAACAAGCATTTACTGAATGCCCAGCACTTGTGGAGAAACAGAGGTCCCTGTTTTCATGGAGCCAGCAAAGGAGACAGTCAACTACCATACAATAGGAGAAGAATGTGCCCCCTCTCTTCGGGGGGCTTCCGGGAGAGGATGACGCCTGCCCTAGGGATGGAAGGGCTAGGCTAGGCGAAGCAAAGAAAGGAGTGTACACGGGGTGAGAAAGTGTGCACAAAGGCACAAAGACATGACAGAGTGCTGCGAATTCAGGGAAAGCCAAAATCAAGATAAGTGGACACAGGGTATGAAAAGACAAATAGCAAGAACTGAGTCAGGGTCAGATCAGAAAAATCAAGTGTGCCATGTGAGTTTGGACTTCAGCCTGAGAAGTCGTTGGAGATTTTCAAGCAGAAGGATATGATCACATGTGGCTTTTTTTTTTTCCTCCAAGAATAATCTGATCATACATAAAAGCAGAATAATTAATGAGCCCACATGTAGCCATCACCCAGCTCCAACAACCAGCCAATCCTGAGCCATCCATGACACTTTCCACTTCCCCACCCCTGCATTATTTGAAGCAAATATAATCCAAGTCATCATTACTTTCATTAGTATATTTCCATATATATACTTATATTCCTTAATATCATCAAATATCCAGGCAGTGTTAAAATTTCCAATTGTCTCATAAATGTCATAATTAGTTTTTTGATTTTGTCTTTTACACAGATCATCCTGGCAACAGTATGAATGGGAAAAAAAGTGAAAAGAAAAAAAGGACAAAACCCCTACCCTCAAGGAACTAACATTTTAAGGAGAACACAGGTAATAAATGCATCTATTTGCTTATTCAAATTCATTCAACAGATATTTAAGCATACTATGTACCAGACACTATTCCAGGTGCTGGAAATATAAACGAGAGAACAACATAAAACCCCTGCCCTCATGGTACCTACATCCTAGAGAAGTGGTTAAGAGGTATGGAGAAAAAACAAACAGGATAAAGGTTTGAGCCTTCTGAGTGCTATTTCAGACAGGGCTGTCAGGAAAGCCTATCTGAAAGATGGCATCTGAGCAAAGACCTGAACAAGGAAAGAGCAAGAAGCAACGGAGAGAGATGAGAGAATATTCCAGACGAAGAGAGCAGTAAATGCAAAGACCCCAAGGTAAGAAACAGTAGGGTCAGCATGATTGGGGAGGAGGTCATAGAAAGGCAGGCACACAGGGCTGACGCAGGTTTCTGTGGGCAAGATTAAGGACTGCGGAGTTTATTCCTTGATATCAAGGAAGCCACTGATATGAACGTGACATAATTTGATTCACAGTTTTGTAAATCTTTGTGAGAAAAGCCTCACGAGCTTGGCAAGAGGGGAGTGGAGAAAGGAAGCAGAGCCCAGTTAGAGGGCTACTGCGGGAGTCCAGTGGAGATGATAGGAGTAGCAAGGGGTGCCTGAGAAGTATTGAAATTCATGACTTGCTGAAAATCACCAGCCTAAAAGGGGCTCACTGTACTGCTCAGCAATCCTACTATGTTTCTCTGATCAGTTCATCCTCTGCAAAGATCATCTTGAAACTTTTCAACTTTCTCAAAGCATCTGAACTCCCCTTCCAGTTCAACAGAAGACCTTACTTCTTACTTCACAAATACAGAAGCCATCAATGGGAATATCTTCATTTTCGAGGAATCAAACACACAAACCTATGTACATCTGTATCCATCCTCTTTCCTCCAGCTGTCATTAGAGAAGGTGTCAGTCCCTTCTGCCATCTAAGGCCTTTCCCTGCACCTTTCTCACTCTATACACTTCTTAGGTAATGTCATCTGCTCACATTTCCACCTAGCAGTAGATGCTTTAAACATTTCTATGTTCCATTTAGAATCTCTAAGGTCAGGACCCATATTTCCCACTGCCTATTTGTCTCAAATATACCTCAAACTCAAGTTTAAAACAACTCATGGGAAACAGAGTGGCTCAACCAATTGGGCTCCTGTCTACCATATATGAGGTCCAGGGTTCAATGCCCAGGGCCTCCTGGTGAGGGCAAGCTGGCCCACACAGCAAGTTGGCCCACGCAGGAAAGCTGCCCCGCACAGGAGTGCCAGATGGTGCAGCAAGATGATGCAACAAGAGACATGGGGGAGAGAAAATAAGAAGACATAGCAGAACAGAGAGTTGAGATGGTGCAAGAGAGTAATCGCCTCTCTCCCACTCTAGAAGGTCCCAGGATCAGTTCTCGGAGCTGCCTAATGAGAAGACAAGCAGACACAGAAGAACACACAGCAAATGGACACAGAGAGCAGACAACAGGGGGCAATAGAGGCATAAATAAATCTGTAAAAAAAAAACACACACAAAAACTGAACTCATGATCACCTCCCCCATTCTCCACCCCCCCCAAAAAAAAACTAATAATCTTCCAGGGTCCTAATGACATGATCCAGTTATGCAGCCAGAAACCTTGGCACTTCCCTCTCCCCTTGCCCAGCCAACCCGACACCCAGCCCTGTCTATTTTACCTCAAACATATCTTCAGTATTGCCTTTCTCTCCCTCTCTCCCACCACCACCGGCCTTCTTCAAGCTCTAACAATTCCAGCCTGAAGTACTGTACTAGCCTAACTGCTCTACCCTAACCCTAACCCGCTCTGGTCCTTTAAAAGAGGCACCTTTTAAAAAGTGCAAACCCAACCGTGACTCACTCCTGCTGAAAATTTTTCATTGGCTTTCTTTAGTTCTTGAGGAAGGACAAAACTCCTCAGAATGGTTAAGGCCTTGCCTCTTCTGGCTCCAGGTTCATCTCACACCAAACTCCATTTGGGTCTCAGCTCAGCTCAAACTCAGAGATTCTTCGGCTTTTGGACTCACCACGCTTCCTCCTGCCACACAGCCTTTTAGGGTATTCCTTGCAAGAGGGCTTCCCTCCTTTCTTTGCACAAAGGCATCAGATCTCAGGTCAAGCTTCATTCAGAAAAGCCTTCCCTGATCTACCTTAGATCTCCACAAAAATCTCCTTATTATAGCTACTTGAAGCATATTTACTGCCATATATCACTTCCCAGGCAAGCAAGAAATGCATTTATTTATTATCTGGTAATAGCCGGGCCCACCCCACCCCCCAAACACACCCACTAGTTTTGTAAGTTCAGGGGAAGAAAAAAAACTAGGTCTGCCATTGTATCCCAAGGGTCTGTCAGCGTGCCTGACACACAGTAGGGGCTCAAACGCTATTTGTTGAATATGTGAGTAAATAAAGCTCTTTATAGTGTCACGAAGCTTGGCTTTGGGGGGGACTGCGGCGCAGTCTAGCCCGCCGGAACCACGCGATCGTTAAGCGGACGTCAATCGAGTACGATCTCCCCCCAGAAAGGAAAGAGGCTAAAACAGACATTTTAAAAGGGTAAGCAAATCTTGAGGGGAGGGGAGAGGAGGGCCCGGGAGGTGCGGGGCGTCGCCGGGGCCCACGAGGGTGGAGGGTGGGAAAGCCCGGAGGAAGGC
This sequence comes from Dasypus novemcinctus, assembly GCF_030445035.2. NCBI lineage: Eukaryota > Metazoa > Chordata > Mammalia > Cingulata > Dasypodidae > Dasypus > Dasypus novemcinctus. Next base: position 20,987,999 of record NC_080692.1, on the reverse strand, counting down.
AGGCCGAGGGCGCCGCGCCCGGGCCCCGCCGTGCCCCCGCGTCCCGCCCCGACGCGGGGCCCCCGCTCCTGGGCCGCCCGGCCTCCCACCGTGGGCCACCCCTCGGGCCCGGCCGCCCTCGGCCCTCGAGCCGCGCCCGGCCCGCCTTACCCGCCCGGCGGCTCCGCGGCCGCGGCTCCTCTCCCGGCCGCCGACGCGTTCGGGCCCGGAACTCGGAGACAAGGGCCGGCGCCGATTGGCGACGCCGCGTCACGTGACCGCAACGCTCCGCCGGCGCCAATTTCAAACAGCGGAACAAACTGAAAGCTCCGCTGACGGACCCCACCCCCGGCCCCCGGCCCGGGACCCCCTCCCCTCCCGGGATCCCCCGGGATTCCCCACCCCTCCCGCACCGCCGGGGACCCGGCCGGCCTGGCGCGAGTCCCCGACCGGGAGCCTGGCTCGGCCCCCAGCTTGGAGGAGCCTGGAGCCCGCCCTAGGAGCCGGACCCCAGCGGGAGCGGCCGCTGCAGGCCCGAGGTGAGCGGGAGCGGAGGAATGGAGCCCCCGGCCGGGCCCCCGCAGGGCGGGGAGCAGGGTCCCCGGCGCCGCTTCCGCGCGTCCTCCAGGCCGAGGGCAGGGTTGCTGGCAGCAGGGCGCGGGGCAGGAGTGGAGGGTTTGGGGTCACGGAGAAGGAGGTCTGAGCAAGGGTGCACATTTTTTCTGCGTCCAACCTCCTGCCCTTGGCCTTCTCACTTCTTTCTCAAAGCACCTCTTGGCCTCCCCCTGGACGTTTGACCTCTGCACCCTGCCCCCGGGCTCGGGAGGGCTGGGGTGGACCGTGGCCAGGCTGAAGACTGAGCTTGTGCTGCATCAAGTGAAAGAACAACCCCCACGCACACTCCCCTGCTCCCAGGCGCTCTCAGCGCGAAGCAACACTTCCTCTACGCTACCCTTTTTTCTGGACCCTTCTCCTAGGTCTTGAGGACCTGACAGGGTTTCCCTGGTCAGGGTGGGGGTGGGATCAGAGGGGTCACCGGGGAAGTCTCCCAGGGTAGAAAGTTTTGCCCAATGATAGAGAAAGGCTGATCAGAGAATTGACAATTAAGACTTGGACCTGGAAGATGGAGATGGGGGGAGAAAAGCTTATCTAAGTATTTACTGATTGATATTGGGGATTGGGATGAGGCTTGGAAACATAAGAGGAAAGTAAAATTGAGATTTGAAGGTTGAGGAGGCCTAGATATGAAGGAAGGGGAGGAGACAAGGTGGGAGGGCCTGTGAACTCTAATATCAGATGTCAAGCAAGTGTGGCAGTGGTTTTTTAGGAAGATAGCAGATGACCTAAACAAGAGACAGCCAATTCCTCTGTCTCTTAAAGTACCTCGAAATACAATTATACAATTTTATGTAACAATACGATATTCCTTGTAACTATTAAAATCAACAAAGAGGCTTTTTTTCTTTTGGATTTTAAGATCAAACTACTTTCCTCAGCATTTCTAGAGCCACCTTAGCATATTGGTGATCACACATTCTAGGAGTCAGGAGTTAGGGATTGTAGTCTTGGTCCTGGAAGAGAAATTACTTAATGCAGCAACATGCTTAGAAAGTTAAAATATGGATAAGATGAAGAGCTAAATGCTATTATATAAATATTTTGCAAATTGTGAAAGAAAATACCCTTTTTAAAATTAGAACAGGTATATTATAGCCTATGAAATGAATGTACAATTTGTACAACTTTCCCATAGGCCTTGAGTAGAATAGTTTCCCTTTTATCTGAGGTCTTGTGAATGGGGAGATGATTTCTCCAGCAATGTGGCACTCTTCTGATTCTGTGGGCACTGATCCTATTATTTACAAAGTAAGGTGACATAAAAATATAAAAGCTTTATCCTAGAATGGATTATGGGATTGGAGTTTTGTTACCATGTGTCCTATTCTGGCATCTTCTGTTCCTGTCCCTATAGTCTGTGCAGTTCATCTATGTTATAGTAGGCAACAACAGAGATTTTCTTATGTTTCTGAGGCCAAGCATTCTTAAGCTTCCAGGATGTGGTCTTTGGCTATCTCATCCTAAATCCAACTCTGTCCCACTGAATTATTCAAACCCTTCAAATTACTTGTTTCCTTCAGTTGGAGCTTTCTTTTTTCAGCGAAGCTCATCTCCTTCCTAACTTCTGAAAGGCCCAAGGAACTTTTACTTTCATACCACTGGCCACATCAAGAGGAACACCTCTCTCCAAGAGAACCTGCTTCTCAGCCTAACAAATCTCTAACACCATGCTTCTTCTTGTACTTTTTAGGGTCCCTGCTTGTGATTCTCAATGGAGTGTGAAAGCACAGATTCATAATGAAAACCAGCCCCCGTCGGCCACTGATTCTCAAAAGACGGAGACTGCCCCTTCATGTTCAAAATGCCCCAGGTGACACATCAGAGGAAGAACCCAAGAGGCCCCCTGCCCAGGAAGAGCCTAGTCAAACGCAGGCCTCTAAGGAGGTGGCGGAATCCAACTCTTGCAAGTTTCCTGCAGGGATCAAGATTATTAACCATCCCACCATGCCCAACACCCAAGTGGTAGCCATCCCCAACAATGCCGACATCCAGAGCATCATTACAGCATTGACTGCCAAAGGAAAGGAAAGCGGCAGCAGTGGGCCCAACAAATTCATCCTCATCAGCTGTGGGGGAGCCACCCCTCACCCACCAGGATCCCAGCCTCCAGCCCAAACCAGCACTGATGCCAAGACAGAAGTGATAACTGAGACCCTGGGTCCAAAGTCTGCAGCGAGGGACACGAATCCTCCTAGACCGCCCGCAGCCCCTCCTGGGCAGAGATGGGAGAGCTATGGTATGTGGACCACAAGGCAGAGGAGCTCAGCCTTTCCTCTCTACTGCCAAGATCTGCGGTCGGTCATGTTGATGCTTGTACCAGACATCTAGCCTGAACCAAGTGAAAGTCTTGTCTTCATCCTGAAACCTTGACCCTGCTGAAACCAGGACCCCGTTGAAAGGGTTGCAATTATAAGTTAGCATTTCTATTGCCTTTTTCATATTGGAGAAAGATTGTTTATTATTTCTATTTATTCTTTCCATCGACCTGATAAGTAGGAATCTTTCTCCATCTTAATAAAAGAAAGCTGAAGCACAAGGAGGAAAGGTGACTTTCCTTGTGCAATACTCAGAAACTCTATTGTAAATTTACCTTAATTGATCTCTAAGTTTTAGTGTGACTCAGAATGAAATGCAGTTCCAACTATGCTCCTGGGGCAGGGTAACTAAGAGACACATTAGATTCAGCATGTGCTCCCGATCCCTAAGGGTAGAAGTCTTAGAGGGGTGATCCCTAATTAGCAGTTTTGATGGGCCTGCCAGGAGTCTGGTCAGGCAGCTAAGCAGAGTCTTGGATTGTTTCCTCTCTAGCTGCTGGTGAGGCTGTAGGCTGCGCGCTCGACAACAGCTTGACCAACATCCAGTGGCTTGGAAAGATGAGTTCGGATGGACTGGACTCCTGCAGCATCAAACAAGAAATGGAGGACAAGGAGAATCGTCGCCTGGAGCAGAGTCAGGTTAAGGTGAACTGCTCTAGGGTACTCATTAGGGAAGTCAAAGCCAGCACAGGGGATTTCTAAGAAAGAACAATGGATCAAGTGGCCTGTTGGAACAGAATATCTAAGTTCTGGCATTAGCCCTCCACTTAGTGCTATTCTGTATAACTATTGAGCTACTTTTCTTCCTGGGATTTTTTCCCCCATCTTTGAAAATTCCTTGAGGGCAGAGATCTCTGACTCACTCTGTGTTCCCATCGGCATAGCTATAGCCTTAGGAGGTATTCAGGAATCCATGAAAGAGTTCTTAGTTTGGGAAGCAACTTGAATTTTGTTTGTTTTGTTTTTAGGAGGTACTGGGGATCAAACCCAGGACCTCATAAGTGGGAAGCAGCCACTTGAGCTACATCAGCTCCCCTTGAATTTTAAGAAGATACCCCAACAGTGTAAAAGGAATGCCACCTCTCTAACAAGATAGTTTTATTAGAATACATAGTATCAATGGCAAATAAAGTGAATTAGATGAGAATTTGATACATTTCCCAGCAATCAAAATTAATTTGATCCAATTGTGTGGTCTGAGGTTGATTTTCACAGTTGCCAACATCATACATCTAGATTCTATTGTATATACCCTTTAATCATTCATTCAATAATGTTTAAAAGTGAAATTTTACACTGATGTATACATATGTAAAAACTAGTTGAGTTGTACACTTGAGATTTGGGAAATTTAAAAAGTTATGTCTCAATTGTTTTTAAAAAGTGAGTCATCAGATCTTTGCCTAAGACAGCCAAATGTCTGACTGGTCTGTCCCAGACTCTTGGGACCATTTCTCTCATACAAACATTGATATGACATGGGTTTATTCAAGTCACATCAGGAGTAGAAATGGTACTAAGACCTAGGTTTCTTGACTCCCAGGTCTGAAAAAAATCGGTATGTTTGTTTTGTTTTGTTTTTTGGTATAAAATCAATGCTTTGAGAATCACAGTCTGTATCACAGTAAATATCCAAACACTTCTGAGAGCTTTCAACTAGAAAGGACTGACCTTAGCTTGTTTTTGTTATCTTCAGTATGATGGATGATGACAGAGAAGTGGTTCAAGCATTGGCTAGAAACTGGAGTAGGTCATCTCCAAGAGCCCTCCCAATCCTAAAATGTTATTCTGTGGAATAGTGGTCTCAGAAGAGTTTTATCCCACAATTCTATGGGATAAAAGATTTCTCTGGGGATGTTCAGGAGGGAGCAGTTGGCAGGTGGAGAAGTTGCTGTGAACTCTTCCGTGTCATTCCTTCTTCTTGTCTTTGGCTTCTCATAACCCTCAGGTTGAGGAGCCCCCGGGAGCCTCAACATCCTGGCAGGACTCTGTGTCAGAGCGGCCACCCTACTCTTACATGGCCATGATACAATTCGCCATCAACAGCACCGAGAAGAAGCGCATGACCTTGAAAGACATCTACACCTGGATCGAGGACCACTTTCCCTATTTTAAGCATATCGCCAAGCCCGGCTGGAAGGTAATATGCCCCGTGGCAACCAGAGTGAGGTCACTCTGGCCCTACAGTTTGTTGTGTAGCGGTTTGTGCCTGGTACTCTAGGAGAGCAGTTAAAATGGAAAGGATACTAGAACTAGGAACAAAATGCATCCTTTAGATTGTGACTCGATCCTACAGAACCCAGGCAAAATCATCAATAAGAGCTCTGCAGACACTTCATCCGTCGCTACCTAAGGTTTATGGAGACTCACTGTAGCACCAAGCCCGCTTCTGTGCTACACTGAACAGTCCTTGATACCCACAGCTGGAGTGACTAACAGCTATTAAGATTTCAATGGGGAAAAAGCAAGGCTGCCTGTGAGCCTTATGACCGAAGATTCATTTCTTGCAATGTCACATATCATTTCTACTGGGCAGTGATTTTCTCTTCATTTTCTTCACAGGAACATTAAGATGCCTGGGAGTCATTGTAGCTCACACAGTTGGTCAATGCCAGAGTCCACAAATGAGGTCTTTGGACTGGTCCTCAATTCCAAGCCAAGGGGTTTTATTTTTTTTTCCCCCACTTTGCAACTCTTACCTTCACACTCTTACCTCAACTTAATTTCCTGGTTTCTTAATATTTCTTATCTACCGATCTTGCTATTGATTATATAATGCTTCACAGACTCACTGCTTTTTCGTAGCCCCTGACAGCTATCCAGGTCTTCTCTTTATCACTAGCCTAAGGAATGGTACTGGTTTTTACTCCTGTAGAGATCAGAGGGTTTGTGACTGAGGTTGATGACTCTGCAGTGTGGGCTGTAAGGGAGGGAGTTTCCAATTGGCAAGTTTACAAAGATACTTGATAAATCAAGCCTTGCTGGGTATGGAGGGAAAGGCCAGCGCCTAAATTACCCAGTCAGCTTCAAAGGTGATATTTCTGAAGCTAAGGTAACTGATAACAGGTTGTCTTTATCTTCTTCCAGAATTCCATTCGCCACAACCTTTCTCTCCATGACATGTTTGTTCGGGAGACGTCTGCCAATGGCAAGGTCTCCTTTTGGACCATTCACCCCAGCGCCAATCGCTACTTGACGTTGGACCAGGTGTTCAAGGTGAGTGTTAGGCAGGGTTGGAGGACCTAATAACCAACTCAAGAGGAAGCAGTTTCTTACGATGCTCGTCTTTGATCAGGGAAGAGTTAGAAGCCGGCCAGCCAATGGTAATTAACAAATACCAAACAGTATGCTTCGTGCAAGCCTGGGGCATGGAGAGAACTGTTCCAATCCAAAATAGACTCCTTCCCAGGACAGTGTTTCCCTGAGCTCCCTGGGGATAAGAAGTACTTGGGATGCCTGTTAAAATATAGCTTCCCCGGCTATTCCCTTGGATTTCCTGATTTAGTGGGTATGGGATGGACCCCCAGGCATTTGTACTTTTAACAAGTATCTCAGGTGATTCCTACAGAGAAAGTTTGGAAGTTCTTAAATAAATAAAACCTTTAGACTGGAGACCAGAAGCTGAGCCACCAGGACATCTTTTCAGAAAGAAGAACTGTCTTAGGATTTCAGAGCGCCCATAAGGCTGGGAGGGACAGTTGTCCAGGGGGTCCCTTGGCATCCGTCGGGAGTGTGTGTTCTTCCCAGTGTGGTCAGATCGCCCCACGTCGGTGGTAACTTCCATCTCGTTTCTCTCCCCCAATGCCTGGCCGCCACCAGCCTATGGACCCAGGGTCTCCACAGTGGCCTGAGCACTTGGAATCAGTAAGATTCTTTCCCTCTGGCTCAGGGTATGGCCTCGTTTTCCTTTCGCTGTTCAGCATGGCTTTAGTGGATGGGGCCAAGGTGTTAATCGGGATGGGCACCTGCAGCCACGTGACCGTCAGCCCTAACCATGGAGCACCCTGAGGCTGTGGGAGTGAGGAAAAGGAGGCTGCTGGGCACATTTGTGACCATCATCACCGCATCTCCCCAGAAGCAGGGCTTGTGCCCACTTCACCTTCCTGCCCCACAGGCATCTCATCCAAGTGTGCTTAACAGAACACAGCGTGGTGGGAGAGATGCCCAAGTTTGGTGCAAACAGCAGCGACAAGTGCATGGCATGGGTCCTGCAGGCTGAAATCTATTCTCTCTTTTCTCCTTGGCTTCTCTTGACTTCTCAGCTACACACTTTAGCATCCCCTGGGAGTGATGGTAGTGTATAGACGCGGTGGTAGGACTGTCCTGTCATCGTCCACCCTGTATTTGGCCCAGCTGTTCCCACTAACCAAGGCTTTGGAGACACTGCTCAACCTCAGATCAGCTCAGTGCACGGTACCAGCAGGTGGGGTTCTGCCTCCCCCCTGACATTATTAACCCAGGTTTCTTTCTCTCTCTGTCTGCCACAAGCAGCAGCAGAAACGACCCACTCCTGAGCTCCGCCGGAACGTGACCATCAAAACTGAACTCCCACTGGGCGCACGTTAGTATGGGAGAGTGGGTCTCAGGCCCAGACCTTGTTCTGGGGGCATGCCTCGAGGGAATCGGACTCCTGGGTTCTTCTCCCAACTCAAAGGGATCAGAGCCCCGAGAAGGAGAGCAGAGCTTCTCCTTCTGGGATTGAGAAGGGGTGCACACCCAGTCCCCTGCCCCTGAACTCTCCTCTTTCCTCCTAGGCCGGAAGATGAAACCGCTGCTACCACGGGTCAGCTCATACTTGGTGCCCATCCAGTTCCCAGTGAACCAATCACTGGTGCTGCAGCCCTCAGTGAAGGTGCCATTGCCCCTGGCGGCTTCACTCATGAGCTCAGAGCTTGCCCGCCATAGCAAGCGAGTCCGCATTGCCCCCAAGGTGAGTGGCCTGTTTTTCTCTGAGCAGAAACTCCAATCAATTAAGACATGGTAGACTACAGCTTGCAAAGCACTCTGCTAAGTGTTCCTTGAGAAGCTTATAAATCTAGTTGGGTAAATAAGACATGAATACATAGGGAATTTGATAGCATTATAAGAGCTGAAAAGGAATTTGGATTATAATCAGGCGGCCCATAAAGACCTGATGGGTCTATAAAGAAGTCAGACAAAGGTGACTATAACTGATGCACTGGGACAGTAAAGGAAGAGTTCCCAAGGGAAGGAGGTCTTAAAAAGAAGTGGATTTGGATAATCAAACTAGTGTGGAGAGAACATTCTAATGGGCGTGCCATGGAGGCAGGAAATGCCAGCTTGTACCTCGTAGTAGAGTGCATGGGTTGATCTAGCCAGATAGTGTTGCCATTTGGGGCTGGATACTTCTTTATTGTGAGGGCTGTCCTGTGCATTGTAGGATGTTTAGCAACATCCCTTGTCTCTCCCCACTAGATGCCAGTAGCACCCCCCAGGTGTGACTATTAAAATGTCTCCAGACATTGCCAAATATCCCTGGGGGTGGAAATTGCCCCTGGTCATGCACCACTGGTCTAGCTTGAGGGAAAGGAGGGTAAGTTAAGACCATATTTTGATGGGCCATCAAATCTGAACTTTACCCTCTGGAGAAGGCTTGGCGAGCAGGAGCTGACAAGTGACCAAAATAGAGAACGGGCTCTCCTGCCAGCCCCCTGCCTTGCTATGAAAAGAGCAGGCATGGGCTCTAGAGTTTGGAGAGACTTGGGTTTGATTTTATCTTTTTCTTAATTTAAAGACAATATCTAAAATGTATTATTCATAAAATTATATATATGATATCAAATTTTATATCACATTCGTGGGATTGTAGCATGTATACTATTTTTATTTTAATGCGGTCTTTTTTCCCTTCATTTTTTGACTCCACTACATCTCCCCTTCCCCATCTTCACCTATACCACTCCTGCGCCCCAAGATAACCCATACTGACAACTTAGTATGCGTTCTTCCATATTTTACCCAAGCTCGTAGTGTAATATGCAAACATACAGAATCCCAGCCATTTATATTTATACACACAACACACACACCATTGAAAATGAGATCCTATTACACACTTTTTGGCATTTCTTTTTGTAATTCAACAGCACTTTGTGGAAATTTTTCCACGTCACCTGCCAAAGCTCTAATTCATTGTTTTTTTAATAGTCACATAATATTGCATGGTGTGACTATACCATACCATATTATTTAACCATTCCACTTTTACGGGCACATATTTCTGTTTTTTGCTCTAGGAACAGCAGCACAATAAATAGCTTTGGGAGTATATCTTTCTAACTAGTGCTTTTATTTCCATGGGATAGAGTCCCAGACATGAGAGTGATGAGTAAAAATACATTTTAAAGTTTACTAAATATTGTTAGATTGCTTTCCAAAAAAACTGTGATAATTCATGTTTCCACCAGCAATCTATGACAAGAATTCTATCTTTGTTAGCAATTGGTATTATCAGTCTTTTTAATGTTTGCCAGTTTAATGGGCATAAATCATCTCTCCTTGTTTAATGTTATCATTCTTTGCTTATTAGTGATTTTGAGCATCTTCTCATATGTTTGGCCACTTGGAATTGTCCTCTATGGATTGCTTATTTATGGATAGTGCCCAGTTTTCTTTAGGCTTTTGTTATTAATTTGTGAGAGCTCTTTGTATATGATAGACATTAACTTTCTGTCTTTTATGCTGAAGATATTTTTCTACTTCCATTGTTTTCTTCTTAACTTTGCTTATGGTATCTCTTGCCACAGTAAAACTTTTAATTTTTATATAGTCAAATATGTCTCTCTTCTCTTTTACAGCTTCTGGGGTTCCAGTCTTGGTTAAGAAGGCCACCCCCACCCTCAGATTGTTCATGTAGTCTCCTAGATTCTCTTGCAGAATTCGTATGGTTTTAATTTTTATGTTTAAGTCTTTGTACACTGTATACGATAGGCATTCAGTTTTATTTTCTCTCAGATGGACACTAATTATGCCAGCACCATATGAAATGCTCCATTTTGTACCCCTGGAATTGAACTACCACCTTCATCATATAGTGAATTCTCTTATTTAATAGTTATTAAATGTTTCGAAAGCCCAAAAAGAGGATTAGTATCAGTATGTAAGTTATTATAGTCGCAGTTTTGTGCCCTGCCTGGTGGCGGTGGGTTGAACGGCAAGGCCCCGGGAGCCCCCCGTTCACCTTACATCTGCTTCCCTTTCAGGTGCTGCTTGCGGAGGAAGGGATAGCCCCTCTTCCCACTGCAGGGCCAGTGAAAGAGGAGAAAGTCCTGCTTGGAGATGGGCTGTCTCCTTTGCTTCCGGTGCAGTCCATCAAGGAGGAAGAGATTCAGCCGGAGGAGGAAACGCCGCACTTGGCGCGACCCATCAAAGTGGAGAGCCCGCCCTTGGAAGAGTGGCCCTCCCCGGCGTCATCTCTGAAAGATGACTCATCTCACTCCTGGGAGGATTCATCCCACTCTCCCACTCCACAGCCCAAGAAGTCCTACAGTGGGCTCAAGTCCCCAGCCCGGTGTGTCTCTGAAATGCTCGTGATTAAACGAAGGGAGAAGAGGGAGATGAGCCGGTCCCGCAGGAAACAGCATCTGCAGCCTCCCTGTCTGGAGGAGCCCGAGCTGCTCTACCCCGACGGTCCCAGCACTTCCCGGCGAGCCGCAGAGCTCCCTTTCCTAGCACAGCCTGCCTGCCAGCCTGGCTACTCCCAGGAGGAAGGAGGCCCTTTTAAGACCCCCGTTAAGGAGACACTGCCCATCTCCTCCACCCCGAGCAAATCTGTCCTCCCCATGACCCCTGAATCCTGGAGGCTCACACCCCCAGCCAAAGTGGGGGGGCTAGATTTCAGCCCAGTACAAACCCCCCAGGGAGCCTTCGGCCCCCTGCCTGACTCCTTAGGGCTGACAGAGCTCAGCACCACACCACTGAAAAGTATTCCCCTCTTCGACTCACCCCGAGAGTTCCTCAACTCAGAGCCCTTTGACCCCACCTCTGACCCCTTCAGCAGCTGCCCCTCTACACACATGGAGGTCCCCAAGGCAGGCTCCCCTGAGCCACAGGTCCCTGGCCTGTCAGCCAATCGCTCTCTGACGGAAGGCCTGGTTCTGGACACAATGAATGACAGCCTCAGCAAGATCCTGCTGGACATCAGCTTCCCCGGCCTGGAGGACGACCCGCTGGGCCCTGACAACATCAACTGGTCGCAGTTCATCCCTGAGCTGCGGTAGAAAGCTGGCCTCGCCCTCACCACTCAAGCCCTCCGCTACCCTGGAGCAGTCACGCGCTGGGCAGCCCGAAGCTCACGGACCTCAAGCCCTCCTAGTGAGAACAGCAGGCGGGGGCCATCTGCCCCTCTCCCGGTTACACCAAGGCTGAGGTCACGACTTGGCCGCCACTGGCGCTTCTGCAAGCAGCAAGGTCCTGGAAGCTGGTCTCTGTGCCACCTTAGGCTCCTCAGAAGAAACTGGTTCCTCTCCTTTCCCTAGCAAGAGCTGAAGGGTGGGAACAGCATAAACAAGGGTGCAAAGGAATTAGGAACTCTCTAGTCTGTGCCCAGCAGTCTCACCTTCCTTGCCTCTTGTGGGGTGGCCCTTGTAAATAGTGTATATTCTCGAAATTGTCCTCTAATTATAAATGTAAACTTATTTCCTTCGATCATTATCTGGGGACTGCCAGAAGGTGGGTAGGGTGACAAAAGGTCTCAGTTTGCCTCTGTCCTGGCTTCTAGTTCCTAAAGAAGGGGGGGACCTGCAGGGCCCGGTTTCTTCCAGACCCCAGGGGTCTTGCTCTAGTGTTACTGTAGGCAACCAGACGAGCAGGTCTGCTTGCCAGTGTCCCTCTTATCACCCCTCCCGTCCCCCATGTTTCCAAGTCACCTTTCCTGCAGGAAGAAGTCCTGGTAAAGGAACTCTTTTGTACAGGGTCAAGAGTTGACTTTGGGGTGGGAGGATGGATGCATCTGAAGCAAAGAATGTGGGCGTCCAGATGTGCTCCTATTCGGGGTGTCTCTGATCGTGTCCCTAATCATGCCAGGGAGATGAGCATTGACAAGTACTCGGCCAGAGGCCTGAGCGGGCTGACAGGGCCCTGACCTGCCTGGCTTCCGCAGCATGCACCCCGGCTTTGCGAAGAGCCCCCTGGGGCCACAGCTGACCACGTGCGTGAGAGCCAGCCCCAGAACACTACTGTAACCCACTACTCAATAAAATCCAGGGTGGAGATGCTGGTGTCCGCTCTGATTTCTGGTTCCTAAGGCAGGAGGGCTTGCAAAAGAAAGGAGATGAGGAGAGAAACAGGGAAGACGCAGGGCCTGAGCTGACCTGAAGAGGTACCCGAGGGCCTGAGCATGGGCACCCCTCACACCCAGGGGTGGGCAGTTTCCCTGGGGCTCGTCCTGCCAAGCCAGCCCATCTCCCCTTATATCCAGCCTCCTTTGGAACCTCCGGACCTGCTGGCTAACTCAGTTCTCTTGGGGCTCCCACTAAGGAAAAGACCTGGGCCCTGGGAGCACTGGGGAGGACAGGTGCTTTCGTAGGTACCTCATCACCGCCCCACCCTCACCCCGGGGTCTGGAAGTCAGTCCACCCTGCCTTTCTCTGTCCCCAGCCTTCCTAGGCAAGTCACCCCCCAAGAAGCTCCTGCCACCATCTTTCACAGTCGTGAGAGTCCTACCCCCTGCCTGTCTCACCTGAAGGGTGGCTGGGGGTCCAAGGGACTGAAAAGCCCTCCAGAAAGAGGGTCACTGCTCAGGAAGGATCACCATAGCAACTGCAGTAGCAAACAATGGAGCCAGGAAGGGCTTCCCCACGAAGCAGCCCCTCCTGGCAGGGAGGCACAGAAGGAGAATGGCCAGTTACCCGGGAAGCATCCCCAGAGGGCAGGGCCATCCACCCAAAGTCAGAGAGCCCATCCTGCAGGTAGGGGTGCGGTCCTCTCGCAGACTTCCTTTCTCGTGGTGCCACTATCTGGCTGCAAACCCCTGGTCCCATGGGGCTGCGCGACAAGACAAAACAGAGTATTGGGCAAACAATTTAGGGGACTGGGCCCCAAAACAAGTGAACTTTTGCAACCAGAAAAGACTTGGGACGGAGAGGAAGGTGGAGCATTTTTGAGCACCCTGACACAAGGCACAGCATCTGCCACTCATTGTCTTGGCACCTTGGGTGTCCCCCTCCTGTGTCTTGGTTTTTGCATCTCTAAAATGGGGACAATAAAACCTGCTCATAGGGTTATGAGGATTAAACGAGAAGTGGGTAAGTATTCAGCAGAGCATTAATTCCTATTTGCTACCGTTTGTTTCATCGTGGGGAGGAGGCTCAGAAAAGGGAAGCAACTGACCTAAGTGCTTTACGTGCGGGCTGGTATCTTAATGAGAAGGGAGGGAAAGCACCAGTGGCGGAGAAATGAGCAGTAAGAGGAGTAGGGGTGGAAAAGCGCCTGCGCCCGGTGCTCTGGAGAAGGTATGCTTCCACCCCTGGCTGGAGCAAGGAGGGCACTCTCCTTATTATCCCACCAGGGCCTCCCGTTCAAGCCCCAGCCCCTGGGAAGAAAAGTGGGGACCGGAAGGCACAGGATGGGAGAGGAAGGAGGTAGGAAATCAAAACCCAAACCTGGAAAGAGATCAGTGGAAGGAGAACAAAAGATGAGAATTCGTGAGGGTAACGCAGAGCAGTCCTGCCTTCCCCTGGGCAGGACAGCGAAGAGCCACGGCTCCCCACCCTCCTCCAGCTTCCCGGCAGGCCCCTGGGAATGAGGGGGCTGCTAGGCAGAGAAGCTCGCCAGTAGCTCTCCCCGGGAAGGAGAGGCAGGGGCCAGGGCCCACCCCGTCCCCCTCCCGCAGCCGTCCCCAGGCCCCCCTCTGCTCTCTCCCCAGATGGCCCATGCCTATGAGTCCAGACCCCCCGACACCCCCTGGACTGAGCGCGAGTTCTTCCGCCCCAGCAAGTCCTGGGAGTTGCCCGGCTTCACGCGGCAAGCCTACCACCAGCTGGCCCGGAAGCTGCCACCCTGCACGGACGTCAAGTCCAAGGTGCGTCACCGGCTGCTCTACCCTTGCAAGGAGGCCGCCAAGCACACCTGGGGCTTCCACACGTGGCTCGACGTGGGGCGCCTGCCCGCCACCTTCCCCACGCGGCCCGACAGGCCCTACGACAGCAACGTCTGGCGCTGGCTGACCCACGCGGGGGCCCAGCGGCCCCCGGCCGAGCCCCTCGTCCCCCCTCCCTCCCGGATGGGCAGAAACGGCTTCCTGGCCTTCATCCGCTGCGCGCCCATCTTCCTGGATGCGGGCAGGAGGAACCAGGTGGTCCGCAGGACCATGAAGGAGCTGCAGGAGGTGCAGAAGCTCAAGCTGAGGAGCGAGGCCAGGGCGCCCCCGCTGGACGCCAGCGGCAACATCCTGCCACCCCGCACCTTCAAGAAGTAAGAGGCGCGGGGGCGCACCCCCGCCCACCCACGCCCAGGTGACCCCTCCCGCCCTGACTCCCGTTTCCGACCTCTGACTTGGCGCTCTCACCTCCCCGCCTGGATCATCTGGAAACCAAATTCTCCTTTCTGAGGGTAGCAGGAGAGATGAGTGGAGGCGAGGGAAGGGCAGCAAGCCGAGGTGTTCTGTTGACCCGCTGAAACTGGCGGGCTGGGGTAACTAGACATGTAACACCTGTGAGACGCTGAGGTTACAGGGACCTGTGGTTCAGTCCCTGCCCCGGAGCTCACCGAAGGCCGCTGTGTGCCCTGTGAAAAGACGGCTGCCCCCGCCAGCCACGTGGGCCGAGCGCCAAGTGAGCAAGGAGGCCGGGGCTAAAACGAAGCCTCCGAGGATAAGACGTGTTAGTCCATACATAAAAGCCTTGAATGCAAAACTAGATGTTACTGCATCAGAAGAGGAAGGGATTGCTGTGGACCCAAGGGAAGGCTTCCTGAGGGAATGGGGAACAAGCCTGGAAGGTGCAGGCTCTTCCTGAAAGGTGGTCAGGCGGGTAGGAGCCCTCCAGGCAGGGTGGATGGGAAAGCAGCACATCGCTGCAGGAGACCTCCTGCTCCTCCCCTCCCTGCCCCTCGTGGGAACTCACCTCTCCCTGCTGCGTCCAGCCCAGGCTCTGGACATATGCAGTGGGATGGGGACAGAAGGACTCACATTCCAATCCCAAGGGCATTAGCAGGAGTACTGAGGGATTGAAGGGGGAGGGAGTGTGGAGATTTTAATCTTTAAAAAAAAAATGGCACCGACAGTTGGTGGTTTAAAAGGAAGATTACTCAGAGCCTTGGCCTCTCTCTGCTGCCATAGACATACAAGCTGAATGAGACCTAGTCCTCAAAAAAAAGTCTCATGGTACTTGCTGACACTTACTAGCACTAACCACGTGCCAGCTGCTGTTCTAAGGACTTTAGCTCTCTTATTTAATCCTCCCGTGACCCTCTGGGTAGAAACTTATTATCACCCCTATTTCACAAATGGGGCATCTGAGACACAGAGAGGTCAAGTATCCTGCCCAAGTTCACACAGCCAGAGAGTGGCAGAGCTGTCATGCAAATCTGGACAGCACTGCTCCAGAGCCTGTTCTCAACCTCTATGCTCTACTTTTCCTCTTGTCTGTTTGGGGAATCCGACAAGTTCACAGTTATTTCTAAAGTCACATGATGTTCTATAAAGGCAGTTTAAGGAAGATACAATCATCCCTAAAAAGAACTGAGCACTCAATAAGTGGCAGAAAGAGTATGGCCCCTGGTGTCAGACAGTTCTGCATTGGAAACTACCTGGTGCCATCACATCTTTGCCATCTGACCTTAAATTCTTAAGTTTCTTAAATTATTTGAGCTGCATTTTTCTCAAGTGTGCATTGGAGAGCAGAGTACCTGGTACCTTGCAGGATTGTTAGGAGAGTCAGTAGCTGGTCTGTGAGGGGTTAAATGATCTGGATCAGTCAGAGGACTCAGTGGATTTCAAATGCGTAAGATCTGAGCTTCCAGATCCCAACAAGATCCCAACAAGATCAGGTCTTGTTGGGAAAGGGAACATTCACATATAAACCTATTGATGCTCGACCCTGGCAGTGCATTAGAATCGCCTGGGGCGCTTTCTAAATCGGCTGATACTTGAGTCCCACTAGGAGATTCTAATTTAGTCTAAGGTGCAGCCTGGGCATCGGTATGTTAAAAAGCTACTCCAGGGGTGACTCTACTGTGTGCTGGGGCCATGGCTGAGACCCTCTCCCTGAAACCTATGGCAGGAAACATGGGAATATTTGCTGAGCCAGGTGCAAAAGGCATGTTGAACCACAGGACATTTGCACTATTCCACCACGTTTTTTGTTTTAAAGTCCATTTCCTACAGTCTAAACTAATCCTCTAGACCTATGGGTAAGTGGAAGTCATCAGAGAAGTTGTAGAATCACAGCAGATCAGAGCTGGAAGAATCCTTGGGTAGCAATATTGTACGATAAGAAGGAACACTTGAGCTGTGTCTGGGGTTCTTCCCACTGGCCCTACTTTAGTGGAGAAAGTGGGTGTTGAGGGAAGTTAGAATCTGGATAAATTGGGGATATCAAAAGGATGGAAGACTTACTATCTAAATGACATGATTTTGCCAGCCTAATGCCAAAACACACACAGGGAGCAGATGATCCACTTGCTATAGCCTCATTTGGCATAAATCAGTATCCAGTAGGAGAAGAGACAGAAGAGACGCGCAGTCTGTTAAGCAGCTGTGGAAGGCAGTGTCACCCTTGCCTTTGTCATCCCCTCCATCGTACCTGGATCTCTCCTTTAACTCCTCTGTTCTCTCCACACCCCTTTGGCCCAGCAGGTACCAGCACATATCAGCTGGTGGGAGGTTCGAACCCCACGGCCTCCAGCTCATGCCCAACCCACTCCCCAACGACGTCGCCAAGAGCTGGCCCTGTCCAAACCCTCTGCCGCATTACCAAGAGACGATGCTAAAGCTGGCCTTGCTGCCCACTGTGCCCCTGAGCCAGGACCTCATCAGGGATTACCAGGCCCTGATAAAAGACCGACTGTCCTTGCCCCTCCACTATCTGTCCATGGCACGACCCAGCAAAGCCTCAACAAGAAAAAGAAGACCTGGACACAGCTAGAACAGCCTCTGAGGGATGGGGTCTGAGGTGGGCACACAGAACCCTAGGCTCTGAGTTCTCCACCAGATCCCCCTTCCACCAGAAGCCCTTGGAGTGGCTGAAGGACTCTGGCTTCTGCAGAAAAGAGCCTCTCCGGTCCCCCAACTTTAAGGCACCTCTGTACCCCAGACCCCTGGAGACTCTCCTGAAACTCTACATTGTTCTATGTCTTCCTGGGAGGACTCTCTCATAGAGGGTGGGAGGATCGCATGGGGAGAGGAGCATGTGTGTGTATGCGCACGTGTGCGTGCGTGTGCGTGCGTGAGTGTGAAGATGGGGGAAGAGGCACTGTGAGAAATTTGGATGAGCTACCACCACTCCCCTTTCCCACTTGGATCAAGTCCAGGATTGGACAGAATGCAGGAAGCTTCTTAAGCAAAAATAACTACAGTCCCACCCCTTCTCTGGCGAGCTAGGCCCAAGGAAGGCTAACTAAGCCTCAGCAGGGGAACTGGAGAAGACCAAGTAGGGGTTAACGGGAAAAGTCAGGGTGGTCACCCCAGAGCCGTACCTTAGGGTCCTGGGCCTGGGCTGCAGTTGACCCAGATGTTTCGGCTTTGGGGTGGGGGAGCCAGAGACAAGTGGCCTGAAGCGGAAGACTTTTCCGAAGGCAGGCAAAGGCAATGGTCAGAAGGTGCTGGCCCTGGCTGCAGACGAGGATGGGGAAAAGGTGCGGACATGGGGGCGAGTGGGGGAGGGCCCCAAGAGGCCTACTGTAGGGGCAACAGGAAGGCGGCTCATGGGGGAGAAACGGTGGTGGCGCTCTGCCCACCGGCCCTGGCCCCCATCGCCTCCCCCAGGTGGTGGTCTGGGATTTTCTCGGCTCCTTCCCGTGGACCTCTTTGTCTCACTTGTCTCAAGCCCCTCAGGCCCCTGGGAATCAAGACACTACCAGGGTTCTAGCCCTGCTTTAACCACCAACCAGCTCTGGGACCTCAGGGAGAGGTTCCTTTTGGGCTCTCCGTGTCCTCCTCCATATTAAGAGGGATCAGTAAATAATAAAAGTATCTGCAGGGGAGCGGATATAGCTCAGCAGTTAAGCACCTGCCTCCCATATACAAGGTCCCAGGTTCAATCCCCGGCACCACCTAAAAAACAAAGAAGTTTCTGCGAAGTGTCAGGTACCCTGGAGGTTCTCTGTAGTTGGGGCTATCAATCATTATTCCTGGACTAAAAATTAAAAAATAGGGTTTGTCTAGAGTGTTCCCTTCAAGCTCTAAATCTCTAATCCTATCCAAGGGCCCTCCTTGGCCTTGCAGCCTCTGATGGTGTGTGGGGGGTGGGTAAGGAGTACCAGCGTTGGGGGGTGAAGGAGCACTGCCTGAGTACTCCGGGGGGGCCTGGGCTCCGGGAAGGGGCCTGTTCTCCCTCTTGGATTGGGAATGATCATGGAAAGAAGGGTTTCCCTCAAGCTAGGCAGGCCATTAGGAAACAAGTCTAAGCCCCGAGTTTTCAGACGGGCAAACCAAAGTCCACGGAGAAGCGACTGGCCCGAAGCCACAAAGCAGGGGATCCCTGCCCCCCCCTAGGGCTGGGAGCCAGGACTCCAGGCCTGTGTTGTCAGCCCGCTCCCCAGGGCCCATAGGACGATGTCGGGGGGTGCGGGTGGAGAGGGGTAGGTCACTGAGATTCTTCAAAGGAAGCTCCTACTCTCTGGCCTGGAGCTTGGGGAGAGCAGAAAGGTAAGCTGCACGTTTGCAACTCCATCTCGACAGACACAGACCCTCTAGAGGCTCCTGGCCTCGAGTGGGGAGGACATCCACTCACCCCCCCCCCTCCTGCTCCTCTTCCCCGCTGGCAGGGGGCTGCAGCATGAGCAGGCCCTCCTGGGCACCCGCCAGCCAGAGAGGCAGAGCCAAGATCCCTGAATCCCCGGACCCCAGGCGGCCAGGGAGGTCTGAGGTCAGCAAGAGCCTCCAACCCGTCTCCTGGCAAGGAGGAGCAGCCTGGGGACTCTGCTAAGCCAACCCCCAGCGCAGCCTGCCATACACCCGGTTGGCAGCCTGAAACAGCACCCCCAAATGGATATGGAGTTCCTGAAAACATTTGGGGGCGAGGAGCCCTGTAACCAGGCCTGCCTTAAAGACCTCATCTGTTGCCTTTGAAAGTAGATCTAAGAAGGAAGCAGGGATGGTTGCCACCACCTCCACTTCCTATCCAGCCCTCCAGCCCCAAGAACACCCTGTGCTAAGCTGAATGCTACAAGCTGCGTTGAGATGCATTAATCCTGGCACAGTGGACTTCAGAGCCACTTCGGGGCAGACACCTCCCCTTCTGCAAGCTCCCCCTCTGAGCCCGGTCTTGATCTCACAAGCTAGGTTGCCCAGGCAAGTTCAGGGTCCTGGGTTGCTTGGTCGGGCGGGTGAGTGGCAGCTGTGGGGCTCGGAGCCCATGGGGACGGTGTAGGGCCAACCACGGTGCAAGCCATGATCTTTAGCCTGCATTCTCCACCTGGCTGTGTGCCAGGATTGTCCCATCTAATTGCCATGTCTAAGAAAGCCCCATAGCTGCTGCCCGAGATGACAAGTGAGAGCTGAAGGCAGGCTCTCCAGGCTGCTCCAAATGCCCTCATCCTGCCGCCTCCGGCTGATCATTTCTACTCAGAGCTGACCCACTTGCTCCAAGCCCTTTGTCTTCAAGCTTCTCTTCTACCTCTGAACCCCTCATCTCCTTAATTGTGCTGTCCATTGAGCCAAATACAATTACCAGGCATTGTACAGTGTAAATTACTGCTGCCTGCTTATCAGATTTACTGGTTTCTGCAGCTGTTCCATCTAGTTGCCCATCTTGTGTTAGTCCCTAGCCAATGCGAACGTCTATACAAATCACTCCCTGCAGGCCCCAGCACAGAGCTAGTCATACACGCCTACATGCCTTTAAGTAATGCTGCTGCATCTTGCCATTGTTCCAATTTCAAGATAGGAGTTTTGCTGTGTGGCCCCTCATTTTCACTGGGTGCTCATTGAACACAAACAGGAAGCATCATGACAGGGTTCCCAACCAAAGTACCACTAGAAAAGGAAGGTCATGTCCAGAGGGGCCAAGGGCAGAACCAAGGCTTAGAAAAGGAAGAAGAAAGAAAGGGAGGGAATAGAAGCAGTAAAGGAAGCTGGAGAGGGGGTACGGGAAATGCTAAAGCGAGGGAAAAGATAAGACAGGAGTCTCAGCTGAAGCCTGGCTTGAAGGGAGTTGTGCAATTTGTCAGATCGGCTGAAGACCCTTGTAGGATCAAAATTGGGGCACGGAACCCGGGGGATGAGAGGGACTGGTAAGCAGGTTGCATGAAAGCAAGGGAATAGGGTAGAGGAGAAAGAAGTCATGAGTTAGATTTTATGATTGAAAATAGTCAACAGGCTCTTCTAGCATTTCATCGCCTGAGCAGACAGGATAATCATGTATGGTTCTTCCCGTGTCATCTGGGGTCCTGCTGAACAATTCATTGAAGAACTTGGTGTTGGGGAAGAGAGGAAAGAGGGAAAAGTGGACCCCCTCTTATAAGACCTAGCATTTAGGGTGAAGATAGACAGGTAAACAGGCAATTATAAAAGCATGTGATAAATGCTATAATAAATACCTGCTCCAGTTGTCCAATGGGGTGCCACATATCCAAACAGCAAACATCTATTCAGCACTTACTCTGTCCTAGGACCCGTTTTGAGAGATTTCCATTAATCAACCCACTTAATCCTCATGGCACTGGGAGGTCAGTTCTATTATGGTCTCCATTTTATAGATGAGTAAACTGAGGCATAGGGAGCTGTAACTATTACTCTGCCTCACGTTTAAACTTCACACTAAATAACATAAAGTACATGTTATTTCAGTTTTACAGATGAGGAAAACAGATTAAAAAAGATTAAGCACTTCACCCAAGGCCACCCAACTAGTTGGAATTCTTGACCAAGTTTGTCTGAATTCTGTGCCCCAGGCTCAGTCTGTTTTCATCAACAGAGAAACTACTTGGCCTTTCTGTGCCTTGGTTCTGTTTTTAGCATTTATTTATTTTGTTCATTTCATTATTATTCTGTGCCTCAGTTTTGCCATCCAAAGAATAGGAGAGAGGGAAGCGCCCTTGGCCCAATGGATAGGGCGTCTACCCACCACATAGGAGGTCCGCGGTTCAAACCCCAGGCCTCCTTGACTTGTGGGGAGCTGGCCCATGCACAATGCTGATGCGCGGAAGGAGTGCCCTGCCACACAGGGGTGTCCCCTGTGTAGGGGAGCCCCACGCACAAGGAGTGCACCCTGTAAGGAGAGCCACCCAGTGTGAAAGAAAGTGCAGCCTGCCCAAGAATGGCGCCACACACATGGAGAACTGACACAACAAGATGACGCAACAAAAAGAAACATAGATTCCCGGCGCCACTGATAAGAATAGAAATGGTCACAGAAAAACACACAGCGAATGGACACAGAGAGCAGACAGCGGGGGGGGGGGGGGGGGGGGAGAGGAGAGAAATAAGTAAAATCTTAAAAAAAAAACACGTAAAGAATAGGAGAGAAACATCCTAGTGTCACAAATACAAAAAGCTGCCCTAGCCTAGTAGTTGGTGGATGATCTATTTGGGGTGGGAGCAGGGAGTGTCTTCCCCTGGTGATACATTTCAAACCTGGCACAGGGCTCCTGGGACCCTTGCTGGACACGAGAAGTTCTGGAAAAGAGCTTCATTCCTGTTTCAGCAGAACTGACAAGGTCAGAGGAGAAAGCCTGAAATACAAGTGACTGCCCTTAACCCTGCACAGCTCAAGGGAGCTGTTTGTCTAGCGCTGAATAACCCGTTCTATAAAGAACATTCTGGGAATTTCCTCATGTGGCAGGGCATTTGACTGGGTAATTCCGCTGAGCCAGATCATCTTCCCACCCCATCGCTACCACTAGAGATAAGAATTGGCATCAGTCACCTGGAGAAATGAACGTTAAGGAGAAGAGGAATAAAGATATTTAAAGGTATGAAAAGTTATCACAGGGAAGGTGGGAACCAGCTAGGTTTCATCTCTATGGAGGCGTGGACAAGACGCAGGGATTTAGATTAGAAAGAAGAACTTCCTGACAGATTTGAGAGATGCTGGAGGACATCATATCAAATTAAAGGAAACAACCTGTGGAATCTTTCTCGACCAGCGCCATCCGATAACCAGATATATAATTTTAATTTTTTCAGTTATCACATGAAAATGGAGAAAAGAAACAGGTGAAATTAATTTTAATGAGATATTTTATTTAACCCAATTGATCCAAAACATTATCCTTTCATTATAATCAAAATAAAAATCATTAATGAGGTATTTCACATCCGGTTTTTCATATTAAGTTTTCAAAATCTGGTGTGTATTTGCCCTGACAGCGCATTTCACTTCAGCCTAGCCTCACGCCAAGCACTCAATAGCGACGGGTGGCTCACGGCTACTGGGCTGGACAGCACAAGTCTAGAATCGTTAATAACCACTGACACCCGACAGCGAGTCCAAGGTGTTGTCTGGTTTTATCTAAAGGCAGAAGTTTTCTAGAGGGCCTTAAGCCTTCAGTTGGAAGACCTAGAAAACTTACTTACCTGAGCCTTTCCCAGCTCAGCTGCCCTCACTGCCAGACACAAAGCCCCGGAGACACAAAGCCCCGGGGCCCTGCGGCAACTCTCAGAGCACACTTGGAGGTGTTCTGTGTTCTCTGTTCCACCCAGGTCTCCCTGAGGTCGGAAGAATCTGGAGTGTGGTGGCTTGTTAACCTAGTTGGGAGGAGCACTGTACCCCAGAGGGCGAGGAAAAGGGCTCTACCCTGGTGGAGACTGGAAGAGAGTTAGCGCGAGCCTCCCCACAGCAGGAGACAATGCTCTTTCTCCCAGGCTCGCTGGTTGGAGTGCCTGGTCACAGCAGGAGCCAGGCTGGAGCCGGGAAAGGAGAGCTGCGCATCTAGCCTCAGGCCAGGGTGGGAGCCGGAGGCCTGTCAGGTGTGGTCCTGTCTTCCCTGAGCTCTTGCCTCTGTCCAGGCCCCCTCCCCCCGGGGATCTGCGTGGCCCTCTCCCTCACCGCGTCCTGGTCTCAGCACAATGTCAGCTCCTCAGCAAGGCTTTCCCAAACCAGCACATCCAAGGAGCCAGCCCCGCCTCCCCACCTCCATTGCTCTCTGACCTTGCTTTGTTTTTCTTCAGCGCTCAGGTTCTAAACGCCTTCCCGTTAGAATGGGAACTCCATGATGGCAGAGACTTCATCGGGTTCACCGTGGTATCCCCAGGGCCCAGCTCAGGGTCTGCCAGAGTAGGTGCTCAGTAAATATTTGTTGGCTGGATAAAAGAGAAACCGGCACAGTGAGGGAGCCATATTCCACAGTTTCATTTTTTTCTTTCCAAATTTCTGTAACTCCACTGAATTTGGATCTATTCACTTCAACATTCATATGAACCACAAGATGCCATAAATGAGAGAAATAATGTATTTTCTAAGATTCTTGGAAATGACTTAATCTTTACATCTTCCATTCCCAATAATTGGTTTAGGAAGACTGGTTTAATCTTCCTAAATAGTGTTTCTGGAAGTTTTCAGCCTCCCCCTGTGTCTCATCATTAGAGATTAACACAGGTACCCCTTATGAATGTCTTGGTTTTCTGAATTTGATTAAAAAATGATGGGTGGAAGGAACAGAAACAATGGGGAAGATGAGTTGCTGGCAAAGACACAGACAACCAACTGAGGATAAGTATTGGCCTCAGACCATTCCTGGGCCCTCTCCACCATTATAGAAAAGAGATTTCTTCAGCACCTAATAAAGAAAAGCTCGGTATTGCTAGAACATTCCCATTCTTCCTGCAACTTAGGGAAAGGACAGAGACCATGTGTCACATTAATACAAGAAGAAACTAAGGAACACAAAAAGGCACACAAGATTCTCTCATTGAGTCTCACTCTAAGATGGCAGTGAGATAGTCTTAGCTTGGGTCACAGCACACAAGGACCTACTTGACTCCTACTCCATGGCTACATTTCAGAAAATGGCATTTCCTGAGCATGAGTGGTTCCCCTGGGCCAGGCAACAAAGGCCTATCAGAAGAGAGGAGTCCAGTGTCCCCAAGCTCACCTCATCCAATTCGTAAATTCCAGAATCTCCGGTCTACTCCACAAGCACGTTCACTCTTCCCTGGGGTGCAGCACCCAGATCTAGAGTCCTGAGATATCTCCATGCTGTCAGGCTGACCCAAGGCAGTTTTGCAAAGTGGCCTAGACTATCTCATCCTTGTCCGTTGCTAACTGACAAGTTACTCCTCCAAAGAGAGTATTAACAAAAGCTCCTGAAGGTGTCGAAGAATCTTCAAACCTAAGCATAAAGTTGGAGGAGATATTTTTGAGCACTGGGGTCTACCCCTCATCACAATGTGTAGGACACTCCATGATCATCAGCGCGAACAGTTACAGCAGCTACACAGAACACAGGTCCACACAGCAACAACAGCTGCAGGAACCCAGTGCAAGGCATCTGGGGGGCCTCTTCAATCTCTATCCCAGGTGAATGTGTTTGGTATGGGATCTGGGTGGGATAGAGCTAGATAAATGGAATCATTCTATAGTTTGGTTTTCATTTCATTTTATATCTCCATCAGTATTATTCTGCTAGTGTAGTGGAAATTGCATGGGGCTTAGGAGTTAGAAAACACGGGTTTGATTCTTGACTCTGCAATATGACAACAACTGTGAATCTTAGGCAAGTTTTCTAAGACCGAGCTTCCTTAGCTGTAAATGGGGATCATAATAATATTTCCTCATACAGTTGTAGTGATTGTGAAAGTGCCTCTGACGGGCTTGATCTTAGAAGCTCAATGAATGTCTATCATGTGCCTTAGTGCTGTCGGAACTAGACAGTGCCCCTAGGAAGCAGGGCTTGAGTGCGGTACTCATCCTGTGAGGGTCCAGCAGTGGTAAGCTGATACTTAATGGGTGCATCTTGGTGATTGTGAAGACAAAAGTTTGGAGAGAAAATCTGATGAAAGATGAGCCAGGGCTATAAAAAGTCTGATGCTAACAAGTGTTGAGGAGGAGGTGGAGCCCAAGGAACCCTCATATACTGCTGACTGGAGCATGCATTGGTCCAACTACTTTGGAGAGAAATTTGGCAATATCTCAAAAGGTGAAAATGCATATCTGATGCCCCAGCAATTCCACACCTACGTATATATCTAGAGAGACAGTTACAAATGGGCCCCAGGAGATATATTAAAAAATGGTCACAGCAGTGTTGTTTGTAAGAAAGAGCAAACAGTGAAAAATAATCTAAATGTCCCAAGTGCTATATATGCATACAGTGGGATATTAAGCAGCAGTACAGGGAAGTGGATGTGGTTCAACTGATAGAGCATCCACCTACCATATAGGAGGTCCAGGGTTCAAACCCAGGGCATCCTGACCCGTGCGGTGAGCTGGTCCATGCACAGTGCTGATGCGTGCAAGGAGTGCCATGCCACACAGGGGAGTCCCCCGCGTAGGGGAGCCCCATGCGCAAGGAGTGCACCCCGCAAGGAGAGCCACCCCATGCAAAAAGTGCAGCCTGCTCAGGAGTGGTGCCACACACATGGAGAACTGGCGCCACAAGATGATGCAACAAAAAAAAGACACAGATTCCCATGCCGCCTGACGAGAATGCAAGTGGACACAGAAGAACACAGTGAATGGACACAAGAGAGTAGAAAATGAGGGGTGGGAGGGGAGAGAAATAAATGAAAAAATAAATCTTAAAAAAAAAAAAGCAGCAGTAAAGGGAATTGGTGAGAGCTATGCATGCCTCACAAATGAATCCCACAAAATATCCAGCAAATAGGAGTTTATTAGTCAGGGTTCTCTAGGGAAACAGAATTGACAGGAGATATCCGTAAATAGTATGAGATTTTATAAAATCGTCTCAGGCAACCCTGGGAATACACAAGGCCAAATTTCACAGGGCAAGCTGCGAACCAGGGGCTCTGATGAAGGTCCTTGATGAGTTCCCAGGAGAACCTGGCTGTCTGAAGTAGAGATCAGAATTTTTTCTCTGAATACACAAATCACTTCCCTTTTTAAGGCCTTCAACTGACTGGATGAAACATCACTCATTGCTGACGGCAGGCAATCTCCTCAGCTGATTGTAGATTAACCAGCTGGCTATGCAATCAACTCACTGATGATTAAAGTCCATGTAATGCCCTTGTATTACAATTAGCTCAGTGCTTGCTTGACCAAACAGCTGTACCATTACCCGGCTGAATTGACACATTAGCCTAACCAACACAAAGAGCAATTGCAGATGAACAGATGAACAGTTGGTTCAGGCAAAATTAAATGATGTATTGCTTAGGAGGTATATACACATGTATGTCTAAAAGGAACAATAAACACCAAGTTCAGGAAGGATGTATCTGGGAAGAAGGAGGAGTACCTAGGAAACGTCAGCTCTGTTGGTGTCAGCTCATCTTTTAAACTGGGTAGTGACTGAAGGGCATTGGTTATATTATTCTTTATAATTTCCTGTATGTTTAAAAAATAACAATAATTTTGAAGAGCAGGTGTTGAGGAAGCTTACATAAAGGAGACCAAGAAGCTGCGGCCCTCCTACTTGTGTGGAAGATGCAGAACTTCTATTTTTTAATATTATAACATCAAAGTTGCCATTTTTACCATTTTTACCCTTTCTTTTTTTAATTCATTTTTTAAATTTGAGAAGTTGTAAGCTTACAAAACAATTTTGCATAATGTGCAGAATTCTCATACATCACCCCTCCACCAACACCTTAAATTGTTGGGAACATTTGTTACTGATTATGAAAGAACATCATCAGACTACTACCACTAACTGCGGTCCATAGTGTACATTTGATATATTTTTTTCCATATACCCCTTATTATTAACACCATGTATTAGTATTGCACATTTGTTAAAGCTCATGAGAGAACACTCTCTTATTTGTACTGTTAACCATAGTCCATCTTCCACCACATGGTTCACTGGTTTTTTTTGTTGTTGTTGTTGCGTCATCTTGCTGTGTCAGCGCTCCTGGGCAGGCTCCACTTTTTTTATGCTGGGTGGCTCTCTTTATGGGGCACACTCCTTGCGCGTGGGGCTCCCCTATGCGGGGGACACCCCTGCGTGGCAGGGTACTCCTTGCGCGCATCAGCACTGCACATGGGCCAGCTCCACACGGGTCAAGGAGGCCCGGGGTTTGAACCTTGGACCTCCCATGTGGTAGGCAGACGCTCTATCCACTGGGCCAAGTCCGCTTCCCTGGTTCACTGTTATAGTCTCATGCCTTGTACAATCTGTCTACATTATACACTCAGTGGCTCTCACTTTCATCACGGAGTTGTGCAGTCTTTGCCCCAGTAAACCTTTGAACGTTTTCCTTAGTCCAAAAGAAAAAAATCCCACATCCCCATGTTATTGACCCTTACCATCATAGTACCTTCTTTGACACTGATGTAAGAATATTACAATATTGCTTTTAACCATAGTCCATAAGTTACATTAATTGTTTTTTTCCTATGCATCACTATGTTCTCACCACCTTGTAATAGTGACGTACATTTGTTCTAGTTCATAGAAGAACTTTCTTGTATTTGTGCTATCAGTCACAATCCTCATCCACCTCCAGGCTCACTATATGACTCAGTCTCTAGGTTATTCTCTAGCTTCCTTTCAGTTGACATCTACATCCCTAGACCACCCCTTTCAGCCACACTCCCATTTCTAATGTGTTACCATCAACTCTATCCATTTCCACATTTTTACAGTCAAGCCAGGAAAGCTAATTAGAAATTCTACGTACACGAAGCCCTTCTCAGCCCTCGTCCTATCTCCTAGTGACCGATAGTCTAGGTTTTAACTCCCTGTGCTTACTCTTCACATTTAGTTCACATTCGTGAGACCATACTAACATATGTCCTTTTGTGTCTGGTTTATTTCACTTAGCCATTTCCACCAGTTTTAAGGGTACATTGAGTGGTATTAACCTCCTTAACAGTGTCGTACTACCATCCCTATGATCCATTACCCAAACCTTTTCATCGCCCAAAAGAGAATGAGAGCTGCTCTTGCCACCCCCCAGAACCCAGAACGCACAGCAGTAAGGGAAGGCTCCTCTGACACCTGCCAGGCTGGCGGGGAGACACGGACAGGTCAAGCCTTTCCTACTGGGGGGGGGGGGGGGGTGGAGGAGAGGAGGAGGGCGCTTTGATGCTGAAGGCCTGTAATTGGTCTGCACCCCACCCCTTGGGAGGCGGGAAGCCCCCCTTGGAGGAAAGAGCTGGGCAGCCCAGGCGGGACCCAGAGCGGAGGCAGACGCGAACGACAGGCATTCACGCGCCTGCAACCCACGCGCACACCAAGCACGCAGGCTGACGCCCCCACACCGACACAGACGCTGCCTTTCAAACAACTGGCACGCACACTCGGTCAGTTGACAACACCGTTACACACGCACTACCGCCCCCCCCCTCCTTGCGCCGCTCCCCCGGCGGGACCCCAGCGTCGGAGGCCCTGCGGCGCCTGCCAGCTGCAGCCCCGCATCCCGCCCCGGCCTGCTGGTGCGGGGTTTTTCCAGCCCGAGCCTCTCCCCCTCGCCTGCAAGCTCGGGGAAATTGTGGTGGCTGACGCGGCTGCTCCTGCCCACTAGTTGTTTGTTTCCTCTTTTGCTCCCGCGGAGACCCTCCTGTTGGCAGGAGCTGCGGACCGGGGAACCGACCGGTCGGGCAGCTGCAAGGACACACGGGGGCAGGCAGGGCGGCGCGGGGACCACCCAGAAGCCCACCCCCCCTCCCCACCTCCTCGTCCCCGGAGGGGCCATGAGCTCCGGGCAGGAGGGCAGGAGGGATGAGGGAGACACCAGGAAGAGGGGACAGGACGCAGAGCTCCGGGACCGAGCCCACCTGCGCCAGCAGCGCCGGCTCAAGCAGGCCACCCAGTTCCTGCACAAGGACTCCGCTGACCTGCTGCCCCTGGACAGCCTCAAGAGGCTCGGCACCTCCAAGGACCTGGTGAGCCGCCCCCTCCCCACCCCGCCTCCCGCCCGGAAAGTCCCTGAGGAGCTGGGTGGAAGGCCCATAAAGAGCAGGCCCCGGCCCCTTGCTGAGGAGAGGGGGGGGGAGAGTCCCACCAGCTTGAGGGGCTTCACTTGGGCCACCCCCAGGCTCCTCCTTGGGAGGCTCCCAAGGCTTGGTGGCTGAGAGAGACCCTATTCTCATCTCTCAGTTTCCCCTACCTTCCCCCCAACAGCTCGGGGGTGCTGAAGTAGAGGCTTAGAGGCACGTGGGGATCTCAGGGGCCCTCGCTGAAGGCTGGGTGGGCCTAAGGGCCGGCCAGCTCAGTGGTGTGGGTCCCCTCCTCTCCCCAAGCCACGCATCCCTCGACCTGGCCTGTCCCTTCTTGTGCCTTTCCCCCCACGGACTCCCAGCATCGAAGGCCTGCGTCCTTGCCGGGGCATCAGGGCTTCCTCTGGCTCTTTCCTGGCCACCTGGCCACGCAGTCTCCTTGCCGCCCGCCCTCTTCCTCCAGGGGGAATGCCCCTTCCCAGCGTCCTTTCCTTTCAACTCCCTGCAGCAGCTTTGACCTCCAGAGGGAACGGGGCTGGGGGTAGCACTGGGGGAACTGAGTGGGTGAGGGGACAACTGCATTTGCAGTCACTCCCGTCTGGAAGGTAGTGGTTTAAGAGCATCGGCTTTGGAGCCACATCACTTGGGTTCCAGTCCTGGCTCTGCCCCTTACTAAACTGGGCAAGTTACTTTATGTCCCTATGCCTCATTACTTCATCTGTTAAGTGAGGATAAATTAATAGTATCTACCTCATCAGGTGGATTTTGAGTGTAACATGAGCTAAGGCATTGAAGCACTTAGAAAGCACCCTGCGTGGATGAATTATAGCTTTTTCTCCAGCTACTATTCTCTTTAGCTTTAGGTAAGCTTTGTAGGGTGCAGAGAATATGGAATCAGCTCTGGCCTCCGACCTGTAGAAGAGAGCACGAAGTTCCCTCCCCATCTCCTAGGCAGAGGCCCAGGAGGGACTGGGAGAGCCCACAGTCGGAGAGGCTGCCGCTTATTCCTGGGAACCTGCAGGTTGTTGCCTTTCCCAGTCTTGCCATACCTGTCCATACTCCTCCCAGGCAAATGTTCCACCTCCGGGAGCCCAGCCCAGAGTCCAGGCAATCCCCTAACCCCATCCCACTTCTGGGGGCATGTTCCCCTTGCAAACAGCAAGCACAGCTGAGAAGCCGGGATGGAGCAGGGAAGCAGGTTCCGGGGCTCCCACTGGCTGGGACTCCTTGGGGTCCATCTTTCACCTTCTTCTTTGGCCCTGGAGAAGAAGCCCTATTAACACTGCCGCCCCAGAGCAGAACAGAGTTGGAGACCGGTCAGCCTTCCGCTGAGAAAGTCCTGGCCCTTCACCGCTTCCCTCTGCCTCAGGGCTTCCCAGCTTGATCCCTTGCAGTTCCCTCCTGTGGCTTTGGGAACAAGACAGGTTGGCCGGATCCCATTCGCCTCTCTCCCTGGCCGGATCCCATTCGCTTCTCTTCCTGGGATAGCTCCGGAGCAAACTGCGCAGGGGAGGGAGGAGGCCACCATCTGCATCCACCGTGGGAAAGGTGGGAGGAGAGATGGGAACTGGACAGCTGCTCTTTCCGGCCAGTCCCAGAGCTGGCTGCCCTTTTCTGAGAGCTGGTCTCTGGCTGGCAACCCCACTGGCAGGGAGCAGCCTCAGGGGCCTCATTGAGCCAAGAGGATAAAAACAATCCCAGACTCCCAAGGAGAGACGGCAGGGAAGGAGCGTGGGCAAAGGCTGGAGGGGAACATTCATTTTCCAGTAAACATTCATTCAGCACCTACTGTGTGCTGAGCTAGGCCCTGGGATAGAGCGACAAGTGTGAGGCAGACAAATAACATCTGTGAGAAGCGTGACCTAGGGGGAGAAGGAGCACTTATGCAGCCTGGTGTGTTTTGGGGGGGGGGGGGAGGGAGGAATCTGGCGAGGTTTGAGTTTCCTGGAAGAGGTAAATCTTATATTCCTTATAGGATGCACGGAGAATCCCAGATTGAAGATACAAAACCTGTCCCACGAATAAATAGTTCCTGGATAAAACTTGTGCCAGTTATCCAGATTGTCCTAGAGAAGAGTAGGAAAGAGGAGTTTCTGGAAGAGGGGCAGGAGCAGAGGCGCCTGGCTGAGCCTAGAGCACAAGCAGTGCCGCTAGGGCAGCCGTGCAGCACGGGGCAGGGTGGGGCCGAAGATTCAGGTGGTGGCTGGCTTTTCCGGGCTTGGTGGATACTTTACAAAGCTTGGGCTCTATCATGTAAGCAGTGGGGGCTTTTGATGGATTTTAAACGGGGGGATAACATGGTTAGTTTTTTCCTTTGGGGCATCTTAAACTTTGGTGTGCTCACGAATCACCTGGGCATCTTGTTAAAATGGAAGTTCTGATTCATTCAGTCGGTGGGGCCTGAGATTCTGCAGTTCTATCAGCCTTCCAAGTGATGTCAGAGCAGCTGACCTGGGGGCCATACCTTGAAGAGTAAGGGTTTTGAGCAATTCATTCTGGAGGCTACGAGCAGGCGTATTTGACAGGCGCTAGCACAAGGAGGGCAGGGAGACCACGTAGAAACAGCAGCTGCGGTGGCACGGGAGAGCTGTGCTGAGGCTTGACTCAAGGCAGTCAGAGAAGCGAGGGGTGGGCTCTGTAAATCCAGGAGGCAAGACTGGCAGGCTTTAGGAAGTGATGGACAGAGTGGGGGTGGTGGTGGGAGAGGGCAGGTCAAGGATGACTTTCAGGATCCTAATTTTGAAGGCGATGACTTCTTTTCATTATGCCATCAACCCTGGGATCTGTAGGCCACTGAAGCATGAGGTGGGGGGAGCGAGGGGAAGAACTCTTAGTTTAAAAATGTACTGTTGATTGGAGATAAGATTTCCCCCAACCATAACACTAGTTCCTGAACTGCCCCTTTAGCCGCTAGGTCAGTTTAACGGAGAACAGCCTGATCTCCTCTTCCTGTTTGTTCATTGCTTGGTGATCTACTGGGGTCCCAGGAAGACAGCATGGTTTTACATGGGGGTTTCTCTGGCTTTAAGGATCCAATTGCTGGGTTCCTTTGGTAAGCTCCTCCCCTCTTTGTGTCCGCAAGCTCTTACCCCTTTCTTACCAGTGACTCAGGAGTGGGGTTGGAGAGCATCCTGGAGTAACTAAGATGGGGGAATCGAGTAGCCTGGTCACTTGGGTTTGGACCAGTCTACCCGCATTGTTACATGATGGAGCCAGCAGCCGCACAGCGTGATCCAAAGGCGCCTGATGGAGGGAAACCAGGGTCGGCTTCAAGGGGAGCCTCCCCTGGCTTACGGCCAGGAGGGCAGCAGGGACACCAGCAGGACAGAGATTCCAGCTCTTCTTGTCAACTGCAAGGTGAGAAGCACCGAGTTTCATTAACAACTTTGCCCGGGATGGACTCTCTTCACCTGAGCTCCTGTCTTGTCTGGGTGACAAGGGAGGGGAGAAAGGGACCTCTCCCTCTAACCTGGACCTAAAGGTGGGGTCCTCTTTGCTGTCTGCCTCAACTCCTCTTCCCCCTGTGCACCTCTCCCCATCACCAGCATGACGCATCCCCTTCCCTCTACCAAGGCATGTTTCAATGTGAACATGAAAGATGTCTTCGGTGTATTCTGTTTACATGAGTGGCGTGTGCATGTAAGGCTAAGGCATGCCCTTTGGAAAAAGCTCATGGGTTTCCATGATGGACTCATCATCATGGGTGCCATTTAACCACCCAACCACAAGGGAACCATCCCAATGAATACCCACTGTTTTCCTGACATTGTCTTTGTGCATGTTTCTTTTGCCTGAGAGCTCTCTTCCAGCTCTTCAATCATGGAAGATGTTGCCTCATGCTTGAAACCTTTTCTGACTTCCCCAGTAGGAAATGGCCTTACCTCCCTCTCAACCTCTATAGCACTTTACTAACAACTCTTTCATAGACCTTAAAACTTTCCACCAAATAGTAGCTGCATTTCATGATGTGCTTTCCATCAACATATCTTCTGCAAAGTAGATGTTCAATAAATTGTTCACGGCATGAAGAATGTTCACGGCATGTTTGTGTATCCAAGTGTTTACTAAGATGTCTGTATAAATGACCAAAAGATGAACTTGTCTTCGTTTCAGGTGGTAAATTTCTGGGTTACCCACATCTGAATTCCCTATCCCCTTCTTCTCGTCCCTCCTCCATTCCTAATGGAGTCCTCTAGCTCTCGGCCTCCCCAGAATTCCTCTAAACAGACAGACTTCCATTTTTGGCTTAATTTTAAAAAAAAAGATTTAATATTGATTTATTTCTCTCCCCTTCCACTCCTGGATGGGCTGTGCTTTTTTTCATGTGGGGCAGCTCTCCTTGCGGGTTGTACTCCTTGCCCATGGGGCACCCCTATGCGGGGGCGCCCCTGCATGGCACAGCACTGCACGTGGCCCAGCTTACCACACGGGTCAGGAGGCCCTGAGGATTTAACCCTGGACCCTCCATTTGGTAGACAGACACTCTATCAGTTGCTTCCCTGGCTAAATTTTCCCCAAACTTAAGGACTTACCAAGTGTTGTTCCACTTCCTTTTTTGATTCCTTCTTCTGAAAGTTAGTTTTGCCCCAACAGTATGAGTTCCGTAAAAATCACTTTGAGAGACTCAGTTTATGCCATCCACTCATTTCATTTCTAAAAGGAACTTGTCAAAGAGCTGGGCAAGGTGAAGGGTTCAACTCCAATCCATTCTCCTGGGGTCTCACTGAGCCCACCACGATCCCTCTTTCTCAGTGCCAGGACCAGCTGCTTCAAGTGGCCGTGGACACAGGCACGCAGTACAATCAAATCTCCACGGGATGCCTCAGCCGCCTAGGGTAAGACATGGTCCAAGAGGAAGGAGTTTCCTTTTGGGGTGAAAATGTTCTGAAATTAGGTAATTGATGGCTGTACAACTCTAGGAATATCCCGAAAACCACCAAATTGTACATTGTGAATTCTAAAGTACATGGATTATATCTCAATAAAGCTGCTATTAAAAAAAAAAAAAGATGGGAGGCTCTGGCAGACAGGATTAAGAGCCCATGGAGAGCCAGGGATTGGGTGAGAACCCAGAGTGTGGTGGAGCAGGGCATTAGCTGATGAATGGGGTGGTGGGGGGGCCTGTGGTGGCCATAACCCTTGCTTCCCAACCACAGGTTAGGCAAGAGGGTCCTAAAAGCAAGTGGGGATCTGGCACCTCGGCCCCAGGTGGAGCAGCTGGAGCTGCAGCTAGGGCAGGAGACGGTGGCGTGCTCGGCGAGGGTGGTGGGTAAGTCCTCCCCACGTCGGCATCCCCGCTTCCCACCTCCCTTTCTCTCCTGGGTTGGGGCAAGGCAGAGACCAGGCCTTCCAGCCTGTCAGCATTAGACAGATGTGCCCACGGGGACTCAGGTTACCCCCCATCGCTGAGCCAGTATTCTCAGACCAGGACATGGGGTGGGCGGAGAAGGGGTGAGCGCTGAGAGAGCAATGGCCAGGGGTAGGCTCCAGCCTCTTGTTTTCGAACGATTCCTGCAGATGTGGAGAGTCCTGAATTTTGCCTCGGGCTGCAGACTCTGCTTTCTCTCAAGGTAAGGGGGGTGCCAGCCCTTGTGCCTGAGCTTGGGGCCTGACCCAGAGTTCTGGGAGAAAGAGGCAGGAGGCACAGGTGTGGCAGCGCAGAGCAGGTTCTGAGATGGACCCGGGGGCCCCTCTTTCACCCTTGCTTCCTTAGAGGTTACTTCTTTGCCCACCAGTGAAAAACCAAGAGAACTCGGTCCAGGTGAATGGGGAGCAGGGGAAGAACAAAGGGCAGGCAGACGCTGTGGGAGGTGGGACGGGGGCCAAGGGGAGTGGGCCTGCTGAGGTAACTCACACCAGCCTCCCTCTCCTCCCCCCAGTGCTGCATCGACCTGGAACGAGGCGTGCTGCGGCCGAAAGCCCCGTTCCCGGAGCTGCCTTTCCTGCCATTGTACCAAGAGCCTGGCCAGTGACCGCTGGCCCTGTCAGTCCCCAGGGGGAAGTACCCTGTCTTAGGGGAACGGCTAGAGCCAGCTCTCTGGGGACTACCGTGTCTGGCCTCTCACCACCACCCCGACCCCGCTGTGCCGTTTCCTCCATCTGGCCTCACGCCTCTCTGCTTCGACAGCAAGGGTCCTGTTCCCCCAGGAGTTTTCACTGAGAGGGCCATGGCGCCAGGCTTCTGGCTTCCGTCCTCTCTCATTGCCCTCAGGAAGAGCAAAGCCAAAGCAGGATTGCAGAGAGGGACATGTTCGGAGCGGGGTGCCAGGCTTGGCCCTTGTTGTGGTAGGGACTGCCGGAGTCACAGGCTCCAGGTGAGCCCGTCCCCCTGGCGCACCCCAACCCCACCCTGGACACTCCTGGGCTGTTCTTCCTCTCAGGTCTCCTGCCTCACCTTCTGGGCTCATTGTCTCCCACAGCTAGACTGCCCCCTGCCCCATCCTGGTCCCCTGGTGCCTGTTTCTGTGACTGTGCATATCTATCTGCTCACAGCTGAGTGGTGGAAGAAATGAGAAACAGAGTAATTCCAATACAACAACGGAGGTGAGCTGGTCAAGGAAACATCCAGCTCACGAGGCTGGACACTTTTATTAGCTATGTCCGCCGGGGTTTTTGAAGCCAGCTATTATCTGGTTACTGTGCGTGAAACCGTGGCTATGCCGCTAATGTTTACCCCAGATATTTATCCTTTTCCGTTTGCTTTAGTGCAGCCACTGGGCCCTTGAACTTTGGGTGTGTGTAAGAGCCCTTTAGAGAACAGCCCCCACAAGCTGGAAAGGAGAGGGGGGTTGTCAGTACTCAGACATAACCTTGCCAGAGTTCTTATTTCGAGAGCTATCCACCTCATCAGGCTCTCTCGGCTTCACTGTGTAGAGAAGGATCCAAATCCCAAGGTACCTGCGTTATCTTTCTGGGAGACTCCAGTCTCTCAAATCATGGATTAAGGGTGGAGGACAGTGATGTGACTAATCTGAACCCCAGGTCAGGGACTCAGGCTGGAATCAAAATCTTAAGCATGGGGGAGATTAGAGAAGAACCAAGAGCTGTCCCATGGCACCTGCCCTCAAAAGGAAGGGACAGGGGCCCGCTTTTCACATGTGAAATATTTTCCTGGTCTCCAAATCCTCAAGGATTTCCTCTTCCCCTCTGCCTTGCTCCATGACCTCTGCTTTCCTGGCCCCCCAGTTCCTTTCCCTGGCTCCCTGCTGCTTCTGTAGCTGCAGAGCCCAGGCAAATGCAGGCCCTCAGTGCAGCAGCTTCTCCATTGAATAAACACGTGTTTCTCTAGGCTGATGTGTCCTCTCTGGTCTTATTCCCTGCAGCTGAATGATCACTCCCCCCATTTTCAGGGAAATGTGAAAGGTGGGCCCTGCCCCAGGTGGACCCATCCGAATGGGTCAGTATGACTTAGAACAACAGCTCTCAAGCTCTTTTGACCAGGAAATATATTTTACATTGCGCTCAGGATAAACGGACACACATGCCATTAGGACAAAGCAATACGTATCCATACTGTGAGCGGTATACTCCGATATTTTCTATTCTACTTATTTTAAAAAATGCTGGCCATGACTCACCAAAGGAATGCAACCTATGATTTGAAAAACACTAATTTAGCATGCAGAGAAGCAAGAGCAAAAGGACCACAAATGGCTCAAGTTAGAATTCTCACTGTGGCTTGGATCATACACTAGCACCAGAATTTTTTTTTATTAAGATTTATTAATTTCTCCCCACCTCTTGTTGTTTGCACTTCGTCTGTTCCTCTTCCTCGTTCTTTTTGGAGGTACCAGGAGCTGAACCCAGGAGCTCCAATGTGGGAGGGAGGTGCCTAATTGCCCCAGCCACCTCCCTGTTTTATTGATCTCTTGTTACGTTTTTCCTCCCCACGTCTCCTGTTGCATCATCTTGTTGCGTCAGCGCACTATGTTCTTTAGGAGGGACAGGAACCTCTGCTCCCTGCTTTGTTGTGTCTCTCATTATGTTTTTTAAGATTTTTAAAAAATTTTTCTCCCCTTCCACACACCCCCCCCCCCGCTCCATTTGCTGTGTGTTTTCTTCTGTGACTGCTTCTATCCTTAGCAGTGGCACTGGGAATCTGTGTTTCTTTTTGTTGGTTCATCTTGTGTCAGCTCTCTGTGTGTGCGGTGCCATTCATGGGCAGGCTGCACTTTCTTTCGTGCTGGGTGGCTCTCCTTACGGGGCACACTCCTTGCGCGTGGGGCTCCCCTACGCGGGGACACCCCTGCATGGCATGGCACTCCTTGCACGCATCAGCACTGTGCATGGGCCAGCTCCACATGAGTCAAGGAGGCCCGGGGTTTGAACCACGGACCTCCCACGTGGTAGGTGGACACCCTATCCATTGGACCAAGTCTGCCTCCCTCTCATTATGTTTTATTTTCCTTCTTGTGTCTCGTTGCATCGTCTTGCTGCATCGGCTTGCCATGCCTGCCCACTGTGCGCTTGCTGTCTTCTTTAGGAGGCACTGGGAACTGAACCAGGGACCTTCCATGTGGTAGGCAGGAGTTCAGTCACTTGAGCCACATCCACTCCCTGCACCGGATTTTAAATGTCTGTTGTCTTATTGACAATAAGGTGTTTTTGGGGTAAGTGGGTGGAGGCGATACTGGGGGAACTCCTCATACTTGGAAAATAGGGCAAAGTTAAAAAACAACAACAACGAAACAACGCTGGCTCAGTTTCTTTCAATAAACTGAAGAAAATAATCTCAGGGTTGCTAGGGGCAGACTATAAAATGTCCTAAAAGATGCCTTGAAACTAAAGCTAGGCAAAGCAAAGCAAACATGGCCCTAGAAACAGTTTGCCATTCTTGAACTGCTCTAATGCCAATGCCTTGGAGTTGTGTCCTGGAAGATGTGCTTGGGACGGGGTACAGCCCTCACCACCACTGCTCCTATAGCCCTGAAACCTGGTCTCCTTATCGGTGTTGGGGCCATGCAAAAAGTTGCACAGCCACCTAACACAAGTCTCTGTTTTCCAGACGAGAGTTGGGAGCGTTGGGAGACTGGGGCATGGGAACTGGGGACAGGCCCAGACAATATGGAACAAGGCTGGGCTCCTTTGGCTCCACTGATGTAATTGCTGCAGCGCATAGGGAGACGGGCAGAGGGTGAACTCGTCTTTCACCCAAAGGCCTAAACGGTTCACAGTCACCCTAGGGAAGCCACCATCCTTCCACACCCAAAGTCAAGCCCCGCTGCCCTGTAACGCGTAGTCCCTGTCTTGCCAACACCACGGATACCTGGGGGAGGGGCGTTCACGAGCATCTCTGGGCAGCTAAGTGGGCAAGTCCAGAGAGATGGGGTCCGGGAGGCTTGAGGGAGCACATGGCTGTGGCTGGTCGGGATGGTAGAGCATTTGGTGGAGCAGGGCACGGGCCGCAGGGAGGTCGTCAGGATCTGAGGGTGCAAAGGGGGCCTGGTGAGAGGCTGTGGGGCTCTTGGCCGCCAGGCCCCGGGACTCTGCAGGGACTCACCCACGCCCAGCTCCAGCAGCAGGCTCCGGTACTCGGGCTCTGCCTCTAGCAGCTTCAGCAGGTTGGTCGACTCCATGCGCTCCAGCTGCACCTCCCAGTACACGTAGATCTTCTGGTTGAAAGTGACGTACACGAGGCAGGGGCTGTTGCGGCCCTCCTTGCAGGCGTACAGGCCTGGGGGCGGTGGGAGAGGGCCGGAGGTCAGCACGTCGCAGGTCAGCGGCAGAGTCAGCGGTTCCTGCCCTCCCACAGGGGCCGAGCCCAGAACAAAAGGGCCTCTTTCTGTTTTGTCTCTGTGGGGAACTCAGTAAAATAGGTGGAACAGCCTGGTATGCATCTGGTTATCCAGCGATGGAGAACCACAGCAACAAACACCAGGCAGAAGGGTGCCTGTGAAGGTGGTAGCTGTTGATTTCCCATCTTAGCGATAACCCTGGAATAAGCGGGGGAAGAGATTTGCAAAACGTGATCCGAAACTAAGGCAGTATAAGAATAATCTTTAGGGGGATGGGAGGTATATGGGGACCTCATATTTTTTTAATGTAATATTAAAAAAATGAATAAAGACAAAAAAATTATAAAAAAAGAAAAAATAATAATCTTTGTACAACTGGCTTCTCATAGACGTCAATCCCTTCATCAAAAGAAGATTAAGGGAAGTAGGTGTGGCTCAACCAGTTAGGCACCCGCCTACCACATGGGAGGTACCAGGTTCAGGTCCCAGAGCCTCCTAAAGAAGACAAGGAGACGCCGCACCTGCCGCAACAAGCAGACGACTAAACGAACAGATGCCACAAGCCAGCACATGCTGTGGCCCGCAGGGAGTGCATGTGGCTTAGGCCATTGTGCACTTGCCTCCCACATGGGAGGTCCCAGGTTTGGTTCCCCATGCCTCCTGGAGAAGGCGAGCAAACAACGAGCAGACAGACAAGAGAATCAACTGGGGGTGGGGGAAGGATAAATTAAAAAAAAAAAAAAAAAATTACCCCCTTCTGCCCCCCCAAAAGAGAAAAGAACAACAACAACAAAAAGGATATTAACTTTTTCAGGTCACTGGAGTATGTACTACAGTGGACTGTTATCTGTGTGTTAACATTTTACTAACCAAAGATGTTCACTAGCCTCCCAAAAAAGTTAATACTATTTTCCAGGGTCATCAATTTGGGACTAATGAGAATGTTTGGGAAGAACTTTCTTTATGGAGTTCTGGCTTACTCAGACTGGAAAGAAAAGAACTTTCAGAGGTCTTCAAATATCCCAGACTTAGATGAGAACCCAACTCATTCTTTAAAATATTCAGAGATGGAGCTCTGACTCTCTCTTATTTCTTATTTAAAACTGTAAAGATGGTGATTTTGTACCTACCTGTTACCTTCTAAGGAAAGAGCAAAGAGCTAAAGAGCAAATTTATTTATGAAAATTTAAATTAGGGGTAATTCTGAGAGTGGAAATGAGAGGTCAACAAGGGTCCGGTTAGCCAGGGGCTGTGGGGCAGAGCGTCCCACCTGCACAGAAGGCACGGATATTTTCATCCACCTGGAAGCGGACAACGGTGCGGTTGTAATCAATAATATATGTCTGTCCATCCCAGGCACACGCAACTACCTCCTCCCGTCCGTTGCCCTGAAAAAGGCCAGAGACAAGGGTGCAGCTGTGACGAGGAGCGTTTCAGAGAGGAAGCTAATGTCGGGGGCCAGATGAAACACAAGGGCTGTGGACCTGACTCTGAGAGGCAAAAGGCAAGCAGGGAAAAACAACAACCCTCTACTGAACTTCTCCTGTGTGCCAAATGCCACCTGCCAAAGCGACCGCAACGACCTTGAGAAGCAGGCAATGTCATTCCCAACTTACCACGGAAGGAGCTTTAGCTTCTAGAAACCAGGTACCTAACCCAGGGCACTCAGCTGGGAAGCAGCAGCATCAGGACTAAAAACTGGGGCAGCTTGACCTGACTGCAAAGCTCACGCCTCTTCTCCTACACCATCAAGCAAGCATGACGGCAGTGGCAAGGGGAGCCCCCAGCTGCCAGTTTGGGGCCAGAGCTCTCCTAAAGAGAGACTGACATATGGAAAGGAAAAAACCAGAAGATATGCCCCTGGAGTGGGGACTAATGATTCATTTCCAGACCGTCCTAGAGGCTCCTCTGCTTTCAGGGCTATTACTTCTGGTGGAAGGTATTGAAATGATACCTTTCCCAGCAGCGGAGCAGAGAACAGAGTTAAGAAATGCGGAGGAAGGGGAAACAAACTCACTTCGGATGGATTCTGACCCGTTTCAAGTGGCTTAAGGTAAAGGCTGAGCACTAACGGCAATGTGAAAATGGCCTGACAGCAGCAGCAGCCCTCGGCGTGGAGAAGGCCGGACAGCGCTTCCACGCCAGGCCGCCCGCTCACCGTGACATCTAGCTTCTCGAGCGCGAAGAGCTGGTGATCCACCTGCACTGACCACAGCAGCTTGTCTGCTTCCTCCATGAGCTTCAGCGTGCCTGCGGGGGGGACGGGGGACATGGAGCAGACCCCATGGGCATGGAACCTCCCGCCCCACCCCAGCGCGGCCCCAGGGGCTGGCCCGGCACTCACCGTCCAGGGTGCAGAGGGCGAAGAGGCCAGCACCCGCGCTCTCAGGGCCGTGACCTGTGGGGGGCCAGAGGGCCAGGAGGAGGGAGCAGGATGGGGCAGGGTGAGATCGAGGGGCAGCCGGCAGCAGGGAGGGGAGGATAGGCCTGGGGTGAGGGAGAGGCCGGGGTCTCCTCTCCCCTGACGTGACCCCCGACCCTCGGCAGCCTCCGGCCCCGGCTTCACCTTGTTTGATGCTGCCTATGAGGTGTGTGGAGACGTTCTTGTTGTGGATGCGCCCGGACGTCTGGTGCAGCACCACATCTCGGGGGGCGGCCGGGGTCTCCCTGGGGGCAGGCAAGACTGTGAGCTGAGTTCTCCAGGAGCTCTGAGGCCCCTGACTGCTTCCAGGATTCGATTCAGCTTGGAAGCGCATCGCGGTTCTCATCTGACCCACGTGAGTATGGAGAAAAGAGGGACTGAGCCGCCAGGTCCTTAGAACCTTCCAGCGGCTATAATGCTGAAGTCCAGAACCTTCTGGGCCCCAAAATAATCTTCCTCAATGGGCCACAGAGGCTTGGACGAGCACCTGGATGAAGCTCTGTCCACCGCAGGCCCATCTCACTGCTGGCTGCCACCCAGGAGCGCCCACCCCACCTGCAGCCTGCCCCCTTACCTGCCCTCTGTGACCCCCTCGGAGGCGGGGGGGGACTCGGCGTCCTTGTTCCAGGTACACAGTAGAATTGCGTAAGCACAGCCTGGCTGGGATACCATCAGTTCAGGGACACCCAGGGGCCCTGGCGTCACCGAGAGACTGTCCACCTGCACCGGGGGACGGAGAGAGAGAAGCACGTGGGACCCTGTGGAGAACAGGGGAGCGAGACGGGGCAGGGGTCCTGGCAACCGGCCCTCAGGCACTGAGGGTAGCAGGTGGAAGCATTCTAGAATTCCTAGGGCGCCCACCCTGTACCGCCCCCATCTCAGCCACCTGCTGTCCGCTGTGTGTGCTCCAACTGGGGGTGTAAACCACACCCTATCACACCTTCACACTCCTAATTCGGAGCCCAGTGTTCCCTCACCTCATTACTTATTAGTTATTATTGTTATTATTACTAGCAATGTCACCTTATACCCTGATTCGAAGGTGTTTTCCTTGGATGGCTCTCGTCCAGGTTCTCTCTCCTCCCTTTCCCGCCCTGAGCTCGCCCCCGCCCCACGACTGCTCTCCCGCGCCTCCTCCAGGAGGCCTGCCTCCCACCCCCCGCTCGGCCTCGCACCTGACCCTCCAGCATCCACTTCTTGAGCAACACCAGCTTCCCCGTCAGATGCTCGGCACCCTCGCCCAGATCCTCCCACCGGAAAGCCCGCACCACGCGGTCCGTGTAGCCCACCACCAGCTCGCAGGACCCGTCTCCATCTGGGGGTACGGAGAACAAAACGGGTTAGCAGCCAAATCTGCATCCATCGGCCCGAGTCCCGGCTGACGTCGCCACTGCCGGCACTTCTCCAGGGGAGCTGGGTGGCTGAGCTGCCGAGCCACCACCTCGTGCAGTCCGAGTCTAGTACTTGCTCCCCTTCCCTTCCTGGTGCTAAGAACACCCTGCCCAGGTCCTTGTGCTTCCAGTACCACTTCTCTCAGATGCACCCCAGCTACCTATCACCACTTTCAGGATAGCTTCTGGCCAAGGCATCATGGGGAGCGGGTGTAGCCCAGTGGTTGAGAGCCCGTTTCCCATGTACAAGATCCCGGGTTCAATGCCCAGTACCTCCTAAAAAAAAATACGAAACCTCAGCCCTGCACCTGGACAGCTGGCTCCCTTACCTCCTTCAATCTTTGACCTTCTCAGCAAGGACCTCCCTGGCAGCTGCACTTGAAATTGCTCCCCGACCTCCACCTCGGCTCTCTCAGCCCCGTTCCACACTTTCTTTTTCTTTGTAACACCAATGACCAGCCAGCATACGACTTAATTTTCTTCCAGATTTGCTGGCACATGTTCTGCCTCTTCCTTGTAAGCTCCCACAGGGCAATGATTTTCGCCTGTTTTATTCGCTGTTGTCCTCTCAGGGCCCAGAACAAGGCCTGGCTTGTAATAGGAGCTCGGTGACTCTACATGAAGTACGTCACAGACGAGACCGCCAACCCCCAGCCCCTGGCACCTATTACCTATGCCTCCTGCCCGCCCCCCGACCACCTGCGGAGGAGCCATGCCCACCGATGTCGCCGATGAGCATGACCTTGGTGTTGGCAGGGATGTGCTGCTTGAAGACCGGACGCTGCTCCTCTCCCGCGAGTGCCTCGTGGTGCCCCGACGCATCTAGGACCTTGGCTGGCGTCAGGTCAAACAAGTGAAACCAGCCTTCGGCGCTCACCGCCACCACCAGGTTCTGAGGGCCGCAGAGGGACAGGAGCGGTGGGGGGCAGGGAAGTCTGGGTCCCACCCTGGCAGACCACAGAGGTTGGAGCTGAAGCCTTCAACTCTTCATAGAGTTCTGCCCTGAGAAGGGGTCAGATAAGGCCTCGGAGTTCTAGCAAAGTCCCAGGGCCCCTGGAGTCCTTACCTTCCCTTTATTGCACACATCTCCAACCCCGACGCAGGTCAGCTGCAAGGGAAGAAAGGCAGGCTGGGGGAGGCACACACTGAGACCAGTGTTCCCTGATCCGGGCGTGGCGAGGAGGGGACAGCCTAAATACCCCATCTGCTAAAAATAGGTCCCACACGAGTGGTCCTGAGGGTCTGCATGAGTCAAGTTTCTGAGCTACAGGTTTGGTTTAACCAGACAACAAGACAAGCTGGGCTTAAAGAAAACAAGACCCAAGTAAATAACCCTGTTTCTAATATTGTCAGACCATGCTATTTCTAGACTTACTCAAATGATCGCCCCGCTCTCTACTATACTTTGTAAGATCAGACCACCTTAGGCAGTTTTCCTAAGGTACCAGGGGAGACAGCCCACAACATAAAAACAAAAACCCAACCCAGCCTTGTGGGGGTGAGGGGAGCAGCGGGGAGAGGCTCCTCCTCCACTCAAGACCCAGGAACTGAATACTGACCATTCCCTGGCAGGAGCAGGTGAGCCACGGCCGGCTGCCATCGTTCTTGTACACGGACAGCTTCCCACTGGTGTCTCCCACCACCAGCTCGTTTAACTTTAAATGGAGAGAGAAGGGATGTCAGGTCGGGGTCCTGAGGAATTGCCGCCAGCGCTCCCCTACTCGGCCCAGCTGGGAAATCACGAGACCCCAACTTCTATCTTCCTCAGTGTTATAAAAACCCACTGGGGGAAGCGGACTTGGCCCAGTGGTTAGGGAGTCCATCTACCAAATGGGCGGTCCGCGCTTCAAATCCCGGGCCTCCTTGACCCGTGTGGAGCTGACCCATGTGTAGTGCTGATGCGCGCAAGAAGTGCCCTGCCATGCAGGGGTGTCCCCGCGTAGGAGAGCCCCACGCGCAAGGAGTGCAACCCGTAAGGAGAGCCGCCCAGCGCGAAAGAAAGTGCAGCCTGCCCAGGAATGGCGCCGCACACATGGAGAGTTGATG
Organism: Dasypus novemcinctus; assembly: GCF_030445035.2. Classification (NCBI taxonomy): domain Eukaryota; kingdom Metazoa; phylum Chordata; class Mammalia; order Cingulata; family Dasypodidae; genus Dasypus; species Dasypus novemcinctus. The sequence goes on along the minus strand of NC_080692.1, from coordinate 20,943,311 downwards.
CAGCAAGATGATGCAACAAAAAGAGACACAGATTCCCGGTGCTGCTGCTAAGGATAGAAGCAGTCACAGAAGAACAAACAGCAAATGGACACAGAGAACAGTCAACTGGCGGGGGGTGGGGGGCAGGAAAGGGAGAGAAATAAAAATCTTAAAAAAAAACCAAATCATTGGGACTGATGCAACCTAGTTTCCTAAAGCTTCTTTGTTTCCATTTGTGTGTTTGTGTCTGTCAGGGGCAGGAGAGGAAGAGAATGGGTACCATACACAATCTATGACCCATCCCAGAAAACTCCGGCACCCGAGCCACTCCATGCTCCATGTGCCTGCCTTCGGCTTTTCTAGTCTGTCCATTACAAACTGGACATGCTTTGACAATAGCCTAAGACACAGAACTGGTAGAGAATCTAACATTAGACCTTGTTTTTAATCAGAGGCCAAAGAAAAAGACAACGTCAGCTCTTGCGCCCTCCTTCCTCTAGCAAACCTTTTGATCTTGAAGCGTGTAAGCGGATCTGCAGGGGCTGAGGGTGCGGCGGGGACAGGGCATGTGGGGGCTCTGGGCTTCTGGTGCCCTCAAGTGGTGTTGAAGCTCTGGGGAGGCAGGCGCCCAGCACCCAGCGGCTTCTCCACTCTTCTGCATCTGGGCGCTCCATTTCCCAGTGGCTTCCCAAAGGCTACTGCCTCTCCAGCGGCTAATAACAATAAAACAAGATGGCTTCAAACCCTATTTCCAGGAGCAGCTTCCTGTTTTCCCCTTAGGGGTACATTCGACACGCTCTTTCTGTCTCCCAAGTAGGATGGACTAATATTAGACTCTGCAAAGATTTAATTCTAAAGGCAATAGAGATAATCAATCAACAGCAAGGAAAAGTTAGGAGCAAGCTGGGAGTTACTAATAATGATTGACTTTTGGGAAACGGACTTTGGCCCAGTGGTTAGGGCGTCCGTCTACCATATGGGAGGTCCGCGGTTCAAACCCCGGGCCTCCTTGACCTGTGTGGAGCTGGCCATGCGCAGTGCTGATGCGCGCAAGGAGTGCCGTGCCACGCAAGGGTGTCCCCCGCGTGGGGGAGCCCCCACGCGCAAGGAGTGCGCCCGTGAGGAGAGCCGCCCAGCGTGAAAAGAAAGAGCAGCCTGCCCAGGAATGGCGCCGCCCACACTTCCTGTGCCGCTGACGACAACAGAAGCGGACAAAGAAACAAAAACAGACAAAGAAACAAGACGCAACAAATAGACACCAAGAACAGACAACCAGGGGAGGGGGGGAAATTAAATAAATAAATAAATATTTAAAAAAAAAAAAATAATGATTGACTTTATTTGAATCTTAGATTTATTTATTTTACAGTTATGAGAGTTCTGGGTGGGATGATTAGATCGCAGAGGCATAAAACTGGTTTATTTACATCAAACATCAACTCCCACCTCTCTCTATCCCGACAGATGGTGGAGTGAGATACTTCAAGGTTCCATCCCTCCCTTGCTTTGAAAAACCAGTAAGAACTGGCAGGAACATCTTTCTCAAAGCTTCAGAAAACAGCTAAATTACTGCAGTAACAGGACAAGCACCGGGTGAGGAAAAAGGCCACTTAAAGCAGGCAGGACCTCATGGTACTGGGGCTGGACCCCCCCCCCCTTGCTCTCAGTGCAGATCCCTGGTCCCAGTTCCGGAGGGAGCAGAGTAGCCCTTGTGCACGTATGGGGAGCTTGTATGTTGGGCCCAGCTGGCGGGAGGGACGTGCTGTGCTGCCCCAGAACCTGCCCTGCATGTAGGAGGCGGCTCACCGAGCTCTCCTACAGAGAACTGTGGGACAGCAGTCAGTGGCTGCCTTGGGCAAGGGATTGCCGGCTGAGGATATACAGGGCAGTGCCTGGGATGGTAAGGAAACTGTTTCCTGGGGAAGAAGGGACATTCAGAACTCTGTCAACCAACCGGGGAATTCCCAGGGCCACATGTGCATGCCAAGATAAGATGCATGAACTGAAAGGCTCAGGGAGGCCCCTTCGCTTTGGCCTTGAGCTATTCCCTAAACGTAATGTATTGATAGCCCTGAAGGACAGCACTGGCTTCGGTCAATCTGCAAGGCCTGGGAAAGGGTTGGATGTTGGAGAGTATGCAAGCTCATGGAGACAAAAATTAAGAGTATGGCTATGCCAGGGACAAGGAGCAGAGGGCATGGGGGCTTAATGCAAAATGAGTGCAGGGTTTCTGTTTGGGGAGCTAGGAGAGTTTTAGTAATGGGAGGTAGTGAGGGTATTGCAACATAGTGAATACGATAAATCCCATCGAATGATATGCTTGTGAGTGGTTGAGACAGGAAAGTTTACATCATGTGTGTGTGTGTATTCCCACAATTTAAAAAAATGGAAAGAACAATTAAAGAGACAATGACAATTAAAGGCAATATATGATCCTGGATGAGATCTAACAATGTCAAAAGGACATTGGGACATATGAAAAAATTAGAATGTACTACTGGGTTGATAGTAATGTTAAATTTCTTGAATTTGAGAACTGCATTTAAGGTGGACACATAAGTGAATATCCTTGTTCTTAGGAAGTGTATATAGCAGTGTTGAGTGTTCAAGAAGCATGATGTATACAACCTATATTCAAGTACTCAGAAAACGGAGTGATACAGAGATGAGCACACAGACAGACTGATGGATAAACAGAATGATACAGGAAATATGCAAAATGTTAAAATTGGTAGATCTGGATACTGGGGGCGGGGTGGATATGTTGGCATTCTCTGTGTGGAGTTCGTACTATTTTTGTAACTGTCCTGTAAGTTTGAAAGTATTTCAAAATAAAAAGTTTAAAATAAAATTTTAAAAACCCCACAAAACCTCAAACTCCCTATACCTGATGTTTCCATTTTCAGTGCCCTGGACTTCTATGGACCCATAGAAGAGAGAGGGTGTACAATGGAAGGGTTCAGTGTGCAGGATTTGAATCTAGCTCTCTATGCCTAAATTTTTCATCTCTAAACCAAGGGTAGTAAGAGTATCTATAAGATACTCTTGTAAGAGTACCTTATAAGGTTGTTGTGAGAACTCAGTTAATAGAGGGAAGCACTTAGAACAACAATTGGCATATGTTGAGTGCTATTATCAGCTGGTTTTCAGCCTTCTTGGTTAGACACCTCCAAAACTGGGGAACTTAGCATGTTTCTTACAATCCACTCTTATTTTTAATATGCTCATTCTATAAATGCATAACACATAGTGGGCCCTTAGTAAATGCTGTTTTTCTTTCTTTCTTTTCTTTTCTTTCCCTTAGTCAATGTTTATTCTGTGAACAAATAACAAAAAAGATTTTTTTTAAGAAACAAGAAAAATCAGAATGAAAGGCTGGCCAACCAGTTGGGGATACAACGATAAAAGCCTCCAAAAAGGATCTCACAGTTTAACATAAAACAGGGTGGTAAGCTCTGTGAGCAGGTGGCTATTACTCAGCCAGCTGGGAGTGTGGCCACAGAAGGTGGCCTGGAAGAGGACGTGTCCAGGGCAAACCATCTGCTTTCTAGCAGCTCGCATGCTTTCCCCAGCAGTTCCACTTCTCTGCTGCTGATCCTGGCTCTGGCCCCTGTAGGTCATTCACTGACACTAAACCCCACCTGGAGAGTACATCATTGGCTCAAAATGCTCAAGGAGAAAGGATGCAAACTCATTTTGTGCTCTACTTCAACCACTCCTTAGGAGTTTCTCTCTGCAAAGCAGCCAGAGTTCAGCTGGCAGTCCTAAAGTGTTCTATTCCTGCCTCCTCCCTCTGACTCAGCAGGAGATAAATCTATTTCAAGGAACTTTCAGCTAAGGGTTTTGATAAATAAAAGCTAGTAGGCCCAACAGGAAGGCCCCCGCACTAAGCCCCACAGTAAGCTTCTATGTTCTGTAAATGTGTGGGGCATAGTGCCGTGAAAAAAATAAAGAGACGAAAAATTCTTGCCCTTATGGACCTTAATGGAGGTTATAACTCAGGTGGGGGAAAAAAGGTAGTACAATATGCCTAATATTGCAGAACTGAGTGTGGAATAGTGCAACTCACTTAGAGAAGCACAATTTCCAAAGAGTTGGTGAAAAAAAAGGTATTATGTATTCCTTTCTTTTATAAACAAGGCATCAGATAAAGTGGAAAAGAATGCACATCTAAAGGCACTTCCGGGAAGCAGACTTGGCCCAATGGATAGACTATCTGCCTACCACATGGGAGGTTCACGGTTCAAACCCCGGGCCTCTTTGACAAGTGTGGAGCTGGCCCATGCGCAGTGCTGATGCGCACAAGGAGTGCCGTGCCACATAGGGGTGTCCCCTGCGTAGGGGAGCCCAGCGCTCAAGGAGAGCGCCCAGTAAGGAGAGCGCCCGGTAAGGAGAGCCGCCCAGCGCGAAAGAAAGTGCAGCCTGCCCAGGAATGGTGCTGCACACACAGAGAGCTGACACAAGATGACGCAACAAAAAGAAACACAGATTCCTGGTGCCGCTGATAAGGATAGAAGTGGTCACAGAAGAACACGCAGGGAATGGACACAGAGAGAAGACAATTGCGGGGGGGGGGCGGAGAGGAGAGAAATAAAAAACAAATCTTAAAAAATAAATAGTCACTTTGGTAATTTGCTACTTAAAAGTGTAACAGGCTTCCCTCAATTTCCTCATAAAATTGTACTGTTTGGCATACAGAAATGTGAAATCCCCCCAAAAAACATAATATAGATTTATGAGGAGAATTATTTCCTCCTTAAAGTGGGTAGAGCCAAATAGACCTCATATGTCAGAGGGGATTAAGGTGCTTTGCATTCAAAATATGAAAAAAGGCAGTGATGACGATTGAAAAGATCAAGTCTGGAAAAAAGAGCTTCCGACACTATACCCTTTTGATGCTCCACCCCAGTACCCTTTACATGTTTTACAGGTTTTAATCAAAACACCTTGGTTTATTTTGTTATTCCTGTGACTATGACCCAAATAAATTATGAGCTTCCTGATGGTGGGGGTTGTCTTATTCATTCTTGAATTCCCAGAATGTAGCAGTCCTTGCAGCAATACAGGCAGTTCAACAAATAGCTGTGAAGCAAGCTAGCAAGCTAGGGACTCAAAAGACGGATCTGGAAACTGGTAGCGTCCATGTGGACATCAGTAACCCCCAAGATGGCTGCTGGAAGACCCCCACCTCCAAGATTCTGCCATTCAGAACAAAGACTTCCTCTGGAAGCCAGGAGAAGTCCCAGATATTCCCCAAGGATTTTATCACTGGGTCCTTGCTGGGGGATTGATGGGTGGGGTGATCCATCAAAACAGCAAACAGCTGGAACCCCTCCCCTGCCATTAGCAAAGGGGTGGAATAATTAACAGTTCAAAAAGCCAGGTGCCGGGCCTGTATGAGCACTCTCGTATGAGCACTCTCGCTCTCCTGCCCTCCGCACACTACTCTCACCATTTTCCCCCTGCCATGTGGCCAGCAAGTAAACCTGGGCATTTATAATGTATAATTGGAAATTGCAGTCTGTAAAGCAGTCCACTTTATCACTTTTCAACCCCTTCCTTTCTACCTGGGGCTCATGATGTTATTTTCTCCCATTTCTTGTCCCTCCCTGCCTGAATAAACTACTGGTCTAACTCACCCGGCGTGCTCTTGAAATTCATTTCTGCAGCATAGTCAAGAACCTAAACAAAATCCAGTAATGTATTTGGTGAGCCAGCTAGGAGTTTAATGGTGAGTGAACCTACAGCCTACGGCCTGTTTAATGCCTTCCTTTTGTTCTCCATTTTAAACGGGTTTGCCTATGAGCCCCCACAGGACATAATCCCGGGAGGAAAGGGGCTGGGGTATGGGAATTCTCTGCATCTCGCCGCCCGCCCAGGCTTGCTAGATCTGACTGCAGTCAGGAGGGCTGGGGCACAGGACAGGAACTCACTGTGCCACTCTTTCAAGCCCTTTTAGCAGCCAGAGGCTCTGTCCTCGGGGCAGGTGGCCTTTGCTTTCTCCTGGCCTCTCCCCTAGAGGGTGCAGGGCAGTGATGAAGAGCCAGGGAGCCAAGGGCTTCCCAGGTTCACGCCTTTGCAAGTGCCTTCCTATCTGACCACACCCAGCTACCTGGGGATGAGGTGGGCAGAGTCAAGATGGATGCCGTGGGAGTTCCCTTCCCCAAGGGTGTCACAGGCCAGGATACCCTTGCACAATTAACTTTTACCCAAGTTTAACTTTCCCACTTCTTGCTGCTGAATTTCTCTTTACAGCTTTGTGTTAGAATGCTTTGGAATATCTTAAAAACTGTGAAAATGGAAAGTGTCTTTGTCTAGCAAGGAAGCTATTGCTTCAGGGCCCCAAGGTCTGTTAGCTAGAGCAATTGATCATTAATCACTTAATTGCCTTTCCATGGCTGATTTAACTGGGAAACTATCAGACAGTAAAATCACAGAACTAGGACTGCGCCTAAGACTTTTGGAAGGATAGGAGGAAGAAGCTTTCTGCCTCTCCTCCAAAGAGGGAGCAGTATTCAGCTCGGAGGGCATCTAATCTATCTGATCTATCTTCCAAGTCCAGGACGGCCCCGGAAATGCCTGGTGGCAGGGTCTCTGATTCCTGGGGTAGCAGGAACCAGAGAAGTATCTCTGAATGTCCCCCAAGACTTTTGAAGGCTTGGGCGCTTCAATTTAGAGAGCAGTCAGTCTGGGACCCTGGAATGTAGGGGTGCTGAGAACCAGAGCAGTAAACACTGAATTGCCCCCATTCCTTGGGCCCATCCGTTCAGAGAGCAGCCAAGTATCCCCTGAGACAGACAGCTCAGGCGCTTTTATTTTGGGCTCAGTCTCCCACCAATTCGGCTTGGGTGCATTGATCTGATATTCGGAATCAGATATCACCCAGGACCTATGTCGCCCACAAGGATGCTTGTGGGCCAGGCAGGTTCTGAAAATTGAAATTCTCAGGAAGCTGGGACAGAGCTTCAGCTCCAAATTATGTGGAGTGGTGAATGTTTTAGTCAGACTAGGACTCTGGGATGCCAGAGGGTCGACTAAAAAGGTGCTTCTTCATTCTTCCTAGAATAATGGGTGCAGTCTCTAGCATACCAGCAAACTACCTATAGGAGTTTCTTAGGAATCAGGAAACTCTGCCTACTGCTGGTCTACATGGCCACAGTATAGCCAAGAGCAGCCTCTGTATAGGACCCTGAATTCCAATTAAACTAGTGTAAAAACAGAGAAAAGATAAATCTGAAGCCCAGAAACTTTATGTCGTGTTTCCTTAAAGAAATGAAGAAATAAACCTCAAACTTCCATTAGTTTAAACTCAGTTGTGCCTATAAAGGGTATAGTGAGCAAGCTAAGAAAGCTCATGTGCCATCAATTAAGATCAAAGAGTTCCCAGAAATGCTAAAAGTATAAAATTCTCTCTTCTGTTTTAATCTGTGCTTAACTTTTGTTCAACTGGGTTTACCTGTTAAAAATTGGATAATGGTGAAAGGTAACCTAAAAATGAGTTTTTAGATGTCAGTACTGTCTTGCTACTGGATTTAATGTATAAAATCACAAATGGAATTAATTCAACTGCTAGAAAAGCAGAGAAACCTCATGAAGTTTTCAAAAAGTAACTTCACAGCAGTGAAACTTTTCTGGAAGTCACCTCAATCTGCATACTCTGGTGGTGGTAATGGAAAGATTCCACTGGGAATCTTCAGTTTTCATTTTAAAAATGGAAAAAAATAGTTTTTCCTCTATTGCAAAAGTAAAATACCTGCTAATGTCTTCATGGTAAAAGTGCAGAAGTAAAAAGCAAAGTACTAAAAAGTCATTTGATATGTTACACATTGCACTGGAAGTATTTAAAAGGTGTATAAAAATCAAGAGATAAAGTTCAGCATTGTCAAACTCTCTTGTTTATTCAAACCAGGCCTTCAATACACTGCAGGTTACCTCTCCATTTGAATTATTGGCCAGGTTGGTCAATGACCCCTACAACAATAAAAGTATCTACTACATCTCTGGTTGTGCTCCTGAAGTTGATGGAGACTACGTTGCAGTTGCAAACTCCTGCAGCAGTCAATGATGGGTCAAAACAGCCAAATGTACAATGGATATCACCTCCAGACTGACACTGTCTCATAGAGCTGAAGGGTGCTATGCACTAGGCCGGTGGAATAACTGGAAACTACTTTCCTAGCTTCTGTGAAGAACATACTAAGTGGAGCAATGATCACCAGAGTACTATGAGTAGAACTTAAACACAATTGGCATGATAGCTTGCTCCCATAGAGGGATAACATGTAAGGTATTACAAACCTGAAACTTAAATCTATTAATTGCAGCTCAAAAAGAATCTTATGCATTGGGTAGTATATTAACAATTGTAAGTACTGCACCTATATCCTATTCTAGATATATACCTGATGATTATGGTGACATCTTTTCTATTCTAGATCATATGCAGAAAAACACTGAACATGTTAAAAGTCCTGGTAAACTTCATTTTCTAAGTAGTTAATGAACATGCTTAGCCCAGGTCTCCCTCCTGCCCTTATTCCAGAACCTGTCCCACTCATACCCTGGGGAGGACTGGCAGATCCATACGCCGACTTACCAGATCTAAGTGTTTTCCCACCAGAAGGGAAACTGCAAACGAGGCAGCTAAGACCCACTGCAGCTTAGCCCCTTTGAGATGGTCCATGGGCAATCTTTCCTTACCCAGGACCTGAAAATCAGGTTCTGCTGACAACTTGGCAAGAAAACAAGCCTCACTAAAATGTAAGGAACTTTACTCTAGTTGTGATCACTCCCACAGCAGTTAAAGAATTTCCAGCTCAGTGCACTAATCCTGAGTGAAGCCAGCTACCCACGAAAGTGCCAGCTCACCAGAAGCACCTGATGGGATTATGAACGACAATCATTGGACAGCCTGAAACACCTCTTCAAGAGAAAGAGCTAATTAGTGTCTGTGTCAGTCAGCTGTTCCTTCTAACTCTAGCCCAAATGCCTATTGCTAAGGGGAGGGTAAACCAAACATCCCCTTAAGAAACCGTGTCTGTTTTCATCTATTGCTTAACTAAAAAGATAATGCCTCTTCTCATTCCTCTCCTCTACCACAGGAATTGGGATTGGCAATTTATACCTAACCCCACTGTCTATTGCAATCTCTCTCCAGAGTTAACCAATAGCATAAAATAACTTAAGAAAGAATACTGTTTCCCACCAACTTTGGGAAAATGCAGCCTTTGCAGGCAGCTGGCCTTTTCTACTTCTGTGATTCAGTGTCCTCTTAGTGGGACCATATATTCTCAAAATTCTAATTAAGTTTATTTCATCCAGAATCAACATCTTGTTAGCCATATGGGGACTTCATCCAACTTCACACAGGATGCCAGATCCATCTTCTTCCAAATGAGATAAAAGAGCAAGAGAGTTTTACACCTTGTCGGGTCAGGCCTACTACCCTAACCAGCACCCCTTTAAGATTAAAGGTGTAAACTCTCTGAGAGGGGAATGAAGCAGGCTAGTAAGACAGGGAATCAAGACAGATTTGGAACCTGGCAGAATCCACGTGGACATCAATAACCCCAAGATGGCTGCTGGAAGATCCCCACCCCCACGATTCTGCTATTCAGAGCAAAGACTCCTTATAGAAGCCAAGAATAGCCCCCGATACTCCCCAAGGACTTTATCATTGGGTCCTCACTGGGGGATTGATATGTGGGGGGATCCATCAAAAGAGCAAACAGCTGGAACCCCTCCCCTGCCATTAGCAAAGGGGAGGAATAATTAACAGTTCAAAACGCTAGGTTCAGGGCCTGAATGAGCACCCTCGCTCCCTCTCTCCTGTCTCTGGACCCACTCCTGCCCTCTGTGCACTGCTCTCACCATTTTTCCTCTGCCACGTGGCCATGCAAGTAAATCTAGTCATTTGTAATCTGTAATGGGAAACTGTAGTCTGTAAATCAGTCCGCTTTATCACCTTTCAACCCCTTCCTCTCTAACTGGGACCCCTGATCTGTTATTTTCTCCATTTCTTATCTCTTCCTGCCTGAATAAATTACTGGCCTAACTCACTCGGAGTGCTCTTGAAATTCATTTCTGCAGCACAGCCAATAACCTAAATAAAATCCGGTAACAGTTGTAGAAAATAATCAAATACAAATGACAACATTGGAGCTAACGCTTACTGTTAACTGCGTGCTAGGCATTGCCCTGCTTTATCAACTCATTTAAACAGTGAGTAAAGCAAATACTACCGAGGGAAGGAAAGGTAGCTGGAGCTCGTTCTGCACGCCAACAAAGTTGGAGCGCTTTAACGTTGCTATAGCTCGTTTTGCATGCTAACAAAGGTGTAGCGCTTTAACCTCGCCAAACACCTGAGCATGCTATGGCGCAGGCACTGCCGAAACCCGACATTATTAATACTGGAGTGCTGCTGCCCAAGCTGAGGAGTTTAGAGTCTAGTTGGGAGGCGAAGCAAATAAGTAACCCCACATATTTTCTAGCGTGCTGTGCCGGGTGTCGGCAGAGGAGCATTTTAAGCTTATATAAGGCACCGGGTGATTGACTAACTGGAGGGTCAGAGCTGTATTACCATTTCCAATTTACGGCTGAAAGAAAGATATGAGGCTTTGAAAGGTAAAGCGGTTTCTTTGAAAGGTGAGGCCACAGGAGGTTCAAGTACGAAAGCGGTGGTCCAGGAAATTTGGCCGCCAGAATTTACTAGGCTCCTCCTATAAGCTGGTTACTGCCTCAGGCAGAGGGACCGCTCTCCAGCCCCTTAAAAATATTCCCAGGGTGTCAGACCAACTAATTCGTCGAAGCTGTCCGGGAACCTCAGCTCCCAATAAAGCTTTCCCTTTAGCCACCACGCGGACCCGGCGCGCATGCTCCCTGCTCACGTGGCACGCCGCCCGCAGCCTCGGCCACTAGCTGGCCACGCCTGCCGCTGCGCAGACCCAGGCTGCGTCCCCTCCGGTGCGCACGCACTTACGGTGTCGTTATCGACGTCTCCGAGGCAGATGGCGTGCGGGAAGAGGCTCCCGCTAAACTCCAGGGCCACGCGCTGCACGTAGTTAACCGATCTCATTGCACTTCCAAGGCCCGAGCGATCGCGGAGCCCTACGAAATGTCCCTGGGCCCTGCCCTCCGGCCGCAGGAGTGGCAGGCCACCGGAAGCGGGAAGTGACCTCACCGCCGGCTCCTCCAATCGCTGCCCTCGTGGCTTCGCGTATCCCAAGAGGGAGGCGGGCCTTCCGAGCCTTTCTGGCCGGAGGCGGGCTTAGCTGAGTGAGCCTCAAAGCTGATTTTCTTTCCTCACGAGGGCTAGAGCTCCCGGGTAACGACCATCCCTGAGGTGGCCGAGCTGTTCCCTTGGCAACAGGGCTCTTTTGGGGCTTGACCTAATAACCTTGACCTCTTCCTTTACTGCTCTGGCAGTGAAGCTTTCTGCCACCAGACCATACCTGAGAACCATCATAACTGATGATTAATGATTCTGTGGCTTCCAACAGTTTTTAAATGTTATGAAGTTACCCATGAGGGGCCGTGAAAACAACGTAGTGAATTGCAACGAGCTTTTTTAAAAAAATTAGGATAGAAAATGCCAAGTGACTCCCAAGAAGTAAGGTAAAATGTTTTTTAAAACCTTTGCTTCAATTGCATAAATTTCTATGTGTATACTGGCTTATTATTTTTTAGTTTCTGTGCATTGTGGTCGAGAGTTTGAAAGGCACTTGCTGCAAAGTACATTTGCCAGGTATTATTTCTTGTAATTCACACAACCACCCTGGTAGGTTGTATAATTATCCCAGTTTTGGTGAAGAGGAAGAAGGTTCAGCAAGATCAATATGGTAGAACGGGGTGGAGGCGGCCTCAACTGGAATGGTTTGTTCCAAAACCCCAGGTCCTTTCTATTGCTGTCATAGTTCCTAGAGCTTTAGCCTGGGTGTGAGGGTCCAGGATCCTGGATCTACTGCTGCGTCCCCAGCACAGTGCTGGCTCATGCTTCTCTGCTTCCTTAGTGTAAATCTTAGAAGAATCCCACCCTGCCTGGCCTCTTTGGAGTACTTTCCATCCTTAATCTAGTTTTGCTTTTTTGGGGAGCACTTTTTCAAAACATCCAAAGTATTATTTATGAAATCCTACAGGTGCTGTATATACTTTTAGGTTTAAGTCTATAAGCTCAGGCTGATCTACCCTTGGTGTTTCAGGAGTTGAAGTTGTAAAAATAAAGGTTATCTACCTTACTTGGGAATGTTGGACCTGAAGCTGGTTTTACCTTCTGTGTCTGAACACAGTAGAAGGTTGGAGAGGAAAGGCCTTATTTATCGAGTTGGGGGATGCCAAGTTTTATCTTAGAGGAGGGATCTGACAGCCAGCTATGGTAAGAACAAGAAACAGCAGGTCAGAGCAGCAAACAGAAGGCAGTCTAGCCAAGTCGTGGGGACTGCAGATACTGAGGCTGAGCTCTTACTAGTTCCTGCTTCCAGTGGTGTCCACTGAAAGGCCCTGGGTCACACTGTACTGTACTGGCGCTTTGTATACATGATCCCATTTGGAGAGGGGTCGCATGCTACCTTACCCTATTCCACTCACCCACGCTTCTTACTAGGTTTTAAGAGGTGGAAAAACCAGATGCAATTTTCAAAATGTATACTTCTAAATACTAGTCTTGAATTATGTGTCGTTTCACTGATTTTTTTTCTTTCAGCTTTTTGACAAACTGCCCATCAAATAGCTCAGGTCAAAACTGATGAGGGTCACCTTGCTTCTCTTACCAAGTGTCCTAACTTGACTCAGTACTCTGAAATCATGCTCTGACCTGGAACTTCACAGTGCCTTAGTTGTATCACTTCATCACTTGGGCTCCTTGTTCCTATCCTTCCTGTGTCAGGGGCTGCTTTTGTTTTTAGTGTATATGCTCGTCAAGAGCCAAGTTAACTTATCACTCCCCCTCCTGTACCACTTGAAAAATGGACCCAGCAGAGGAAGCAAAATAAATGAACATTCTGATGAGTCTATGTGGACAGACCTTGTTTGTGTGTAATGGGGGAAGGGAGGAGTCAAGTGCATTGAAACTGGTAGAGCAAGGTGGGTGGGGCCTCGCAGGGTTTAATGAAATCCCCATGGGACTCTGGTCTTCCACTTGTGTGGAAGAAAGCCCCTGCAAGGGTCTTAAGCAGTTAGAGGGGCATGACTTGCAGTGCAGAGTGAACTGCAGGTGGGGCAGGAGGAAATGCAAGCCAGGAATCTTTGGCACTTCAGGTGATACAGGGAGTAGCATTGGGGCGAGCCCTATTTAAATTTTCCCAGGACCCCTTGCAAATCTGCAATAAGAGTTTCTTTATCCAAGCAAGATTCTCTCCACATGGGAAGATCTATGATCTGATAAGATCATACCAAGGAGGGTGATCCGATAAGAGATATGAACTTGAGCATGGCCCTTGAGTGTGGACAGAGCAGGTATGTGGTAGGATTATCTACTTTTTACAAGGTACAGAGATTGAGCCCGGAACCTTGTACATGTGAGGTGTGCACTCAAAACACTGAGCTACACTGGTAAGATTTTTAACCTGAAAGGATTTTAGCTATTTTAACAAACTTTCTCACAAGACAGTTTTAGCGTTACATAAACCAAAGCTTTAGTGTTTTACATTAAGTGCAGCTGTTTTAAATTCTTGAAATCCTACCAATGTACTTAGAGCTGGGACCTTCAAAGAGTTCTTATCCATCTCCCTATTTTGCAGATGAGGCTAGGATGAGCCAGAGGTCACAAGAACCTCGTGCAGAGCCTGGATTAGTTCAGAGATGTCACCTTTCAGGCAGGGCTTTTTCCATTTGTCACCTGAGTCTTGATTTCCTCACCTGTAAAATGGGGTCACAAGGCCCACCAGGCTCTCGGTGAGTGCTAGGCTCACATCCTATGCTTTCTTTACTGGCCAAACTGTCAAAGTAGAATTCAGTCTTGAAATACCCAGTGGACCCAGCTTGAAGCCCAAGTACAGGACTGTGGTGTGAACCACCAAGAGACCACTGGTGCCACGGAGGCCGGAACGCCCACATTTTAGCCCCGGCTCCAGTAACAGCCATGCTGTGACTCGGTGGAACTCTCCACCCAATAATTAATCTCTCTCAATGAGTAAGTATGGAGAAATTGCTTCTGGAAGGAACTACAGCCATGTGGGTAGGAAGACGGTGCCTATTGCTGGGGGAAAGGGCAGGACAGCCCACAGAAGGGCACTACAGGCTCGGGCCTGTAGCCCAGACCAGCTGGAGGCACAGCAGGGTGATGGACTTGTGCCCCTTGGCTTCTCCCAGGTCTGTGGGAGCCAAGGGTCAGAGCACAGATAGGAAAACGTAACACACCTTTAACACACACTGATTGTGTAAAAGGTGCCTGGTGGGCGTGTTAGTGGTAATAGGGATTTTATGTTGCTGAGAAACCAAGAAGCCCACAAACGTGCTAGTTAGGCAGCAGCAAACACAACTTCAAAACACAAGGCATGTCCCCAGCCTTTGGATGCTTAGACTTTCTAAGTATTAATGGAAGACCAACCAAAGCTACTAGAAAACACCAGGCTGTTGTGGGGAAGGAGAGCTGGGAAGGCAGGACAGGCCTAGGCACAGGGCAGCTCCCGCCCACCAGGGACCCTGTGGCTGCCATAGCAGCCTTTGCTGGTCTGCTCAAGGACGGTCACTGCCTTAATTTGGCTTCCTGCCCTCTGCATACCCACCCAGGCCTGCTGCCAGAGGCTAAACAGAGGGGCGCCTGACGTCCAAGTTGGACTGTTTCCACTTTATTGCTCAAGCATGGAACTTGAGAAGAACCTGGACCTTCAGCAACGTGCAGAGAAGAGGCTGGGGGTGGGGTGGAGAGCCTAGCCAAGAAAGGAAACTGACAGGAGGGGACACAGGGGCGGTCACCATGTCACCAGAAGACATCACGGGCCACGCCATCTGGAGTGAGGAAGGGGACGGGAGAAGCTGCGGACACAGCAGTCTTTCCCACGCCCCACGCACGTGCACGGAGGTTGCGTGCCTGCTCAGGGGCCAGGAGGGCCGAGGAGGCGGCCGCCTGGGGGTTCTCCCGTTCCACCCTGGTCTCTTGGCAGACCCCATCCCTTCCACTCACCCCCCCTCACCCCTTCCACCATTTGAGAAAGGGACCTAGCAAACAAAAAATATCAACTTTTTAAACACTTTTTAGGAAGCAAAATAAACATTCTGAGAAGGTGTGGGTGGACATGTTTATATGCAACAGGGGAAAGGGAGAGAGGGGAACGGGGAGGGGGACGATGATGACACACCTGGAAATGATCCCCACCTCCATCTCCCCAGCCTACTCCCCCCCCCCAAGCCACCAGTCAACCAGATAGAAAAATAAAGGTCTAATTCACTCAAAATTCTTCAGTTTTTACAAAACTAAGGGGGAGAGGAGGGCAGGGAGGGAGCTGGGGAGGCAGGTGGCCGCAAAGGCGGCCGGGGAGGATTATGCTTCCGTCTCCACCTGGGGCTGGCACCCTGCCACAGCCTTCTGCTTATCCTTCATCTCCAAGTCCGCACGACCATCTCCTGCATTGACGCCTGCCTTGGCCTGCAGAAAAGGAGGAAGGGCCTGAGTTCCAGCTCTCGCCAGGCCCAGGCCCTCTGATGGCAAAGGTGACTTTTGCTTCGTGTCCCTGCTCTTTGCCTACTGGTGCCCAACGGACCTGCTGGCACGCCACCAGCAAGGGAGGTTTGTCCTCACAGACGCTCCTCCCTGAGGTACAGAAACAGCTTTTAATTTCCATCAAAATTATATAGATACAGACATTCCCCTTCTAAGTTCATCCTAAAGATACACCTGTATGTGCAGGCCATTCATTGCAATATGGTTGAGAACCATGCTCAGCTACCAGCCACTGCCCTGGGTGCTACCGAGCTCTTGAAATAAGGCTAGTTCAAGTTAATGTGCTTTAAGTGTCAAATACACATTGGAGCTGGACGATTTCATTTAGGAAAAGAAAAAAATCACCCAGTTTGTTCTGTGACAGAAGCTCTAGGAAACTAAGATACCCATTTACAAAACCCCCCAAAACACAAGGATCTTTATCTGGCTCCTTTCAAAGGCTCTAAGCAGAGGAGAGAAGCCAAGTTGGAGAATATACCTGGAGGGACCAACTCCCAACCCTTAGAGCTTCTCGGTGGGTTTTCAGTCCTGCTGTAGCAGAAAGATGGCCCTTCCTGGCAGGGGCTATGACTGCGGGAACACAAGCGGTTGCTCCAGGAAACGGCAACTTCTGGATGGCAGGACTGGCACTGACACCAGGAGCCTACGCCAGCAGGGTGGCCACAAGGAGGGGCCGCCTCTTTCCGTACCCGCCCCGACTGCTCCCCGGCAACCCTCACCTTGCTTTCTTCCTCGGCTAGCCTCTCAAACATGTTGGCATAGAGCTTCTTCTCCCTTGCTAGCTGCTTGCGGATCCGCTGCTGGCAGATGACCAGCTGGGCCTTGGCGGCCTTGTTGCTAGGGTAGAGCTGCAGGACCTTCTGGAAGTCAGCCCGTGCCAGGTCGAAGTCATTCACAGCCAGGTGGGCCTCCCCCCGGCGGAAGAGGCCCTTCTCATTGTTCCCGTCCAGTTCCAGGGCCTGGCCATGCAGAGGAAGCAACAATGGAGCAAGACTCTGGCCCTGCGGCTCACCTGGCTGACCACAAACGGCTGCCCCGCAGAGAACTTGTCTTGGGGTAGTAAGTAGAAAGGACCAAGATCTAGGAAAGAACCCCACTTGGTCCAAGGGACAACAAGCAGTCTCTTTAGGGGAAGACAGCATGCTTTTGGATAAAAGGAGAGACCTGACAACATTTCCACTCTTTTTCATCCAGGGTCTCCCACTTCTGCACCAAACGCCCCCCACCACTCAAGCCTGGGCTTCTGCTCACCACACCCACTATGCCTGGGCCCTTAGCCTCTGAGCTCCCACCCTCGGTTCTGGCCTTCTCACCAAGGGTATATTTCGCACACGTAGGTGGCACACCCAACCTGCCTGTGAATGGTGCCTTGTGCGCTGGGAAGGAGCCTCCTCACCTTGTTGCAGTTTTCGATGGCAGCTGAGAAGGCCTGTAGTTTCAGATAGCACATGGCCAGGTTGAGGTGGGAGGCCAGGCGCAGGGCCTGTGCTTTCTGTACTTCCTCAGTGGAGAAACTTGACTCGTACTCCAGCCAGGACACGATCTTCTTGTACTGCAGCACAGCCTGCTTGTACTTGCCTTCCTACAATGAGGGTAGGCTCGGGTACAGGGTTGCCTCACTCAAATGCAAGACCGGTGGGCTCAGATCTACAAGGTGAAGGCTGCAGGTGCCAACCCGCCTACTCCTTGGCAGGTCACCACAGCCAGCTGCTCACCTTGAAGTATACCGTGCCCCGCTCTTTCACGATGGCGCTCTGCTCCAGCTTCTCCTCTGAACTCATCTCCCAGGACTCCTTGGCCTGCCACGTTCCAGGAGAGAAACAAAGCTGTCAGCTTCCCTGGGGGATCAGCCTCAGGGTGGGACCCGACTCTAGGAGAGGGACGCCCCCCAACATGCTCACCTTCTCAAAACTCTTCAGGTGTACTTTGTATTTCAGCTCGGCCTCCGGTGGGATCTGGAATTTCTCTTTCCCAAGGCTGCCAAAAGCATAGCTGTGGGGGTGGGGTGGGAGACTCAGGTCATTTCAGCAGCCCTTACCTGCTCCAGGCTCAAAGGCTTCCTGCCTACTTCCTGGAAAGTATTTCCCTGTCCTTTGAGATTCGGTCCAAGGGTTTCCTGTTTGGCAAATGCTTCCCTGATCTCTTCCAACAATCTGGTGGTCCCTCAGCAGCTTACACATCCTTCTATTAACTTGTATGATTGCTAATTTAAATGCTACCCCACTGGAAGGCAGGAACAGTGTTCCATTAGTCTCTGACCCTCTGGGGTTTTCAGCACTGTGCCTGGCACATGCTAGGTGTGTTTCAGTAAGTAGGTGGCTGACTACTAAAAGAATTAATGGGAAATGAAAATCTTGATGTTGGTAGAGGAGGGTCTGTAGCAGCTAGGACTGATCTGAGACGTCAAGGACTGTGGCCACACTTCCGAACGTGATGCCAAGATCCTAACGGTGTGTTACTCATATGCCAGGTCCCTGGGATCTGGCCGTCGATCAGGCTGCGAGGGCAGTGAGCACAGGGGGGAAAGGATACTAATGGCCAAACAGCTCAACAAGCCGGGTGGGGCCCTAGGTGTGCCTGCCCCTTACCTGGGCTTGAGGTAGACAGTGGAATGTTCTCCTTTCTCCATGCGCTGAATGGCTTTCTCCAGCCCAAAAGGCAGATCCAGGCTCTCGCCTTCGCCGATCTCAAAGCAGAGCTCCCGCTGGTCAAAGAGCTGGTCCTTGCAGTACCCTTCCAGTGTGACTGGCGTGGAGGAGAGGCCATGTAGGAGAGGGCATGAGAGGGCAGGGGACCAAGCAAGGATGCCACCGCCCCCTGCGTCAACCCACTGCTTCCTGCCCAAAGATGCCCCCTTTTCTACTTAGGCCTGGAGGAATTTAAAGACTTTAGCCCAACTCAGGATTACACGCTCAAAGAAAGGAAGTGACTTGCCCAAAGCCACTCGGAGCCTAAGTGTCAGAATGAGAACTGAAAACCTAAACTCTTGACTCTTGTCTACAACCCCAGACTGTACTGCCTCACCCTCCACGATAGCCCCCTCGTTGGGCCTGGCATAGCCTTCACCCCGGGTCCTTATTCTGCGGATGATCCCACCATCTTCGTCTTCCGTCAAGTCTTCTCCCTTGAACTCAAACAATTCCACCTGTGGGACGAGACGTGAAAGGACACAGCTCCTTTCTGCACCGAGATCTCAACAGTGAGGTTCACCCTCATCCGGAAGAGTCCAAGAGAATGCCAGACCAGAGATGCAAGCACAGCCACGTTTGCTAAGGTCTTGAGAGCTGCCCTGGTCTCACTTCGGTAGAGGTAGGCAGGCCACATGGACTCCAGCTAGCCTCAGGACAGCCATCTATTTGCTACCTGCTCCACACAGCAGGGACCTGTTCCAGCCAACCCTGATTCAGTTCCAGGAGCTCTCAGTCATCCCTGGAACATTCTCCAAGTTATCTGCTGACTGACTCGATTACCTGTAGACCGAACAGTGGCATCTCCTCCCTGAAGTCTTTCTTCTCCCCCTCAAGCCACAGGGGAGGCACCTTTCCCTCCTCTGATCTCTAGAGCGCCAGCGTTCCGTGGTGGGATTTATGACTGAATATAGATTCTGACCTCCTGACTCCTTTCAGTTGAAGGTGCAACCCATCTTCCCCAGGCACTGCTCTAGAGAGAAAGATGCCTTAGCCCCTTACCTGGATTTGAGTCTGAAGCGGGCCCCCCTTCCTACCTGAAGCCTTCATCACTGGCCACTTGTTGGCAGTAGCAGGCTATGTGCCCAGCAGAACCAGCTGCCCTCTCCATTTCCCTTCCTCCCCTAAGGCCAGGTCCTCAATCTTGGCTACATTGTCTCCAAAAGACAGGAAGGGCTGGAGGGCAGCCAGGCACTGGGCTGAGGTAAGGCCTGGCTCTCAGCCTTTCCTCTCTGGGGCCGGCCACTCACCTCAAACACAAGCGTGGCATGGGGGGGGATCTTTGGAGGGCTGCCCGAAGAACCATAGGCATATTCTGGTTTGCAGGTGATGCGGCACACCTCTCCCAACTTCATGGTTGCCACGGCGATGTCCCAAGCCTTGATGACCTCCCCTGCAGACAAAGAGGGCAGAGAGGCCGTCCTGTACTTGGGGTCTGACTCTGGGGCTCCAATAGTGCTCCCAGAGAGTCTTACTGTAGCACCCAACAATAAGATGGACACCCTTTAGAAACGGAACCATCCGGGAGAAAAGCCTGGCAACACAAGTGCTGTGAGGCTTCACAAGTCTAAAAGATCACTCGGCCCTGGGACAGAGGAGCTCCAGAAACAAAGCAGTCCACTCCTGAAGAAGTGAAGTGACTGGAGGTGATGGGTGAAGAGAATCAATAGTCATAAGACAGTGGAGCAAAGAGGAATCACAGAAGAAGGGGGAGGATATTCTCCTGGAACTGTGATAACTTGCTCCTCACTTAGTTCTGAGAGTAAGGTTTCTGTTGTACCTTAGAAGCCCCTGGAAGCCTAGCCTACCAGCCCACCCACCATGCCTACCTTTTCCCAGGTCAAAGGAGAATTTGTCCTTGCGGTCCAGGCTCGAGTCAAACTTGGTGCCATCTAACAGCCAGCCAGTGTAGTGGACCAAGACCCGGTCCCCAATCATGGGTGTCTCTGTGCCTGTGCCCTCTCGCTTGATGACCTGGGAAGAAGGGGAAGAAAGTCAACAGCCCAGGGATGGGGCAAAAAGTGGCACCTAGGGGAGCAGGTGGAGCTTAGTGGTTGAGTACCTGCTTGCTTTGCATGCATGAGGTCCTGGGTTCAATGCCCGGTACCCCCCCCCAAAAGGGGGGGGGTAGAGAAAGTGGCATGTAAACGGCCAGCTTG
The DNA here is from genome assembly GCF_030445035.2 of Dasypus novemcinctus. Taxonomy (NCBI): domain Eukaryota; kingdom Metazoa; phylum Chordata; class Mammalia; order Cingulata; family Dasypodidae; genus Dasypus; species Dasypus novemcinctus. Next base: position 20,922,831 of record NC_080692.1, on the reverse strand, counting down.
TCCCTGAAGGGAACATATGGGGACCCTTCTGCCTCCATCAGCTCCTGCCTACTTGCCCACTTGTAAGCAGATTCAAAGGACCAATCCTCAAAAGATTCTGATACCAGTAGCTTGGTGAGGAGCCAAGCAACCTCACAGCTGGAGAAGGGGCTTGACCTCTCCCGGGTCTCTAGCTTTGCCCTGAATCTGAGCGGTTGGAGGCCAGGAGGCAACAAAACACCGAATGGAGAGGGGGCATGACCCCCGTGTGAGGATTTCGCCGTCCTGGGCGCTCCGCAGAGCCTCCTCGGGAGCGTGCCGGGTTGTCCCGCCGCAGGTCAGGGTGCCCTGCCCCCAGAGTCCCGGACCCCACCCCCGCCACCCCTAGGGCGGTTTGCAGCCAGGCGGTTACCGAGCGGCAGGCGCCAAAGCAAAGCACCCCCTCCTCCCGGCCCCACGTCTCAAAGCCCCAAATCCCCAAATCCCGAGGAGGGGAGTGGGGGGAGCGTGGGGAGCAGGGAGGGGAAAGAGGTGGGTGGGGCGGAGGTGTGTGTGGGGAACTACAGCTCCCGGCAGGCACCGCGCCGGCGCGTCCCCGCGGCTGGGGGAAAGCATGGCTGAGCGGGTGACCTAGAAGGCTCCCCGGCTCTGGAAAGGGGGAACGAGAAGGCACCGGGTCCCGCCGAGGTCTTCTGGGCCAGGAAAGTACTCTCACCGCCGCCCTGCGTCCTAGCTAATGTTTACCTGCCAGGGCCAGGCAAGCTCCCGCCCCATCACCGCGAAGGTGGCCCGGGGACTTCTCGGCTGCGGCTGGCCCAGGAGCCGGCTGCCTGGCCCCGGCCGCGGGCTCGGGGAGAGGGGCGGGCCGCGGGGCACGGCGCCCAGGCCCCCCAGCCGCGGCCCCCGTGCGGCCCGCGTGCTCCCCGCCCCTTCCCGCCCCTGCCCCGCGCACGCCGGGGTTGGCGCGGCAGCCTCGGCCCAGGTCCCGCGCACCTAGGCTACCCGCCTTCGCCGCGGCCCGCGCCCCTCCCCGGTCCCCCACACCGCAGCCGCGGCCAGGAGGGCGGGAGGCGGCCATCCCCGACCCTCCCGGGGCCCGCGGCGCCCCGGCTCGGCAGGAACGCGAGGCTGCGCTGGGCGCTCGCCGGCGGCCCTCGGGGGGCGCCGGGGCCCCCGGCCTCACCTTCAGCACGCCCTCGTCGCGCTTCGGGCTGATGTCCACCCCCTCCGGGGTCAGCGGCGCCGCCTGCGCCCCGCTCTCGGCCGCCTTCATCTCCTCCGCGGTCATCGCCGCCGGGGCGCCGTTTAGCTCGGGGGCCGGGCCCTGGCGCGCGCCTCGCTCGGCCGCCGGGCCGCCTGCACGGGGGGCGGCGGGAGGGCGCCGGCGCGGCGGTCGCCGAGCTGCGAAGCCGCCGGACGCTCGAGCACCTCGGGCTGCCCGCGCGCTCGCAGCACGCCGCGGGGTCCGGCGCGGGAGCGGCGGGAGGAGGGTGAAGAGTGGCCGCGGGCGCGATTGGTCCCTCCCTGCAGCCGGAGGGAGGGGCTGGGAGGAGCTGGAGCGCGCTGGAGGCGCCGAGGGGGCGGGAACGGAGAACTTTCTAGAGAGCGCGCCAGCTAGGTAGATTCGGGCTCTGGGTGCTGAGAGCGCGTTTATGGTATTTTTTTTTTTTTTTCCCGTTTCTGGTGGCTTCCTTGGCTGGCTGCCTGGTGCCCCCTCCGCCGCCCCATGCCTGGGACCCTCGAACTCGGGGCACCCCGCCCCTCGGCGGTCTCCCCGGGCCCTCCCCCGGCCGCCTGCTGGTCTAAACGGCTTCCTCCAGATCCTCCTCTATCCTTCCACGCCACCCCAAAGCCGAGCCGGTCCCCCACCCTATATATCGTGGCGGGGGCGAGATGTGTTCAGAGCGCGCCGCCGAACGTGAGCCGGCGAGTCGGGGTCCCCGGCGAATCGGGGTTCCCGCCGGCGGTGAACAGACCGCGTGGCTTCCCCACCTGTACGCTGCGCTTCTACTTTCCAAGTTGGGGAGAAGGAAAGGGAGTTCGGGCAGGGGGAGAGTGAAGTAAATCGCGGTCACCCCAGGGCGCAAAACGAGGGGCAGGCAACCAGGGTTTCCCGGTGGCGGGGAGGCGCGCCTGTCGCCAGGTGTGTCTTCTTCAGCTCTTTGAGAGGCTGTGACTGCCCGCTCCCCCCCTGGGCTGAGGACTTTTACCTGGGGCACCTATTGAAGGAGGCTTCCTCGACTGTAAGGAAATGGCTGTCTTGGTTAATGCTTAAAAACTCACTTGAAAAACCTTTCCATTTTACTAAAGGTCCATGAGAAGGGGACATTTTTTTTTTTTCTTAAATGCTTGGTTCCCAAGTGGAGTGGAGTGCCGATCCTTCCTCTGGTGACTTTGGAGAATATCGTTACCTGAACCGTGATAGCCTGTGATAAAACGATACTGCTAGAAAGGGCCCTGGTTTTGCCCAACCCTCGCCTCAGTTTACTATAGTGCCTGATGAGTAATGGGTATCAATAAATATTTATTGACTGCATGACTCTTTATTCTGAGAATAATAAACTTTTTCTTTTGAGTTCTCACTGTATGCTTGGCACTGTGCTGCTATACACAGAATATTCCATTTAAGTAGGTGATTAAAACAGCTGTCTCAGGTGAAAGTTCAATAGAATAGCATAATTTGATAATTCATTGTAGTCCTTTTTTTTTTTTTTTTTTTTAAAATTTTTTTATTTTTTATTGAATTTGTAATAATATTACATTAAAAATATATATGTGAGGTCCCATTCAACCCCACCCCCCCACCCCCCCTCTCCCCCCCCCAACAACACTCGTTCCCATCATCATGACACATCCATTGGATTTGGTAAGTACATCTTTGGGCACCTCTGCACCTCATATACATTTCATTGTAGTCCTTTTTGATGTAACTAGACTGGAAGGGGTTGTAGGAGAAATAAAATCGTTTTCTCCAGCAATTCACACACTAAGTGAGTTTAGCTGCAGTGAAGAAATTTCTCACTAGACATAGGAGATACTCTCAGAAGATAAGGGAGTTGACCCAGTGGGGGGCTAAGGCTATGCCTTTTTTCACTTTTCTTTTTCACTCTTCTCGTAGGGTAAGGAGTAACAATGCCCAGGCTCTCCAAAACCCGGGGAGACCAGGACAGTGGTTGAACCTGCTGGTTCTGTGTGAGGTAGATTCTTTTTATCCAAAAGCCATTAGGTATTAACTGGCAGAACAAGCTGAGGTAGAAAGAAAAGCCATTCACCTTTCAGGTAATGTTTCTCGGCATCTTTTCCTTCCTTGCCAGCAGACTGCCCTGCTCTGACTCCTTCAGGTCGGTTCAGCACACTTCCATTGAGCCCTTACACCAGGGCACGGGGAAAGCATATGCGCTCCTTGAGTGTAAGGAAAGAGCTGGGGCGCCCGCTTATCAGCTGCTTGATTTGGGGCAGGTTACTTAATCTTTGAGTCTCAATTTCTCATTGGTAAAATGGGGATGGTACCGTCTAGGTGGTTGTGATAGTTCCGAAAGAGGAAATGGATGCCGGGGTATCCAGCACAGGGCCTGCCTTTGCGTGGTGGTTAATAAATTATGGCATTTTAAGGTGGTGACTAGGACACATAACCCCGGAAGTGAAGGAGGACGGATGGGAAGAAAAGGAGAATGGAGCGAGGGAAAGGTTTCCAGCAACAAAGCTGTGTGTCCTCTTGGAATGAATGAGGGAGCTGGGAGATGAGTGGACCCCTTCTTCGTCCCCCCGCCCCCGCAGGATTTGCATTCTTGAATCTCAGAACAGGACCTCATTGTTCAGAGATTTTTTTTTGGGGGGGGGGGAACGGTTACATTGTGTTTTTCCAATTGTAAAACTTAACATACTTGTAGAAAATGCGTAGTTTGTCTCACTCGTTCCTCTTCCTCACTCCTTTCCAGCCCGTTTAACTGAGTATTCCCATTAAACCCTCTGACAAGATGTTTAACAATGCAGATCCTTTCACTGGTATCACTCAGTCGTTCAAAATCCTTCCAGAAAAGAGAGCACTTTTTCAATCATCCACCTTACTGGGTAGATGACTTATTGGCAATGCTGGGGTTAGAAGCTTTATTGCCAAAATGAAGCTGAGCTCACCCGGTTCATCTCCCTAACTCTAGGCCAGTCCTTTAGACTTTTTTTTTTGGGCGGGGAGAGGGGTGGTACATGGGAATTGAACCCTGGAGGAAGCAGGTGCTCAACCACTGAGCAACATCTGCTCCCCTAGACTTTTCCTTTTTTTAAGGGATTTCTCTCCTGCCTCTTCCCACTGCCCCCCCACCCCCCCACATGGCTCCCTCATCTGTCTGCTTGCTGTGTCTGCTCTGGCTCCTCTTTAGGAGGCATGGGGAACTGAACCCAGGACCTCCCATGTGGGAGGCGGGTGACCAATTGCTTGAGCCAAATCTGTCGCCTGCTCTTTGTGTCTGCTTGTTGCATCAGCTCTTCTTTAGGAGGCACTGGGAACTGAGCGCAGGACCTCCTATGTGGGAGGCAGGTGCTCAACTGCTGAGCAACATTCACTCTGCTTGTTTTTGCTTGTTGTCTGTTTGTTGTCTTGCTTGTTGTTTTTTGCTCATTGCTTGTTGTTTGTCTTCTTTAGGAGGCACTGGGAACTGAACCTGGGACCTCCTATGTGGGAGGCAGGCACTCAACTGCTCGAGCCACTTCTACTCCCCCACTACACGGTTTATAAAACATATATATATAAAATATATATATTTTAGTCAGTGCAGTTCCATTTTCAAACAACTGAAAAATACTAGACCTCTATGTGGAAGACTATAGTATAAAGGTTAAGATCACAGGTTCTGGATTGGGTTTACCTTTGTTCAAAATATCAGGTTCATCATTGAGCTCACTGTGAGACCTGGGGCAAGTTATCTCCATCCATGAAATGGGAAGTGTGATAGTACCTATCTCATAGGATTTCACTGAGGATTAAGTGAGTTATTACGTGTGAAGTACTTAAAGCAGTGCAGGGCACGTCGTAGTTGAGTGGTAATCCACGGGAGCCACATTTTATTTATTCAGCCTGTCGGTTGCTGGTGGGTGGAGTTGAAGACAGAGGACTCGAGGTCTCCAGCCTCAGGTGGAGGATTCCTGGGATAGACAGGGATTTGGTCCATTAATTCCAGGGCAGTGCTTCTCTCCTGTTGTTAAACCACATCCATTACTTTATTCTTTGACACTTGACTGTGAACTTGCCTAATATAATTCGTAGACAGCTTGTGTGCTGACACTGTTAAGACTTGGTCTTAACACCTCCTTGGGCCCAATCCCACATTTTCTGAACTCCCTGGGGGGAAGATGGGGGAAGATTTAGTGATTTTCCTGCTGCCCAGACATTTTCTTCTAATTCTTTTAAAATGTAATTTTCTGCTTCACAAATACATTGTCTTGTTTTTCTCTTAGGGGAGATAAAAAGTATCTTCCTCCTGTATCTATGGACACATTGAAATTTGGCTTTAGCCTTGTTCTTTAGAGGGTTAAGTAGCCAAATATCCACTTCAGCATTATTTCTGATGTCTCCAAACTTGGGCATGTAGGTTATCATCATATCTAACTGGCATAACTAGAACAAGCATTGTCATTTGGGAGAAGTAAAATCTTGCCTTCTGTTGTCCTTAGTTGAAAGTAACCACGCACTTAATATGGGGGCACGGGAGCTGTCATTTGGGGAGGTTAAGAAACTGTTGTTCTTTCAGTATAATGCCAAACTTCTATAACTGGTCTACGAACCTTCTAAAACATTTAAATTGTAATAATAATAATAAAACATTGATTTGAAATTCCAGATTTGTTCCTGTATCCCAAAGGTTCACACTGTGTTGATAATTTCTTTCGTTTCATCAAATACTTTGCTCCCCTGAGATGGCTCCCTCATCTGTTTGCTCATTGTTTTTACTTGTTGTCTGCTTGTTGTTTTTTTTTCCTCCTTGTCTGCTCATTGTCTTTTTTCTTTAGGTGGCACCAAGAACCAAACCTGGGATGTCCCATATGGGAGGTAGGCACTTAACTCCTTGAGCCAAATCCACTCCCTGCTTGTTTGTATTTGCTCATTTTTTGCTTGTTGTTTGCTTGTTGTCTTGCTCATTGATTTCTTTTTTTTGCTCATTGTCTGCTCATGATTTTTCTCGTCCACTTGTTGTTTTTGCTTTATGTCTGCTCATTGTTAGTTTGTCTTCTTTAGTAGGCTCTGGAAACCAAACCTGGGACCTCCTGTTTGGGAAGCATGTGCTCAACTTCCTGAGCCAAATCCACTCCCTGCTCATTTGTTTTTGCTCGTTGTCTGCTCATTGTTTGCTTGTTTTCTTGCTCGTTGATTTTTTTTTTTTTTTTTTGCTCATTGTCTGCTCATTGTTTTTTCTTGTCGGCTCATTGTTTTTGCTCGATGTCTGCTCATTGTTTGTTTTTCTTCTTTAGGAGGCACTGGGAACCAAACCTGGGACCTCCTGTATGGGAGGCATGTGCTCAAATAATGACTTTAATCCCGTCAGCATTTGCCCAAAATGTGTATACAGAGCATCTATGAGTCAACCCTTCACATGAGCTCTGTAGATGGGGTACGAAGTATGTGGATATATTTCCTTACATGGCAAAAGGAACTTTGCAGGTACGCTTAAATGAAGGAGCTTGAGATGGGGAGATCATTTGGATTATTGGGGAGGGGTTCAGTGTAGTTGCAAAGGTCATCATAACATGGAGGCAGGAGAGTCAGGGTCAGAGATGGAGATGTGAGAGCAGAAGAGGTCAGAACAATGTGGGGCCATGAGCCCAGGAACGCAGGGAGGCCCTGGAAGCTGGATGAGGCCAGACAACTCCTTTCCTAGAGCTTCCAGCTTTCCTAGACACTGCCCTGGGACAGCTTGATTTTAGGCCAGCGAGCCAGATTTTGGACTCCTGACATCGATAAATATAAGAAATGTGTGTGTATTTTTTAAAAAGATTTATTTAATCTCTTTCCCCCTCTTTGTTTGCGCTGTCTGCTCTTTGTGTCTGTTCTTTGTGTTCTCTCTCTGTCTGCTCATTGTCTTTTAGGAGGCACCAGGAATCTCACCCAGGACCTCCCACATGGGAGGGAGGCCCCCAATCACTTGAGCTGCATCTGCTCCCTGCTTTTTGTGTCTCTTTTGTCTCCTTGTTGCGTCATCTTGTTGCATCATCTTGCTGTGACATTTTGTTGTGTCAGCCCTTCACATCAGCTCACTGTCTTGTCTGTCTTCTTTAGGAGGCAATGGGAACTGAAACTGGGACCTCCCATGTGGGAGGTGGGTGCCCAACTGCTTGAGTCACATCCACTCCCTGTGTGTGTGTTTTTTTTTTCTTTTCTTTATTTTTTTGTCACTTTTTTTCCCTGTGTTTTGTTTTAAGCCACCAAGTTTATGGTCATTTGTTATAACAGTGGTTTACAAGCCCTCAGTGTTTATTGACTGACCAGAAGCTAACTTTTTGGACTCTAAAGCCGGTGTTGTTTCTGCCATATTGTTTCTAGTGGAGGGAGCTAGGTATTTCAGAGAGCGGGAATAGTATGAGCAGGCTGCCTGAAGGTGGACGCGAGCATTTACAACACAATGAATCGGTGTCTCTTGGACGTCTTAGAATGTGTGGGCGGAGCAAAAGATGAGATTTATTATTAAGTGGAGACTACTAGATTTTGGAGGCAGAGGAATTTGGACTTGAGGTGCTAACAACTCATTTAGATACTAGAATGTTTGGGTTTCTCATCAGAAGTGTGGAGGGTGGCTGGGCTGGGAAGAAACAAGCACTGGGAGAAACAACTCTGTCTAGCCCGCTTCACCCAGTTCTGATGGGAGGAAAAACCTCCGTTTATTATGATTTTAGAACAGTTTTGTGCAGTTCTGTGAACCAAGCTGATTCTGTGAGTGAAGGGTGAGGAGTCCAGAAGGCCAAGACCTCATCCCTCTGGGACCCTCCGGCTCTTGGACTGCCCAGCGCACCCCATCCCCAACCTCCTCCAAACCGGCCCCGGTCCCACTGATGCCATCTTGAGATGGTACCATCAGCCCGGTCAGCAGCAGGCACTTCACATATTACTTTGCACCCTAAACTGATCAGCCATCCTGTTGGAGCTGGAAAGGGAGGCAGCTGTCTTCTCCCTGCCCCCACTGCGGGTCGTGGGCTCCTAGCGAGTGTGTGGGCTGGGTGGCTGCTGCTTCTCACCCACGTCTCTCCACCTCTGGATCTCACTGCGGCTCCTGCCCTGGGACCCAGGGTGCCTCCAGATAATGAATTTTTCTTTCTCATTTCCAGCTTCCGCTAAGCCTAGGGCAGTTCAAATCCAGCCTCTCTTGTGTGCTCTCCACACAGCACGTTTTCAGTGTCTCGTTATACAAGGTCTTCCGTGGTTCTCTAATTGTTCTGGAGAAGCGAGCGTGGGACGAATGCCTCGTCTGCCTGCCGGACTGCAAACTTCCGGAGGACAGGGAGCCTTCTTTCTTCACATGTGCCGTGTCTCCCCAGGTGGATTGTCAACTGCTGGAGGTGGCATTTTACTGAAAACAGTGTTTCTGGTGTCTTTCTGACAGTTGTTCAGAAAACTTCAGGGAGAGAATGCAAGGGAAAAAAAAGAAGAGAAAAAAGAATGCGAGGACTTGAGCTAAATATGAGGCGAAAAGGATTTCTCTGGAAGCGCAGGAGAGATCACGTCGTATTTGGGAGCGGTGTCCCCTGCCTAGAGAGGTGGATTTCTAAATTTAGGGCCAAGCCTACCAGGCAGTGCTGATTTTCCACACTATGAAAAGAGAAGCCCCTGTCCCGAGTCCCCTGGGCTTCCTTTCATTCCTGCAGAAGATTGTAGGTGTTTGCCGAGTGCCCCGTGGGCTGCGTGTTCAAGACTCGGGTGACTACGACGCGCTCCTCCTCATCAGACGGCTGCCGTAGCTGCTCCCGAGGCTTTCACTCTCGCCGCGCAGGCCTCTCACAAATTTCTATCCCCAACCCCCAACCCCTTCCCCAAATCCGTTAAGTGTTAGACAGCATCCCAACGTCCAGACAGACAGACCTGCAGAGAGAAGCTGAGGTAATTCTTCTAATCCTTGCCAGGAGGGGATGCGTGACCTCACGTGACATGCTTAAGTGGCGGGAAGGGGTGGGGATCCTAAATGGTATTTGGATTTTGGCAGAAAGCGGAGAAATCCAGAACATCAGAGAAAACCCCCTACCAGTAGGATGCTGAGGTAAAATCAGGAGAAGCCGGTGGTAAAAATTCAGAATCTTTTTAGGCACAGCAACAAAACACAGGTTTTACTACATGGAGTAAGATTTACTAAATCACAAGAGCAGTAAGAAGAGTAACAACATGCCGAGAAGGTCCTGTGAGCCGCAAGGTAAAAGCCTAGTGGAGGCAGGCTAACCCAGCCCAAGGCCTTGCCTCCTTTGGAAGCACTGATCTTTTCCTGGTACCCTGACATGCCCGGACATGGGGCAGCGTGGGCGCTGACACGGGTCCCACCAACACCTCAAGCCAGTTTGTCTTTTTTGACAGCTCCATCAACTCCACCCGCCCCCATCCTGCCAGCGCCTTTTTCCACCCCTCCCCCCACTCCTCTTTTTTTTTTTTTTTTCCGGTCTGTGGATAAGACAATGCCTCACATTGCCAGGAGAGGGCAGTAGATCATTTCCCCCATTGCTCAGATTTCCGCGCAGCCCTCCAGGAATGGTCCCTGTTTTCAGTGGTTACTGAGTACCCCTAAGGGCGGGACCCCGCGCTGGGCACTGGAATGCAAAGCTGATTAGGATATATGCCCCGGAGGAGCCCACGGTCTGTGTTGCAGTCTGCCAGGCTGCCGAAGGCAATACACCGGAAATGAGTTGGCTTTCACAGTGGATTTATTAGTTTACGAGCTTATAGTTCTGAGGCGGTGAAAATGTCCAAATCGAGGCATCATCAGGCCCTGCTTCCCCCCCGGCTGACTCCTCTGCCACGTGGCAAGGCGTGTGGCAGCATCTGCTGGTCTCCGGTCTCTGCTGGGTTTTGTTGCTTTCAGCTTCTGGCTTCCGTGACGTTTTCTCTCTCTCTTGGTCAGCATTTCATTCTGCACGTAGTAGGAGGAGTAGGACCCACCCTGGAACATGCCTTACTGAAGAAACCTAATCAGAAGGCCCTCCTTGCAATTGGCTTGCACCCACAGGAATGGATTAACTTTAAGAACATAATTTTTCTAGGGTCCCTTCAGCTTCAAACCATCGCGGTCTAAATGGTGAGGCAGACATGGAAACAGATAAAGCACCCCACAGTGGGTGAAGTGCTAAGGCTGAAGGCTCTTGAGGAGCCCATGGTGTCCCCGGGAGGGGTGGGAGAGGAGCGGCGCCAGGAAGGGCTTCATGGCGAAGGGGCTGCTTGAACTGAGTCTTGAAGGATGATAGGCTTTTCCCAGTGGGAAAGGCCAGCAAGGGCATCCCAGACAGGGGAGCCAAGGTGAGCACGACACGACAGAGAGGGCTTGGGCTTGGACAAAGGGTGCTGGGGAGGCGGGTAGAAGAAAGGAGGTGATGGTGAAGGAGTCTGGATTAGAACCCTGAAAGAAATGGGAAGCTATCAAAGGTTTTTGTTGTTGTTAATGTTGTTTCCTGGAGCTACTTGGGATTGAACCCAGGATCTCATATATGTGAAGCAGGTGCTCAACCACAGGCTCACTGAACTACACCTGCTCTCCTCGCAAAGGGTATTAATTAGGAGAGTAACACAATCAGATCTGACCCTTTAAAAGTCCCTTCTTCTAGCTGTGCAGAGAATGGATGGTGGTGGGGAGGTTAGGAAGGGCTGGCCTGGAGGTTGATGGTCAGGTAAGATTTGACTGAAATAGGTAGAATGAGAGAGAATGGTGAATTCAGCTGGGATGATAACATCTTCGTTGAAGGGAGGGTGGAATGTGGGGGGGTTAGACATGAGGTTGAAATGGCAGGTTTTGGTCTCTGATTAGATGGGATGGGATGAGAGCAGAGATCTTCCATCTTTGGGGATTCAGTGGCTGGAGTGAGTGCTGGTACCGACTGATAGTGTAGAAAGCAAATCTGGGGAGAAAGATTATGAGTCCTTGACAAATACAGAATATCACACCCAGCCCTCCATTTCATTCCCACTCTACTCCAGACCCGTCTGCTTCTCACTGGTTCTGTGACAGAGGCTTCCTATTTGACCTCACAATGTCCAGTCTCTCTTCCTGTTGGAATGTATGATGAATTCTTTCATTTAATACACATTTATTGACAGCCTATTATGTGTGGCTGCTGTGATAGGTTCCTTTCCCCACACAGCTTATGGCCCAGTGGAGAGGGTTGAGGATGAGGGAAGAGACAGATAATTAAGCTGAGAACTGCAAGACAATGCGGAAAAACTGCTCTCAGGAGTGAAGAATTGCATACAAAGAGAGCATTTCCCAGAACAGTGCCATCTAGCTCCACTGTATGAGCAGGGCCTCGCCCAGGGAAGGAGCAGGATGGGAATGGGGCTGAGAATGGGGAGAGGAGCATGTTCCTCCAGGGAAGAGAGGTTTTAAGCTAGACTCCAGAAGAGGCAGTGGGGTATGGGGCCTGACCTTGAAGTGTGCAGGATATGAGAAAGCAAGTGGCCTCAACTTGAGAGGACCCAGGAGAAGCCATGTCCTCAAGTTTCCATCAAGGAAAGGAGATGAAAGGGGCATTCAGTGAAGAATAGAGGAGAGAGGCTCACATGTTGTGGGGGCTTTCAGGGGCCTAGTGGAAAGGTTTGAGAAGGTTGGGGGAAGAGGGCTAGGTTAGGGGAAGGAAGGAAGCACAGAGCAATTCAATCATTCATTCATTCTTCCGTAAGCCTGTACTGCGTACCTACTCTAGACCAGAAATAGAGGGAATGAGACTGACGAGTTTCCCAATCTCATGGAACTTGCATTTTACAGTGAAGAGATATACACTAATAAATAATTTCAGATAGTGTTAGGAGCTCTGAAGAATGGAAAACAGAAGACAGTGCCTGGGGAGGAGTTATTTTAAGTTGGGGGGCCAGGGAAAACCTCTCTGAGGAGGTGAGCTTCCCTTCAGGTGGAGGAGACAATTAGGAAAAAGGCAGAAGAGACTGTGGGAAAGAACAGAGGCCTGGAGAAGCTTGTATCTTGGGTGAAGAGTAAGGATAACCTCATAGTGGGGCCTGATGGATTTAGCTCTCCATGAAGTTAGGCAGAGAATTAGTCCCAACTGTCTCCAATGGATGGATGGGCCCTCCAGCCTGGAAAACTTTGCTCCCGTAGGGAGTAAGCCTCGTCTTTGACAGGGGTAGGTTGGGTCTTTGGAAGGTATTGGAGCTAGTCCATGTCTGGATTGGTCTCTTAGGCTCTAGGGAGAAGTCCTAAGTCAGGGTTTGGCAAACTACAGCTCCTGGGCCAAATCCTATTTTGTTGGAACACGGTCATGTACCTTCATTTAGTATCATTAATGGCTGCATTCTCCCTACAAGGGCAGAGTTTAAAAGTTGCAACAGAGACCATATATGGTCTGCAAAGGCTAAAACATTTACTATCTGGCTGTTCACAGAAAAAGTTTTGCCAGCCCTTTGGCTAGGCTGTGGCAGGCAGTTTCTTCAGGGGTGGCTCAGGCCATGCCTGCTGTGTGCTGAGATGGAGAGGGACAGCTCTGAAGCTGGATCTCCAAAAGCTGAGGTCCATCTCAGATCCTGTAAGTTGGTGTCAGTCCATGCGTGTATGGGAGTGTGCTGTGAGCTGGGATGGGTCTTCCAAGGGGGCGTAGTTCCAGGCCTGAATGGGCCTTCTATGACTCATCGTGGATTCTGCCTCTTGCTGCTCGAGGCATGTTCCCGAATCACAGCCCCAAGCATGCCATCCTTCCCCACCCAGGACCTTTGCGTGACACTCTAGTGCCGCCTAGTAAAATTCACATGCCTTAACCTGACTTTCAGAGCCCTCCACATGTGGCCCATGTCTGCCACTCCAGGCTTGATTTTCAGCTCTACCCGAAAGCTTACTAAGTGTTCCAGCCAAACCTGACTACTCACCATTCCTCAAACATACTTCCTCCACCTCAGTGATTGACTTGTTTGGGGATCATTTATTACATTCCACTTCCTGCCCTTGGTTATCTGGGTCCTTGTCTCATGTAGTCTATCAGGTTTTAAACTTTATGAGAGTAATTACCATGTCTCACTCATTTGGGAGGGTTCTTCTCCATTATTAGACCCAGTCCAGGATCATGTATTCCATTTAATTATTATTGTCTCTTTAATTGCTCTTCTTTAAAAAATTGTAGAAACATACGTACAACATAAATTTTCCCATCTTGAACACTTTCAAGTATACAGTTCCGTGTATACTTGATTAATCACATACATAGTGTTGGGCTACCCTCACCACTATCCATTACCAGAACTTTTCCATCAGCCTAAACAGAAGCCGTACCTCCATAATGCATTAATTCCCTATTCCCTGCCTCCCCCTCCCCTGGTAACCTGTGCTCTACTTTCTGTTTCTATGAGTTTAGACATTTTTGCTATTTCATGTAAGTAGAATTGTGCAATATCCGTCCCTTTGTGTTGCACTTATTTCATTGAACATGATGTCTTCAAGTTTCATCCATGTAGTGGCATATATCAGAACTTCATTCCTTTTTTTATTAGAGAAGTTGTGAGCTTACAAAACAATCATGCATAATGTGCAGAATTCCTATACCTCACCCCTCTACCAACACCTTATATTGTTGTGGAACATTTGTTGCAGGTTATAAAGAACATCATGAGACTATTATCACTAACTGTGGTCCATAGCTTACATTTGGTATAGTTTTTCAATCCATCCCCTATTATTAACATCATGTATTAGTGTGGGAAAATAGCTTGAATTTGAACGTGGTAATCTGACTTGAAGTGGAATCGTTTCCATGATGCAGATAAAAAGCATGGGCTTAGGAACATCAGCCTTGACTACATGGAACACTGGTCAGCACGAAAATCGTTTGCATGTGGAGACATTTGAACTTTGTTATGGCCTGTTCGCTAGCATTGCAGGAACTGCAGCCTTACTAACAAGCAGCCTTGAAAAAAAACATAGATAACTACGGCTTTGTAATTTCTAACAAATATGATGTGGAAACTAGGGTCGAGGCTCTTAGTTTCAGAAGCTGTTGAGTCCCCTGGTCCCATCTTTAATTTCTCTCTTGTGTCTTTCTTTCTGTCCTTTTATTTCTTTAGTTCTACGTTGCCTTCCCTTCGTGCATACCTATTGCTGAGCTGGTCTCAGCATATTAGTATTGTACACTTGTTATAGTTCATGAGAGAACACTCTCATATTAACCACAGTCCATCTTTCATCACATGGTTCACTGTGTTATGCAGTCCCATGGCTTGTACATTCTATCCAAAGTCTACACTCAGTGGCTCTCACTTTCATCACAGTGTTGTGCAGTCCTCGCCTAAGGAAATTTTTGAATGTTTTCCTTAGTCCAAAAGAAAAAAATCCCATATCCCCTTATGCCTGACCCTTAGTGTTGATATTGATGCAAAAATATTACAGTATTGCTGTTAACTATAGTCCATAAATTACATTAGTTGTATTTTCCCATGCATCACCATATTCTTACACTACCTTGTAATAGTGATGTACATTTATTCTAGTTCATAGAAAAACATTCTTGTATTTGTATTATGAACCACATTCCTCCTCCACCTCCACATTCACTGTGTTAATCAGTCCCTAGGTTATCCTCTAGCTTTCTTTCAATGGATATTTAAATCCCTAGACTACCCCTTTCAACCATAGTCCCATTTATAAACCAGCAGTGTTAGTTATACCCGCTATAATGTGTTACCATCAACTCTATCCATTTCCACACTTCTACAGTCAAGATAATTAAAAATTCTACATACATTAAGAATTAGTACCCCTTCTCAGCTCTTATCCTATCTCCTAGTAATCTATAGTCTATGTTTTAACCTGATGTGTTTATTCTTCATATTTAGTTCATATTAGTGAGATCATACAATATTTGTCCTTTTGTGTCTGGCTTATTTTAATCAGCATAATGTCCTCAGGGTTCATTCATGTTGTCAAATATGTCCCAGTTTCATTTCTTCTTATAGCAGCGTAGTATTCCATCATATGTATATGCTGCATTTTGTTTATCCATTCGTCTGTTGATGGACATTTGGGTTGTTTCCATCTTTTGGCACTTGTGAATAATGCTGTATGAACATCAGTGTGCAAATGTCTTTTTGCATCACTGTTTTCAGTTCTCCTGGATATATTCCTAGTAGAGGGATTGCCAGATCATATGGCAGTTCTATATTTGGCTTCCTGAGAAACAGTCGAACTGTCTTCCATAGACACTGCATCATTCTGCATTCCCACCAACAGTGAAGGAGTCTTCCTATCTCTCCACATCCTCTCCAGTATTTATTGTTTTCTGTTTTTTTTTTTGTTTGTTTGTTTTTTAAAATAATGGCCATTCTATGAGGTGTGAGATGTTATCTCATTGTAGTTTTGATTTGTATTTTCCTGGTAGGGGGTAATATTGAACCTTTTTTCATGTGCTTTTTGGCCATTTGTATTTCCTCTTTGGAGAAATGTCTCTTTTCAGTCTTTTGCCCATTTTAAAATTGGATTGCTAGTTCTTTTATTGTTGAGTTAATATGATCTCTTTATATAGCATGGAAATCATCCCTTATCGATAATGTGGTTTACAAATATTTTCTCCCATTCAGTGGGCTGCCTTTTCACCTTCTTGACAAAGTCCTCTGAAGCACAAAATGTTTAAGTTTGAGGAGGTCCCATTTATCCATTTTTTTCTTTCATTGCTTGTGCTTTAGGTTTAAGAAATCACCACCTACCACCAAGTCTTGAAGATGTTTCCCTACATTTTCTTCTAGGAATTCTATGGTTCTAGCTTTTATATTTAGGTCTTTGATCTATTTTTGTATAAGATATGAGATAGGGATCCTCTTTTTTTTTTTCTCTTTTGGCTATGGATATCCAGTTCTCCCAACTGGGGGGGAAGAAAAAAATATTCATCTATTGATGCGTTTAATCAAGCAAGTTTCCACTGTATTAATTTTTGTATCTTTGCACCTAATACCTGGCACATAGTAAGTGAATAAAAATAATGAATAAATGAATGAACTATCTCCCATTTCTACAAGGTGGGAAGAAAGTGATCATGTTTACTAGTAGTGCTAGAGAGGCATTTGGGATTGCTGGCTTTACATGGTAGGCTTGGGAATCTGAAAGGTGGCATTTCCTATTTCTAAGCTTGAAATTTCAGTAAATTGCTACCAGTTTGGACAAAGATTCCTGGGCCATGCTCCTGGCCTAAATAATATACTTCTTTTAGGTGCAATTAACTGAATTAAAGTGAATATAAAAATGAAAAACAACTTTCTCGCCATAGTGTTAAGTACTCTATTTGCATTTTCTTATTCAATACTCACTACAAATATAGGATGTAGATTTTTAAAAAAAATTTATTTCTCTCCCCTTCCCTGCCCCACCCCCCCAGTTGTCTACTCTCTCTGTCCATTTGCTGTGTGTTCTTCTGTGTCCGCTTGTATTCTTGTCAGCAGCACTGGGAATCTGTCTCTTTTTGTTGTATCATCTTGCTGTGTCAGCTTTCCACGTGTTTTCAGTACACATAGATAGTAAATGCTGCAGACTGTATAGGGTCTCTTTTGCAACTTTTCCACTCATGGGCAGGCTACTCCTTTTTTGTGCAGGACGGCTGTCCTAGCGGGGTACACTCCTTGCACGTGGGGCTCCCCTACACAGGGGACACCCCTGCATGGCATGGCACTCCTTGCGCACATCAGCACTGTGTGTGGGCCAGCTCATCACACGGGTCAGGAGGCCCTGGGTTTGAACCCTGGACCTCCCCTGTGGTAGGCCGATGCTCTATCCGTTGAGCCAGATCTGCTTCCTGGAAGTAAATAAAAAAAAAAAAATCCCATTATGGACAATTTTAAACATATACAAAAGTTGAGAGAATAGTGTAATGAACCTTTACATGCTCATCACCAGATTCAATATTTATTAACTCATGACCTGTCTTGTTTCATATATATCCCATCCTACTCTTCTCCCTCCCATACTGTTTTGAAGCAAATTCCAGATACCATATAATTTCATCCGTAAACATTTCAATACATGTCTGTAAAAGATGACTCTTTTAAAAACATACTATAGGGGAGTGGATGTAGCTCAATTGTTAAATGCCTGCTTTCCATATATGAGTTCCTGGGTTCAATCCCTTGTATTGCCTGAAAAAAACCCCCAAAAAGCAACATACTATAAAACTATTATCACACACCCAAAATTGTTCTCTTTTTTAAAAAAAGATTTTATATATTTATTCTCAACCCCCACCTCCCCCCATTGTTTGCACTCACTTTATGCTCTCTGTGTCCATTTGTCCTTTTTTTTTAAGGAGGCACCAGGAACAAAACCTGCCATGTGAGAGGGAGGTGCCCAATCACTTGAGCCACCTCTGCTCCCTGCTTTTTATGTCTCTCATTGTGTTTCCTCATTGTGTCATCCTGTTGCACCCACTTGCTATGCCAGCCCATCATGTCAGCTTGCTGTCTTGCTCGTCTTTTTTAGGAGGCACCAGGATCTGAACCTGGGACTTCCCATATGGTAAGTGGAAGCTCAACCGCTTGAGCCACAGCCACTTCCCCAAATTGTTCTTTAATATCATCAAATATCCTGCTGTGGTAGAATTTCCAATTTTATCATATATTGTTTTACAATGTGTTTGCTCAAATTAGAATCCAAATATGGTCCACATTTTATGATTGTTTGATAAGTCTCTTAGCTTTTTTTGATCTATAGATTCCCCCTTCTATCTCTTTTTGATCCCCTTGGAATTTATTTATTAAAGAAACCAGGTTGTTTTCCCACAGCATGGACTTTGCTAGTTATGTCCTCACAACAGTGTTTGTTTAACACGGTCCTCATGTTTCTCTGTCCTTGTATTTACCATAAATTAGTAGTTGGAGCTAAAGGCTTGCTAGATTTGGGTTAGATTTTGCTGGGGGAGGGGGGTGGGGGCAGGGAGTCAAGAATACTTCATAGTTTGTGCTGGGTTCTTCCATCAGGAGATACTTAATGTCAGTTCGTTTTTTTGTGTGATGTTAGCAGCTGTTGGTGTTCAATTATAGATTGAAAAGTAGTGGTATTGTATTATTGTATCATTCCTTCATTTATTAGCTGGTTTACTTTGATAAAGAGACATGTCCTCTTATAAACTATTTTGTTACCCAGTGGTACAATTTATATAGAAAAGGCAGAATAATGCATGGTTTATTCTTTTTATTTACTTATTGTTTCAAAATGTGTTGTTTCACTTACATCCTTCAATGGTGACCAATATTTATTTTTTCAAATATTCATGATTCATTTTAATCCATTGTGAATCTTATCCTTATTAATGCTCAAGATGTCCCAACTTTGGTCAGAAACAGTCCTTTGAAATTGTCTCTTGAGACTCACTGATGTCACCCCAGTAATCTTTGATAGATCCCTTGGTACCTGGAGTGATGCTATTTTCCAGGTTCATCCTGTACATTTCTGGTCCCTGTCTTGGAATCAGCTACTTCTTCAAGGAGCCCTGGTTTCCTTTTAGTGGGAAATGGTATTTGGAAACCACAATCTTGATGCTATAAGTAGATATTATCATTTAAAAACTATTATCATTTTAAAACTTCTATGAATAGCTTTATTGAGATATAGTTTACGTACCACACAATTCACCCATTTTAAGTGTACAGTTTGTTGACTTTTAGTGTATTATAGAGTTGTGCGTCCATTGCCACAATCAAATTTTAGAACATTAGAACATTTCCCTCATCGCATGAAAAAGCCTTGTGCCCAGGACAGTCACTTCCCATTCTCCCCCCAGCCCTAGGCAGCCACTCACTACTTGTTGTCTCTATGGATTTGCCTATTCTGGACATTGCATGTGAATATCGTGTAATATGTGTTCATTTGTTGCTGGCTTCTTTCGCGGAGTGTAATTTTTTCCCTTTCTTTTATTATAAGGGCTTGGCACATAATGTCTTTGAGTTTCATCCATCTCGTAGCATGTTTCAGTACTTCCTTCCTGAATAATATGCCATGCATACATCTGCCACACTCTGTGTATCCATTTATAATACCAGTTGATGGATATTTGGGTTGTTTCCACTTGCTTATTGTGAATCGTGCTGCTATGCACACTTGCATACAAGTCTTTGGGTAGACATATGTTTTCATTTCCTCTAGGTAAGTAAAATTGCTGGGTTTTAGGGTAATTCTATGTTTAACCTTCTGAGAAACTGTCATATTGTTATTTTTCTTTTTCTTGCCTACTTGCCCTGGATCAGACTTTTCATCCTGAAAAATTTGGCATGAAATCTTTCCTAGCTCTTCAGAGTTAATTATGCCCAACTCTTGTATTTTTTTCAGAACATTGTGCATGCTATAATTGTCCTGTATTATAATTATTTGTCATATATTCTTTTTGTTTTTCTTTTTTTAGGAGATCCCAGGACCTCGTAAATGGGAAGCAGGCACTCAACCACTTGAGCTACATCTATTCCCATCATATGTTCTTTACCCTTACTCTATTGTAAGTTCTTTGAGGTCACCATTCATATTTAATTTATCTTGAATACCCTTATAATACCCAGCATATAGAAAGTACTCAAAAAATATTTGTTGCACTCATCTGACTTAGGCTTTTAAAAAAATATATAAACCTGCTTGATTTCAATAGACAATTTTCTAATTTGTCAAACAGTTTAAACATATTTTCTGAAAGAACATACTTGTATTAGTCTGCCAAAAGGATGCTGATGCAAAATACCGAAATCTGTTGCTTTTATAAAGTGTATTTATTTGGGGTAGAAGCTTATAGGTACCAGGCCATAAAGCGTAAGTTGTTTCCCTCAACAAAGTCTGTTGCCATGTGTTGGAGCAAGACGTCTGCCAAGAGGTCCGGCTTCCTGGGCTCCTCTCTTCCTGGGGCTTGATTCTCTACAGGCCTAGCTGCTCTGCTCCTCTGTGTGCTTACTTCCTGGGCTCCAGCTCAAAACTCCAGCTAACTCTTGTGCCTTGTTGTTTTCTCAATGTTCTACTGACTTGGCCCAATCAAAACATTAATCATTATTTAATCAAGTAAAAGTGAAACCTCTGAATTCAATACAACCTAATATACGCAGACTAGTTCACAGACATGATGCAGTATCTATTTTTGGAATTATGACTAATGCCAAACTGCTACAATACTTAAAATTTTTTTTCTTTGGATATATATGTGTATATTATGCATATATTTGGATATATATATAGTTGGATATATGTAAAACAATATTATACATAACTTTTTAAAAACTTTTTATTTTGAAATGCTTTTATAGGTCAATTACAAAAATAATACAAACCCCACACAGAAACTCTGACATACCCCTATCCCTCAAGTACCCAGATCCACCAATTTAATATTTTGCCACATTTTCTTGTCTGTGCTTCCTCCCTCCCTCTCTCTTTCCCTCCTTTCTTTCATCTATTTATCAGTCTTTCCGTTTTCTGAATGTATAAGTGTAGGTTGTATATATCATGCTCTTGAACACTTAATACTGCCATGTACGTTTCCTAACAACAAGGATATTTACTTACAGAATCACCTTAAGTGTAGTTATCAAATTTAAAAATTCAACATTTATATAAAGCTTACAATCTATATTCCAATTTTTTCACATACCCCAATAATGTCCTTTTGAGCCTTTCCTTCTCCCTTATTAGATCCTGTCCAGGTTCTTGTGTTGTTTTTAATTGTCATTGTCTCTTTAGTTGCTTTTTCTTCCTTTTTATTTTTTAATTGTGGGAACATATATACAACTTAAACTTTCTCAGCAACTCCCAAGCATACCATTCAGTGGGATTAATCACATCCACAATGTCGTTACCCTCACCACCTTCCATTACTAGAACTTTTCCATCTCCCCAAACAGAAACCCTAAACTGACTTACATGAAATCCCCATTCTCCCTGGCTTCTGCCCCTGGCAACCTTTGCTCTAGTTTCTGTCTCTATGAGCTTGCCTATTCTCTGATATTTTCTTATATTTACTGTGAGGCTTAAATTTAACATCCCAAATCTGTATCTTGTTTGTGTTGATACCAACTTAACCTCAATAGTTCAATTCCTCTACTCCTCTACCCCCCACCTTTATGTAGTTCTTTTCACAAACTACATGATTATCAATTATGAGTCCCAAACCACTGATTTCTCATTACATTTTTATGCATTTGCCTTTTAGATCCTGTAGGAATAAAAAGTAGACTTACAAGCCAGAAATACAATACCATTGGCATATATATTTACCCCTGTCCTTACCCTTACCAGAGATCTTTATTTCTGGTTACTATATATTGTCTATCGACCTTTCATTTCAACCTGCAGAAATCTCCAGTAGGTGAGGTCTAGTGGTGATAAACTCCCTTAGCTTTTGTTTATCTGGGAATGTCTTAATCATTCCCTTATTTTTGAAAGACAGTTCTGCTGTCCTTCTTGTGTGGCAGTTTTGTGCTTTCAGCATTTTAAGTATATCATCCCACTACCTTCTTGCCTCCATGGTTTCCGATGAGAAATCAGCACTCAATCTTATGGAGGCTCCCTTGTATGTGGCATGTTGCTACTCTCTTGTGGCTTTCAGAATTCTTTCTTAATCTTTAGCATTTGACAATTTGATTATATATGCTGTGACATGAGTCTTTTTGGGTTTATCGTTTGGAGTTTGTTAAGCATTCTGCATGTGTATTGTCATGTCTTTCATTAAATTTGGGAACTTGTCAGCTATTTCTTTTTTTTTAAAGATTTATTTATTTACTCTCCCCCCCCGCCCCCACCTGCTGTTGTCTGCTCTCTGTGTCCTTTTGCTGTATGTTCTTCTGTGTTGGCTTTTCTTCTCTTTAGGCAGCACCAGGAACTGAAATTGGGACCTCCTGGAGTGCGAGAGAGGTGCTCAGTCTCTTGTGCCACCTCAGCTTCCTGGTCTCTTATTGTTTCTCCTCTCTGTCTCTTTTTGTTGCATCACCTTGCTGTGCCAGCACTCTGCTCAGGTCAGCTCACCCCACGGGCCAGCACTCTGCATGGGCCAGCTCTTTGCTCAGGCCAGTTCTCCACTCAGGCCAGCTTGTCTTCACCAGGAGGCCCTGGGAATCGAACCCTGAACCTCCCATACGGTAGACAAGGAGTCCAGTCACTTGAGCCACATCCCAGCCATTATTTCTCTGAATATTCTCTCTGTCCCTTTCTCTCTTTGTTCTCCTTCTGGGACTCCCACAGTGCATATCTTGGTGTGCTGGGTAGTGTCTGTTCACTTTTAAAAATTATCTCTCCCTTCCTCTTCTCTGACTAGATGATTTCAGTTGTCTCTTCTTCATATTCACTGATTCGCCTACCAGTTCCAATCTTTTATTGAACCTCTTTGGGGAATTTTAAATTTCTGTTACTGTGATCTTCAGCTGTTTGGTTCCTTTTCATAATTTCCATCTCTTTATTGATAATCTCTTCATGTTCATCTATCATTTTCCTGATTTCCTTAAGTTCATTGCCCATATTTTCTTTTAACTCTTTGAACATATTTTGGGCCATTTTTAGAAGTCTTTGTCTGGTATGCTCCAGGTTTGGACCTCCTCATTGATGTAATGCTTTAATCTCCTTTGTCTGGGTCATCTTGATTTGTCATCTTTGCTGAAACCTAGGCATCTTGATATTTGATGTTTTATCATCAGAATTTAGACTCTGATGCATCTATTCCTTAAGCTTCTACCTAGCTATAGTTTCACCAGGAGTGAAAAAAAAAAAAGGAAAAAAGATAATCCCCTTTCTAGTCATTGCGGATTGACCTGTGTGCTCTCCTTCAGATTTTATCCATACAATGAGTTTATAGAATAGCTCCAGGCCAAAGCATAGGGGACTCCTTGATCCTTTCTGTGCCTGTGTCATGTCTTGGTCATGAGCATGTGGCCCTAGGAAATTCTCCATTTACATGATTCCAAATGTTCCCTCTTCCCTAGGAAACTGTTTCCTCATGGTCCTAGGCACTGCACTCTATGTCCTTCAGCCAGCAATTCCTTGCCCCAGACAGGGTGACTTGGCTGCTCTCCCACAGCATTCTCTAGGAGAGTTCTGTGAGCTGCCTTCAATATGCATGGCGAATTCTGGTGTGCTGAGTCTCTCAGGTGCCACCAGACAGACTGGGCCAGAGATACATGCTTCTAGTATGCACAAGTGTTACTCTGCTCCCTCTAGAACCAGGATTGGGGGTCACACTAAGTCCATGGGTCAGCCCCATGTCAAGTCAATGAGGGGAGAGGGAGGAGCCAGCCAGGGCATCATGAGATTCGACCACTTTTAAGGAGTCTTTTATTCAGCTCTTACCCTGTTACTCTTGTGCCTTAACTCTTATCTGGAGCATTGAAAAAGATGTTTCTTCCCATTCTTGCTGATTGTTCAAAGCTACTTTGGGATAATGGAGCCCCGAAGTCTCTCATCCCACCCTCATGGTCAGGGCAGGGCCCTGAAAATAAGTTTTTCAAAAAGTTCATTCATTTATTCAACAAATATTTATTGTAACTATTATGAAGCAGGAACATTAATGTAGAAATTTTAATAAAGTTATTTCTCTCTAGGGGTCATAATTGGGGGACACAGTTCCATTCCACCTTGGGTTCTTTAGAATTGGAGGTGGTAGCTTAGTTCCAGGTTGAGCATTCTAGGTGTGGTTGCTAAGAAGGGATTATTTCTCAACAATTCCCAAGAGACGCTACCTCTGTGTCATATGAATCCGGACGTCTTCCTCCTGGTACTGTTGCCCCTCAGGTGTAGGTGAGAGAAGGACTGAAACAGGGACTGGAAGAGGGTCAAGTCTAGAAAGGTGAGCCTGAACGTGAGGAATGAACTAAGACAGTGGTCATGCTATTGCAGGCAAAGTGTGAATTCAAGGGATATTTCATAAGTGGAATCCTCTGGCCTGGGAGGGCTGTGGGTGCTATGTGAGAGGAGTCAAAGTTGAGTATTGCCTAGAGATAGGGATTACATTTGGATGGGGAGAAGATAATAAATTCAATGTGGGATGTATTGAGTTTGAAGTACTGGAAGAAATGAAGAAGTCTAGAGTTTAAATGTTTGCAACTCAAATGAGACCTGGAGGTAGAGATTTGGTTACCCTACAATTTCTAGACAGTCATTATGAACTCTATTTTTTTTTTTAAACAAAGTTTAAAGTTCACCAATTCTCTATATTCCTTCTGAACAAGTTAAGGATTTAAAACTCCTTAATCTCCATGCAAATTCACCTTACTCATCTTTTACATTGTATTGTCTAATGTTTTAGTTCCACTAGGGTTTTAACTCTCTCAAATTATTATCATTATATTTTAATATTCAGTAATTAATTTTTTTTTTGAGGTACTGTGGCCTAAGATTGAACCTGGGACCTCCTATGTGGGAAGCTGGCACTCAACCACTGAGCCACATTGACTCTCAGTCAATACTTATTAGATTTATCAAATTCTCAGTGGGTCTTAGCAGGGAACAAGTTACACACTAAAATTAGGATAATTCAAAGAAAGTTTAATAAATAAAATCAATAAAACTGCTCTTCATAAGGGCGTGAGCAGGATATAGGAAAACCACAAGAGATAGTGTAATATGCTGGAGCTAGAAACAATCAAGAGTTTTACCCCCTTAGGTCTGAAAGGATTTGGGGAGGGAATAGTCATGGAAACCTGAAAGGAGAGTTGTGTAAATGGGGCCATCTTGAGAGAAGCAGTGATCTGAGAGGTAAAAACCAGACAAGGATGAGCCTGCAGGGGGGAATCAGGAGAACAAATATCCTAACTTCACCATCCTCCCTTTCTCCAGTATCTTATTAGGAATCCTCATTGGAAAAACTCAATTGGAAGCCAGAGGGCAAGGGAGTCTGGGCAACCTCCCCACTCATTTAATAGAGTAGAGAAGGGTAGAGGGGAGACCTGGAAGAAAGAAAAAGAAGATATTTAGCATACCAAGCATTTGACCAATTCTTAGTGCATAATTAATGTATTTTTGTATCCTATTCCTTTCCAGGTTTATTTCTTGTTTATGGAAGGAAGTATATTAGTATTTCTTTCAGTGAGAACTAATAAGAAGAATTTCCTTTATATCACTGAAAATTAGTTTATTTTGCCTATTTTTGAATGATAATACAGCTGAACATGCATTTCTAGCACAACCAGCTATACTGTCAGTACTTGAAAGCTATTATTCCGTTGTCCACAGACATCGTCTTTAGACTGTTGGTCTGGTGGTCTTTCCTTTGCAGTTACTCTTTCATTTTCCCCTAAATCTTTTAGGATTATCTCATTTGCCTTGATATTTTATGTTATCCCAATGTATTTAGATATGGATTTGCTTTTCATCTTGTGTAGGGCTTGGTGTACTTTTTCAACCTGAGGATTCATATCTTTAATTCTGGAAAATTCTCAGCCAGTATCACTTCAACTATTGCCTCATGCCCATTCACTCTGTTCTTTTTGATTTTCTATTGAACATGTATTGGATATTTTCTTGCTATCCTCTATCTCTCTAAACTTCTTTTTTCTCTTTTTCATCTCTATTATTTATCTGCTATATTCTAGGTCACTTTCTCTATTCTTTCAGTTCACTAATTCACTCTTTAGCTGTGTCTGTCTACAATGAAACCTATTTACTGAGTTATTTATTTCAATGTCTATGTTTTTATTTTCTGGATATTTATATTTAAAAATGTAGCTACTTGTTTATTTTATATAAAATCCTGTATTTGCTTTGTAGTTTCTATTTTCCCTTTAACTTAAAAATGTTTTGTTGTTAAATAAACATGCTTAAGAAAAGTGCATGAAACAAATATGTAGAATTCAATGACTTATGATAGAGCAAATATCTGTGTCATCACCACCAAGGTAAAAAATTAGAACATTGCCAGCATCCCAGAAACCTGTATTATGATCATTCCTAGTGACTTTTATAAAATCACTTCTTTGATTTTCTTTAAAGTTTTACCTACGTTTGCACCTCTAAACACTTAGCTTATATTTGCTGGTTTATTTTATTTTTTTAAGGAGGTACCAGGGATTAAATCCAGAAGCAGATGCTCAACCACTGAACTACATCTGTTCCCCTATTTGCTTGCATTTTTGAACTTTTTATAAATACAGTAATGAAGTATTTATTATTTTGTAGCTGGCTTTCACTCAATTATATATTTGTTAGATTTATATGCCAATATGATTATTATTCCTTTATGGGTAATTTGTATTTTATTCTAGTAGCTTAAAATTTTAAATATTTTTTTCTTTGATGTTCTTCAGTTTCACCTCAGTGTGTCTAAGTATGAATTTATCTTTATATCCCAGTGAGTATACACGGTATGGTTTCTATCTGATTATTCTTATTTTCAATTCTGGAAAATTTGCAATTATCTTTATTTTTATTTATTTATTTATTTTTGAAGATTTATTTATTTCTTACCCCTCCCTCCCTTGTCTGCTCTCTGTGTCCATTCACTGTATGTTCTTCTGTGTCTGCTTGTATTCTCATTAGGTGGCTCCAGAACCGACCCTGGGATCTTCTGGAGTGGGAGAGAGGTGATCATTCTCTTGTGCCACATCAGCTCCCTCGTCTGTTGCATCTCTTATTGTCTCTCCTCTGTGTCTCTTTTTTTTGTGTCATCTTGCTCTATCAACGCTCCACATGGGTGAGCACTCCTGTGTGGGGCAGCACTGCTGCTCAGGGCAGCACTCCGCATGGGCCAGCTCGTCACCCGGGCCAGCTTGCCTTCACCAGGAGGCCCCGGGTATCGAACCCTGGACCTCCCATATGGTAGATGGGAGCCCAATCCCTTGAGCCACATCCTCTTCCCTCTCAATTATCTTTAGATATTGCCTTCCCTTCATTTTTCTGGAATGCCTCTCAATCTATCCTCCATATCTATTAATTGTACTTTTATTAAAAATAATTTTCTCTATTTCTCTGCATTGCATACTGGTGTATTCTTCAGAAGTATTTTCCAATTTACTAATTACCTCTTTAATGGTGTACAAATTTGGATATACCTTATTTGTTGAGATTTAAAAATTAAATGCCACCAGCCTGAAAAGTTATGTATTATATACTTCCAACCTCATGACTGTGATGTTTAAGTTCATGTGTCAACTTGGCTAGGTTAAGGTGTCCAGTTGTTTGGCCTGATTGTTACTGTATTTTGTGAATCTAAATAGTCAGTTGATTGCATCTATGGCAATACATCTACAATCAACAATGAGGATTGCCTTTAGCTATGGAGAAGTCTCATCCAATTAAATGAAGGTCTTAAAGGGAGAACTGAGGATTTCATCAGTCAGAAAACTTTCTATCTCTGTATCAGCCAGTGAGTTTCTCCTGGGGAATTCAACAAAACCTTCAATGGAAAACGGATGTGACTCAAGCAATTGGGCTCCCATCTACTATATGGGAGATCGAGGGTTTGATTCCCGGGCCTCCTGGTGAAGGCAAGTTTGCCTGTGCAGCAAGCTGGCCTGAGTGGAGAGCTGGCCCAAATGGAGTGCTGGTCTGCATGGCAAGCTGGCTTGAGTAGAGAGCAGGATGACGCAACAAAGAGAGACACAGAGGGAAGATAATAAGAGACACAGCAGACCAGGGAACTGAGGTGGCACAAGAGATTGAGCACCTCTCCCCCACTCCAGAAGGTCCCAGGATCAGTTCCTGGTGCTGCCTAAAGAGAAGACAAGCAGACACAGAAGAACACACAGTGAATGCACACAGAGAGCAGACAACAAGGCGGGGGAGTGGAGAAATAAATAAATAAATCTTTAAAAAAGACCAACCTTCACTGATGTTCTCAACTTGCAGCCTGCCCTATGGGAATTTGGACTTGTTAATCCCGACGGTCACAGGAGCCAACTCCTTTACTAAATCTCATAATATTTATTCAGGCACACACACATACATAGCCTGTTGGTTCTCTTTCTGTGGAGAGCCCTGACTAACACAGATTTTGCTACCAAGAATGGTTCTTGAGAAACGGTCTTAAGGCTCTGATGATGTCTGATGAGTCTCAAGTCTCATCTTAAGGATGAGGTTTCTGACTTGATTCTGGGGTTTTTGGAAATCTTCTGGCTGTGGACCTACAGAATAGGTCTCACTGAAGTTTGACGGGCACTTAAGACTGAAAATCAAAGCAGGTCACTCCACATAGCAAAAGAGTAACAGTGTGTTAGGGAACTTGCAGACTGGGAAACTGATCCTGGGTGGCTGCCGGATGTTCAGAGTAGTGTTCCGTGTCCCCCGGGGGAAGAATTATGTGGGGAAGCACAAAGAAGGCAGAGAGCCAAGTCAGGGTTTGCAAGATCATAAACGTGTCTCTTTGAAGTTACTGGTACTTAGCAGAAGTTCAGCACAGATAGCTATCGTGCTTTGGAATGTGTGTGTGCATTTTATGATGTACTTACAGAGGGTTATTTTTGTCTTATCTAGGAATTTATGGCTTCTCTAGTTTATGGACTCACACTCCATCCCTCAAAAAACCAGCTCTTACTTTCTACATACCCTTCTTCCTCAAATATCTCTGAGTGGCCCTTAAAGGGCACATCTAGAAGCCGAATCCACCACAATGTAAGACACGTATACCAATACCTATGCCTGCTAATGTCAAGACAAAAATTAGTAGGGCAGATCCTCAAACCCCACTCTGTTAGGTTAAAAGGCAATACTATCCAAGGCATTCCATCTCCGGTAAAAGTTGGCAACTGCCCACACACCCAGAAGTCAGTCTGGTTATGAGTTACAGCCACTTCAGTTGCCCATTTCAGGAATTCATTTCCTTCTGCTGTGAAGATTAGAAACATTAGCCTAAGGACAAAATGCAAAATGTTCAGTAGGAACTAATGTGGGGAGGTCATGACCACTCAGTAATATGCAAGTTACAGGCCCATCTCCTGACAAGCTAGTTCCCCAAATTGGTTTCTTCCCCAAGAAAGTGTACTTTAGCACACAAGGGTTCAATGACATTAGGTAGGACATTATATAATGGAGCCTGTGGTTAAGCAATAACAGGAATGCAACTTCTGTCCTCAGATTTTATAGAGATTGGGACCTTCTACATATATGATAGGAGTCAGAGTTATGCTAATTCCTTTCCCTGTCCCCAAAGAATAAGAATACTATCCACTTGGGTGGTATTTTCTGGAGTAAGTCCCACCAAATTTGGTGGGTGCCTTTGGGTTTAGTCTGTGGCAATCTCAATACTAGTCCCTCTTTTATGATTGGAGGAATATATTGTTCCAATGTTATGTCCATTCTTATGGTTGATGGAGTGGACAGCAGGGTCCTGAAATGCTCATATGCTGAGATTTGTCCAGCTGTTAGTGCGCTATTTATTGACCTAATTGGTTCTTGTAAATTAGGAGCCCACCGACGCAATGAGTGGTGTTTTAGTTTGCCAAAGGGCTACTGATGCAAAATACCAGAAATGGGTTGGCTTTTATAAAGGGGATTTATTTGGGGTAAAAACTTACAGTACCAAGACCTTGAAAAGTTCAAACTGTGGCACCATCAGAGGTGCTTTCTCATGAAAGTCAGCTGTTGTTGACCCTGGAGGGTTGCTAGGACAAATATGGCAGCTTCTTGTTCTTGTGTCTGTCTTTTGCTCTGTGTGTCTGTTTATGTCAGACCAAGCAAGGGTGTGGAGACAGTCTGATTCATGCCTCACTGATGGTGTCCAATCAAAAGCCCTAAATTGGGAAACAGATGTGGCTCAAGCAGTTGGGCTCCCATTTACCATATAGGACGTCCAGGGTTTGATGCCCAGGGCCTCCTGGTGAAGCCAGACTGGCCTGTGTGGTGAGCCGGCCCACATGGAGTGCTGGCCCACGTGGGAATACCCACCCCCCCAGTGCGGGAGTGCTGCCCCACGCAGGAGTGCTGGCCGACATGGAGAGCTGGCACAGCAAGATGATGCAACAAGAGACACAGAGGAGAAACAATTAGAAAAAAAAAAAGAAAAAAAAGACATAGCAGAACAGGGAGATGAGGTGGCGCAAGAGAATGATTGCCTCTCTCCCACTCTGGAAGGTCCCAGGATTGGTTTCTGGAGCTGCCTAATGAGAATATAAGCAGACACAGGAACAATGTGTGTGTGTGTGTGGGATAAATAAATAAGTAAATCTAAAAAAAAACCCCTAAGTCAATCTTTTCAGGTAATCTGATCAAAGGACCCTCAAGTGAATTTAATGCAATCAAAAGAGTACCATAGCCAGAGCAATAGTTTACAAACATAATCTTTCTTTTTTTGGGATTCATAAAAATAATCTCAAACTGCCACAAGTAGTTTCAAGATAACTGTTGTAGCTGTTGTTTTAAAATCTCATTCTTCCTTTCTATCAGGCCAGTGGCCTGGGGGTTATATGGCAGATGAAAGTGCCAGGCATTTCTCTTTCTTGCACCTAGTCTTGGGCTTGGTTGCTGTCAATGGGTTGCAGTTACTAACAAATGCAGGAAAGGTTTTTGAGTCCTTGTACTGCTGAAGCTTGATTCACTTGTCAACATCCAGAAGTCTGCAGAATGCATACTGTTGTCCATCTGACAGAGGAAGGGGTCCTATACAGTCTGTTTGCCAGCATTGCCCAGCCCGCATTCCCCAGGGTATCTGCCTCATATTATGGGAGAGTGGGTGCCTCTGTTGAGCACATGTTGGAAAAGGACATGAGCATATAGCTGTATTTCGAAGGGAGATGTAATCTTTTACAAGATTCCCACAGTCTAGGGACCCTTATATCCTAATTTATAGTGTAGCCAATCTGCTTGTCATAGTTTTTTTGTCCACCCATCTAATTTTAGCTAATGTGTTGGCTTCTAGATTGGAATATGCCAGATTATTATTTTGGCATTAGGGTTTTTGTGCCCTAAATCACAGGGTTATGCGCCCTAACTTTCCATAGGACTTTACCCCAAATGTCCTTACCAGCCACAGCCCTGTTTCTCCTGTTGCCACTATCCCATCCAGAGAGTCAGACCATGATACACTGCCCAATTCTTAGTGCATATGGAGATTGGCATAGGCTCATGGATTATAACCATCCAGATGGCTCATAGCTCAGCCCACTGTCTGCTCTTTCTCCTTTGTAGTTACTTGAACTGCTACTGCACCCCATCAAGGGAGGGGGGTTGTCCTGAGCAAGAACCGTCAATATTCCAGGCATCTTCTGATGGGGCTCCTACCCTCTCTGTTATTGACATTACTTTCTCTCTTGCTGGCATGGATGGTATAGGAGAGTTTGGATTCTCTAAGAACATAATTGGCACCAATAATTTATGTAACTCTGCAGATAGTGGACTTGTATGGAGAGAAGGCCATTGCTGCAAATAAGCATGCCACTTTTGTAATGAGCTAACTTATGCACAAGCACGTTTAGGTTGAATACAAATGTCTTTGACCCATCCACTTATTGGCAATGACATTTGCACAATTATTGGCAAGGTCATTGTTACAGACTCAGCTTGCATAAGACAAGATATATTGCTAGCAGTTGTTTTTTTATAGACTATATCATTGTTCTGTTCCTTTCCATAGCTGGAGCCAGAACCCAAGTGGTATTTGTTTTGTTTTTGCCACAGGCCCCAACTGAACCTTTCTGGGTAGTTGGCAACATCCAGTTCATAATCTTGCCTTGCTATTAAAGTACCTAGAGATTGTATCCATTTTACAGATTTATTCATTCATTTATTTATTTATTTTAAAGTAATTTTAGATTACATAAACATTACATAAAAAATATAGGGGATTCCTGTCCCCGTCTCCTTCCCGAACCCCCTCCTCTCCTTCGACCGCGAGGCAGCCCCCGTCCGGAGAGCCCGCCCGGCCAACCGCCGACCCTCCCGGAGGCCCGCCGCTGCCCGCAGATTCCCATATGCCCCCCTCCCTCCCCCTCCCACACTTTTCCACATTAACAACATCCTTTATTAGTATGGTACATTTGTTACAATTGATAACATATATTGAAGCTTTGCCACTAACCTTGGATTATAGTGTACATTATAGTTTACACTTTGTCCCACATAATTTTGTAAGTTGTGACAAAATATATAATGGCTCGTATCCATCATTGCAATGTCACGCAGGACAATTCCAATGTCCCGAAAAAGCCCCCATATTACACCTATTTTCCCCTCTCCCCTCAGAACCTCCAGGGGCCACTGCCTCCACATCAATAGTAAAAGTTCTTTTATTGCTAGACTAACAATAAGTCTATAATAGAATAATAGTAAGTCTACTTTAGTCCATTGTTTATTCCTCAATCTTGAGTATTTGGGTATGGTGCTTCCCACTCTGCCTCTAATTGAGAGGGGGCTTAGATCCTGTGGGGCAGATGGATGGAACTCTCTTGCTTGCAGTTGCAGACTCTCTCTGTTCCTTGGGATGGCTGTTGTCCTTCATCATCACCTCGTTAGTTGTCCTGGGTGAGTCCAATGAATTAGAGAGTAGGTGTTGCAACTCTGCTGAGATTCAGGGTCCAACTCTTACAGATATTTTTGCTTGTTGGAATGGTTGCTCAATCTCAGTGTCCCAATTCCACTGAGCTGAAATTCCTCCCCCTTTTATCAATCTATGTAGTGGTGAAAGTATTCGAGCTGAATGGGGTGTGAAGAGTCTCCAGTAATTTTATAAGCCTATAAAGGCACAGTTCCTTTACAATGCCAGCAGTTGGACACATTCTATCTATGATGCTGCCAGAATGACTGTTGTCCTACCCCTAGGAATTTTACAGAACTTTCGGGCCCCTGGATCTTGGCATCATTGATGGCTCATCCTTGGTTCGGTAAAAGACACTTTAATGGTGGAGCTGCTGTTTCTAGAGATGTAATACTATCAAAAGTAAGCATAATATCGTCAATATAGTGAAACACAGCAACGTTTGGTGTTTTTTCCCATCTTGCTAGATCAGCTGCCACCATTCAGTGACAGATGGTGGGGCTATGTAGGTACCCCTGTGGCAAAACCTGGAAAGGCCACTGCCACCTTCCCCATGTAAATGCCAATTGATCTTGGCTATCTTCAGTTAGTGGGATAGTGAAAAAGGCATTAGCGGGAGGCGGATTAGGCTCAATGGATGGAGTGTCTGCCTCCACATGGGAGGTCCAGGGTTCAAACCCAGGGCCTCCTGACCTGTGTGGTGAGCTGGCCCACGCGCAGTGCTGATGTGTGCAAGGAGTGCTGTGCCACGCAGGGATGTCCCATGCATAGGGGAGTCCCACATGCAGGGGGTATGCCCCGTAGGGAGAGCCACCCAGTATGAAGAGGTTGCAGCCTGTCCAGGGGTGGCGCTGCGCACATGGAGAGCTGAGGCAGCAAGGGGGAGACACAGGGAAGTGGATTTGGCCCAATGGATAGGGCATCTGCCTACCACATGGGAGGTCCAAGGTTCAAACCCAGGACCTCTTGACCCATGTGCTGAGATGGCCCACATGCAGTGCTGATGCAAGCAAGGAGTGCTGTGCCACACAGGGATGTCCCCTGCGTAGGGGAGCCCCACGCACAAGGAGAGCGCTCCGTAAGGAGAGCCGCCCAGCGTGAAAGTGTGTGCAGCCTGCCCAGGACTGGTGCTGCACACACGGAGAGCTGACGCAGCAAGATGACGCAACAACAACTACAACAAAAGAGACAGATTCTGGGTGCTGCTGACAAGAATATAAGTGGACACAGAAAAACACACAGTGAATGAACACAGAGAGCAGACAACTGGAGGGGGGCAGGGGAATAAAAAAAAAAAAATAAATCTTTAAAAAAAAAAAGGGAGACACAGATTCCCAGTGTCGCTGACGGGAATGTGGGTGGACACAGAAGAGCATGCACCAGATGGACAAAGAGAGCAGACAACTGGGGGTGGGGAAAAGGGGAAGGGGAGAGAAATTTTTAAAAAAAGGCATTATCTAAGTCTAATACCTAATAAAACTCTCCTAACTGGGCCAATATATTATTGAGAAGGGTTGCAATATTTGGCATTATAGCATGAATAGGAAGAACAACCTTATTTAATTCTTGTTTTAAAGAAGATTTTATTTATTTATTTATTTCTCCCCACCCCCTTATTGTTTTTAATTTGCTGAATCTGTCTGTTTTCCTTGTTTCTTTAGGAAGCACCAGGAGGCAAACCCGGGACCTCCTATGTGGGAGGGAGGTGTCTAATTGCTTGAGCCACCTGCACTCCCTGCTTTATTGTGTCTCTCAGTATGTTACTTCCTCCCCACGTCTCTTGTGTTGTCATCTTGTTGCATCAGCTCGCTGCGCCTTCCTGGCACATCAGCTTGCTGTCTTCTTTAGGAGGCGCTGAGAACCTCTGCTCCCTGCTTTGTTATGTCTCCCATTATGTTCTTTTCTTCTTGTGTCTCTTGCTGCATCAACTTGCCACGCTTGCCCATCATGCCAGCTCACTGTCTTCTTTAGGAGGCACAGGGATCTGAACCAGTGACCTCCGTGTGGTAGGCAGGAGCCCAGTTGCCTGAGCCACATCTGCTTCCCACCTTATTTAATTCTTGATAATCAACTGTCATTCTCCACCTACCATCAGGTTTTTTCACCATCCATTCACCGCTATTAAACGGGCTCTGTGCTGGTCGTGTGGTCTCCTCTCTGGCCAGTTCTTGTAATGTTGCACTGATTTCAGCATGTCTACCTGGGCAGTATTGTTTGATATGGGTGACCCTTCTGGGTGGGGGCAGGTGCCCTGGGGACCAACAGCAGCACCCTGTGTAACTGATTTCACCGTGCAGATGTGAAATTCACCAGTGATGGTGCTAAGCTCCAGGTCTTGTAACAGATCTGCCCTAAAATACACTGGGGATTGGGAGAAATACATACACCGCACTTGTGGGGTGGGGATGAGGCACCCGATTTGCAACGTTAGAGTAGTTTGTGCTACTTGTATGGCTTTCCCCCCATTCTGATCTATCACCTTTAGGGGCCCTGAAAATCTCTGGGGATTTCCATAGGTGAGTGTACACTCTGCTCCAGATCAATAAGGGCTACAACGTGCCAACAGTCTACCTAGCTCTTCCTGAGAACCCCGATCACCTGCTGTCGCCCATATTTGCAGGCGACTGTGGCCCCACTCCTAGTTGTCAGGGATAAGGACTATCCATCCCCTAACACCAAACTTACTTTCCTAGGGAGGTGCTGTGGGAGTGATAAGTGGTTGCACAGACCTAGGCTGATGTCTTTATTCCTCAGGCAGCGTTTGCCAGAGTCCTACTACATAGCATTAGGTTGTGTATCTATTTTTTCTGTTGGGGTGCCTTTGGCAATCAAATCAGCCCATAATTGTGCACGGGTTACACGTACAGGCCCCCTCTGCCTCTTCCCTTGTGAGATCTCTGGTTACTTTTCTTATCCCTTTCTACCATATTCTTTCCATCTCACCCAAGTCTATTGCCACCCAGTGATCTAGTGGCTGCTAATGTCCTGTGCTAGGCTGGAGGCACAGTTTGGAGGATTTCATCATTTGTACCAGCTGTGAACAGTTCAGCATCAGGTCTACAAAAGTGTTCAGCATTTACTGCTTGCTTCATTCCTAGTTCTCTGGCTTTATCCTGCAATTCTTCCATAGATGACCATCTGCCTTCTGTGGACGGCAGATCCTCCTCTTTAGGCCAGGCCAATTTTGCAGCTAAAATGCATCATACTAATAAATTTTGCATGCTGCCTGGACTGCCTGGCGAAGACGCTGACAAAGAGAGGGATAGGTAGTTATGCTAGCCATTTCCATTCCTGGAAGCATAATACCGTCTCCCATACCCCATAACCTTAGCAATAAAGGGCTATGCTCTCTCGGCCCTTTTGTTTGAGTTTCTATTAATTTTCTATTTCTGTGGGAGTATACTCCTCCGTTGCTGTTTACTTCTCAGTGGGAATCTCTTCCCAAGGGTCATCAGGATCCCAGGTTGCGTTTATTTATTTTTTCCTTATTAGAGAAGTTGTAAGTTTTTCAGAACAATCACGTATGACATATAGGATTCCCTTACATGACCCTACCACCAACACTTTGCATTGGTGTGGAATATTTGTTACAAATGATAGCACATCTTTATAGTTGTACTATTAAAGTCCATAGTTTAATTTAGGGTTCACTGTGTAGTATAGTTCCATGGATTTAATAAAAAGCTTTATTCTTTTACCATATATAAGCATTAACGTTTCCCCTTCTAATCATATACGGATATATATTTCACTGCTGTTAATTGCACTCACAATGGTGTGCTACTATCACTACCATCCTTTACCAAAACATTTCCATTATTCCAGATAGGAACCCTGTGCATTTTAAGCCTTCACTTCCCATTCCCTATCCCCACCCCATACCATGGTAAACTATATTCTAGATTCTGACTCTATGAGCTCACTTATTCTAATTGTTTCAAATTAGTGAGATAATTACAATATTTGTCCTTTTGTGTCTGACTTATTTCACTCAACATGATGTCTTCAAGGCTTATCCATGTTGTTGCATATATCAAGACTTCATTATTTTTTATGGCTGAAAAATATTCCATTGTATGTATATACCACATTTTATTTATTCCATTCGTTGGTTGATAGACACTTTGGTTGCTTCCATTTTGGCAGTTTTGAATAATGCCGCTATGAACGTCGCTGTGCAAATATCTGTTTGAATCACTGTTATCAATTCTTTTGGTTATATTCCTAGTAGTGGGTTTGCTGGGTCATATGGTAGTTCCATACTTGGCTTTCCGAGGAACTGCCAAATTGTCTTTCACAGCAGCTGCACCATTTTACATTGCCACCAACAATGAGTGAGTGTTCTCATTTCTCTGCATCCTCCCCAGCCCTTATTTTCCGTTTTTTTTTCAATAGTAGCCCTTCTAATGGGTGTGAAATGGTATCTCACTATAGTTTTGATTTGCATTTATATGATGGCTAATGATGCTGAGCATTTTTTCATGTGCTTTCTGGCTATTTGTATATCTTCTTTGGAGAGATGTCTATTCAATTCTTTTGCACATTTTTAAATTGGATTGTCTTTTTGTTGTTAGGTTGAAGGATTTCTTTATATATTCTGGGTATTAAACCTTTATCAGCTTCCAAGTATTTTCTCCCATTTTGTGGGTTGTTTTTGAAGTTTTTAATTTTGATGAAGTCCCATTTATCTTTTTTTTTTTCTTTTTTTGCTTGTGCTTTGGGTGTAAAATCTAAGAAACCGTTGCCTTACACAAGATCCTGAAGATGCTTCTCTATGATTTCTTCTAGGAGTTTGGTAGTTTTAGCTCTTATATTTAAGTCTTTGACCCATTTTGAGTTGACTTTTGTATATAGTGTGAGTTAAGGGTCTTTTTTTCCTTCTTCAAATGAAGATCCAGTTTTCCCAGCACCATTTATTGAAGAGACTATTCTTTCCCATTTGAATGGTCTTTGCCACCTTGTCAAAAATCAGTTGGCCATAAGTGTGAGGGTTGATTTCAGACCTCTCAATTCAAATCCATTGGTCTATATGTCTGTTCTTGTGCTGGCACCATGCTGGTTTTTTTTTTTTAAGATTTATTCATATTCCCACTCCCCTTGCTGCTTGTGTTCTTGGTCTGCTCTCTGTGTCCATTTGCTGCATGTTCTCCTGTGTCTGCTTGTCTTCTCGTCTCATCTTCTCTTTAGAAGGCACCAGGAACTAATCCTGGAAAC
The DNA here is from genome assembly GCF_030445035.2 of Dasypus novemcinctus. Taxonomy (NCBI): domain Eukaryota; kingdom Metazoa; phylum Chordata; class Mammalia; order Cingulata; family Dasypodidae; genus Dasypus; species Dasypus novemcinctus. The sequence continues at coordinate 20,885,076 of NC_080692.1, read as the reverse complement.
TTCTGATGTGGGAGAGAGGCACTCAATCACTTGAGCCACCTCAGCTCCCTGGTTTGTCAGGTCTCTCATTGTCTTTTACTCTGTTTGTGTGTGTGTGTGTGTGAACTCACCATGGCTCTCCATGCGGGCCAGCTTTCTGCACATGCCAACTCTCTGTGTGGGCCAGTTTGCCTTCACCAGGAGGTCCCAGGAACCGAACCTGGGACCTCCCTTATAGTAGATAGGAGCCCAATCATTTGAGCCACATCTGCTTCCCTCATGCTGTTTTGATTACTGTGGCTTTGTAAGAAGTTTTAAGATTGAGAAGTGTAAGTCCTCCAACTTCATTCTTTTTAAAGATTGCTCTAGTGATTTGGGGCCTCTTATCCTACCATATAAATTTGATTATTGGCTTTTCCATTTCTGCGAAGAAGGTGGTTGGGATTGCATTGAAATATATAAATTGCTTTGGGCAATATTGACATCTTAATAATAGTCCGCAATCCATGAACATGGAATGTCCTTCCATTTATTTAGGTTTTCTTTGACTTCTTTTAGCTGTGTTTTATAGTTTTCTGTATACAAGTCCTTTACTTCTTTGGTTAGTTTTATTCCCAGATGTTTGATTTTTAAAATTGCTATTGTGAATGGATTTTTAAAAAAATATTCTTCCAATTATTTGTTGCTTATGTAGAGAAACAGTACTGAATTTTGGTTGTTGATCTCTTACCCCACCACTTTGCTGAATTCATTTATTGGCTGTAGGAGCTTTGTTGTCGATTTTCAGGATTTCCTGTATATAGGATCATACCATCAGCAAATAGGGGGAACCTCTTCCTTTCCAACTTGGAAGCCTTTTATTTTTTCTTGCCTAATTGCTGTGGCAAGAACTTCCAGTACAATGTTTAATAACAATGGTGACAGTGACATCCTTGTCTTATTCCTCATCTTAGAGGGAAAGTTTTCAGTCTTTTACCATTAAGTAGGATATTAGCTGTAGACTTTTCATATATGCCTTTTATCATGTTGAGAAAGTTTCCTTCTATTCCTAGTGTTCTAAGTGTTTTTGTCATGAAGGGAATTTTGTTCAATGCCTTTTCTGCATCAATTGTCTTACTTCAGGGCTATATCAAGTCTCTAGCCCTATGTCATAATCTAGTCCACAGGGACCTTTTCACCTTTCCCTTCTACAAGACATCACATGGGCCTATTGTATTATTTTGATGACATTATACTGATTGGACCTAGCAAGCAAAAAGTAGCAACTACTCTACGCTTATTGGTAAGAAATTTTGCATGTTAAAGGGTGGGAGATAAACCTAACAAAAATTCAGGAGCCTTCCATCTCAGTGAAATTTCTAGGTTTCCATGGTGTGGGGACACATCAAGACACCCTTTGTAAGGCGAAGGACAAGCTGTTGCACCTGGCCCCTCCTACAACTAAAGACGCACAATGCCTGGTTGGCCTCTTGGATTTTGGAGGCAACATCTTCCTCATTTAAGTGTGCTATTTCAACTCATTACTGAGTGACCCAAAAAGCAGCTAGTTTTGAGTGGGGACTGGAATGATAAGAGGCTCTGCAACAGGTCCAGGCTGCTGTGCAAGCTGCTCTGCCACTTGGGCCATATGATCCAACAAATCCAAAGTTGCTGGAAGTTTCAGTGGCAAACAGAGATGCTGTCTTTAGCCTTTGGCAATTTCCTATAGGAGAATCACAGTGTAGACCCTTAGAATTCTGGAGTGTAGCACTTCCATCCTCTGCAGATAAATATTCTCTTTTTAAGAAACAGCTTTTGTCTTGCTATGGGGCCTTAGTAGAGACCAAATGATTAACCATGGGCCACCAAGTTACTATGAGACTTGAGATGCCTCTCATGAACTGGGTGTTGTCTCACACACCAAGCCAGAAAGTTGGGGGTGCACAGCAGCACTTTACCATCAAATTGAAGTGGTATATACAAGACTGGGCTTGAGTTGGCACTCTAGGCCCAAGTAAGTTACATAAGGAAGTGGCCCAAAAGCTCAAGGACTCCACTTCTACTACATTACCTTCTGTTTCCCAGCCTGCAGCTATGGCCTTGTGGGGAGTTCCCTATGATCAGTTGACTGAGGGAGAGAAAACTTGGGCCCAGCTTACAGATGGCCCATTCTGTATGATAAACAGGTGCTAACCAAAAGTGGACAGCTGCAGCACTATATCCCTGGGGACAGCCCTGAAGGGCAGTGGCAAAGGCAAATCCTCCAAGCCGAGTGACTGTGCAGTAAGCTGGGTGCCCACGTGAGTGCCCACATGGGAAGCTGAGTGCCCATGCAGTGAGCCAAGTGCCCACGCGAGTGCCTCTGCGGCAAGCCAAGTGCCTGCATGGTGAGCCAATGCCTGCACAAGTGAGTCACGCAGCAAGATGATGATGCCGCAAAAGAGAGACGAAGGGGAGAGTCAAGGTGAAGTGCAGCAGAGACCAAGAACTGAGGTGGTGCAATTGACAGGGAACCTCTCTCCATATCAGAGGTCCCCAGTTTCGAATCCTGGTAAATCCTAGAGGAGAAAGACAAGAAGAGAAGACAAAAAGAGAAACAGACAAAGAAGATCACACAGCAAATGGACACAGACAACAAAAACAGCAGGGCAGGGGAGGGGGAGGGGAAAGGAAAACAAACAAAAAACAAAAACCTTGAAGATATTTGTGTCCCATGTAAATGCTTACCAGATAGTGACTTCAGCAGAGAAAGATTTAAATAATCAAGTGGCTAGAATGACCTGTTCTGTAGGAAGCTTCTTTCCCCAGCCATTTCTGTCATTACCCAATGGGCTCATGAGCAAAGTGACCATAGTAGCAGGGATGGAGGTTATGCATGAGCTCAGCGACATGGACTTCCACTTTCCAAGGCTGACTTGGCTACAGCCACTGCTCAGTGCCAATCGGCCGGGAGCAGAGACCCATACTCAGACCTGGATACAGCACTATTCTCCGAGGTGATCAGCCTGCTACCTGGTGGCAGGTTGATTGCATTGGACCACTTCCATCACAGAAGGGGCAGCAATTTGTTCTAAGTGGAATAGACTTATACTCCTGTCCCTGGTCTAATACCCAGAACCTGTTCTTAAAATGGCAGCGAAGGGCTCCTTTCCAGAAGATCCACTCAGAGCACCAGCAGTTCCTAATTGAGGATAATCATCATCATCATCAAGATTTATTGATGTCTTACTATATTCTAGGCACTGTTCTATATTATGTCATACAATACAGCAACTCCCTGAGGTAGACACTATTATTATTACCATTTAAAAATGAGTAAAATGAGACATGGAGAAGTTAAATAATGTTTTCAGTGAAGACAAACCAGAATACTTAAATTTTAATAAATAAATAACCTTGGCTGGTAATAGGTAAACTGAGCCCAGAATAAATTAAATTACCTTTTTTCCCCCCTATCACTATTAATGGAGACTATGGTTGGAATATCAGTTTGTAGTTACAGTAATCAATTTTACATTGGTACCTCATGCCCCCTCAATGCTCTACCACCCATAGAAGGCACTTAAGAATCTCAGGGGAAATGATATACCCTAAAGGGCAGTCTGAAGGCCTCAAAGTTGATACCTAATGCCACATATTTCAACTCCTGATTATCATGTTAATTTTCATTATACTTATTTTATAAGTGAAGAAAGAGAGGCTCCAGGAATTTAAAAAGCAAGATATTATAAAATAAAAACAGACAGAATGAAACAAGAATTAACAGAGATGAAAAATAACCTAGTAGAAATCTTGGAAATTATAGGTATGCATTAATATATTGTTATTGTTGTTTTTGCAAAACTCAGGCAAGTGAATTGCCTAAGGACATACTGCTAGTGAGGGCCAGTCAGAGTCAGAAACCAAACTCATGTCTTCTTTGTTTTTTTGAGGTACTGAGACCTCATATGTGCTCAACCACTAAGACACATTGACTCCCCTGAGTTGGCTCCCTTGTCTATTTGTTCATTGTTTTGCTCATTGTTTGGCCTGTTGTTTGGTTCACTGTTTGTTTTCTTTAGAAGGCACTGGGAACTGAACCTGTGACCTCCCATATAGAAGGTGGGTGCTCAACTGCTTGAGCCTAATCCACTCCTCTCTTCTGATTCTTCAACATTGTTCTTTGCATACTTTCATCACACCATGATAGCTATCTCCTAGGAAATACCCATCTCCAGCAGAAGAAACAGCTCTGTCCTCCCCCTCTTTATTTTTAACAGAGACCTTTACAGTTATGGTAGTGTCTTCAGAGACCTGTGAAGGATCCTTGGAATGGGAGATCTTGGAAAGGAGCATCAGGAACTTTATAGAGTTATCCCAAGGTGCTGGTCCTGTGAAGACATCTCAGGCACCAATTAAGGTAGCTGGGTGGACACATAGCTACTGTGCCAGGAGAGTGGGAGGAATTTCCAGAGTCTACAGGCCACTCCTTTTTTTTTGTCTTTATTTATTTTTTAATGTTACATTAAAAAAATATGAGGTCCCCATATACCCCCCACCCCTCTCACCCCACTCCTCCCCCCATAACAACAATCTCCTCCATCATCATGAGACATTCATTGCATTTGGTGAATACATCTCTCAGCACCACTGCAGCTCATGGTCAGTGGCCCACATCATAGCCCACACCCTCCCACTCCTTGAACCAGTCCATTTACGCCAGACTCCCAGCCTGACCTGTATCCTCTGCATCCTCCCACCTTGGTCCAACTTTAATCCCCTCCCTAGATTCACCCCTCCTCTTTTTTTCTCTACCAGGGATTATCATTCTCCTTAGTAGTTCCACCCCTCAATCTTCCTATTCTTCTTGGTCCCCTCTTTCCTACAGCTGTCAACAGATCTGATCTTACATAACCTCAAGTTGCTGGAAGTCAGAATTGTAAATCACAAGATGGCAACTCCATTATGCCAGAAGATGACAGACCTCATCTTAAACTTCCTGATGACCGTGGTGAGGAGCCCACACCTCTGGGATGGAGGCTGCAGGGAAAGAAAGGGTTGCAGGTCTGAGCCCAGGAATTCCCTTTTGGTGGATGATGACCCTTGAAAACGACTTGGGGCCTGGGATATGTATACTTCATGTTTCTAAATGGTTTTCTAAAGTCCATATCTTATACCCAAACATGTCTCAAGACCTGTGACCTAGACTGAAGGGAAGATTCAGGAACGGAGTGAAGTTTTAGGCAGGGGAGGTTAAATGAGAAGGGGAGAAGGATTTGGGGCTCAAATCCTCATCCTCAGACTGTGTCCTAAGCCTCCGTCTGGGATGCCTTAGGCAGTCAGTTTTGATACTGCAACTCAGTTAATCATATCACTCTTGTCTATTTTACTAACCTATTTAAATCTACCCACTTGTCTGCTCACCTACCTTTAGACTGAAAATTCACTACATCTCCCTATTTATCCACATACTTTTGTGCTTTCTTTCTTTCCTATCTTCTTGGTTACTTACCTTTGAGTTATCTGTTTTAGTTTCCTAAGCTGCCAGAATGCCTTATATCAGAATGGTTTAGTACTTACAATGGGGATTTATTGGCTTACAAACTTGCAGTTCTGAGGCCATGAAAATGTTCAAATCAAGGCTTTGTCAAAGCAATGCTTTCTTCCTGAAGACTGGCTGCCGGTGATCCTGGACCCTTCTCTAACATGGCAAAGCACTTAGTGGCATCTGCTGGTCTCCCTTCTCTTCCACGTTTTGTTGCTTTCAGCTTCTAGATTACCCTGGCTTTCTCTCTGCTTCTGTGGGTTTTTTTCTCTCTCCCCCCACCCTCATATTCATCCAGTTTAATAAAGAACTCCAGTAAAAGGATTAAGACCCACCCTGGGTCACACACTACCAACGTAATCTAATCAAAAGGTCCCATCTACAATAGGTTCCCACCCACAGGAATGAATTAGCTCTAAGGACATGATTTTGTGGGGTCCATAAAAGCATCAAACTACCAAAATGCCATTCTTCCAGTTTACCTACTTTCCCTTGGCACACCCATCTTCTGACCTAGATCAGGGTCTTTCTCAAGTTGCCTCCACAATCTTCCCACCTTCCTGATGGCTCACATGCTGCTGCAAGGGAAGCTCTGTGTTCTGGTAATGCCAACCCTCCCATCCTGGCACATGAGCTGGAGACCAAGAACATGTTCCCTCCTGTCTCCTTCTCCTCATGTCCGTGCAGGAAGATCTTGCTCTCCATCCATGGAAGTTGTATGTTGAACAGGGTGGGAGGCTGAGAAAAGTGAGTTCCTACCATCTGGAGAGAATCACTTATTCACCAAAGCTCATTTGGGTTAGCTTTGGAACAGAGTTTGTTTTTCTCTTTCAGAAGCCAGAAGGAGAACTCGAGGAGGCATGCACCATGGTTCTATTGGCTCTGGGGTTCCACAATGCAGGAATGGTCATCATGAAGTTGTGGGACCGAATGCATCAGGACACCCTGCCCCCAAGGAGCCTCCTGGTGGCAGTGGGGAAACTCAACCTTTGCCATGGTATGGGTCCCTGTAGTGGGAGTTAGTCTGAGAAGAGGACAGGGGCAGTGAGCGGTGGGGATGCTGATAGACTCTAGACAAGGGGTTCTTAACCAGGGGTCTGTGGAAAGATTTCAGGGGGTCCATGAGCTTGAATTGGGAAAAAAAAAAAAAAACTTATTATCTTTAGTTTCTCTAACTGAAGTCTAGCATTTCATTTACTTAAGAATGTATGCAATAAATTACAGTAGTATTCATTTCATAACATATTACAGTTGTTGTATATCTCGAAAAATCTCTTATGCTCATCCCTACTTTGAAATTATGGTAGTTGTTAGACCTGACACTAATTGAGTGTCATAAAACTATCTGCCGCTACATTCTGAGATAGGGTCTATGGTTTTCACCTGACTGGCAAAGGGGTCCATGGAACGAAAAGGTTAAGAACCCCTGCTCTAGACTCTTCATCCTTCTGACCCTTCTTGCTGGACAGCCTGTGGTTTTAGTCATGCGTGTGGGAGGCAAAACAAGATGCCCCTGGGGCTGACGGGAACTCAGGAAGGAGTTCCTGGAGACCAGGATGGGGCACAGTCAGAAAGGATATTAGGGCATGGGAGGCTGGGAGAAGACTTAGGAACTCAGATGGAAAGAGAGGGCAGGCTGGAAAGCCCTATTCAGCTGTAGTGGGGAGGGACCAAGGAGGAAGTGGGGAGTGCTTTGCTCAGGGAAGGGTAATAGCCTAGCAGGTGGAGGCAGAGAATCTCCATACTGTCCCCTCTCCGTGGTCACTCCTGACAGCAGTGGCTTTCTTACTCGCTCCCCTCCCCTCCATCAATCATGTGGGAAAAAAGAATCCAGTGTGGGGCGAATGACAACACCTGGCCTTTGTTTACCACTTGGAGCTGGGGCCAAAGAGAGGTAGGAGGCAGCCAGCTGGCCTCTGGAGGTTGTTTGGGCCGCCCAGCAAGCTCAGCCACAGAAGCAGTAACCTGGTTTCCTGATCTAAGCAAACATTCTTTTCTGGACTCCAGATAGCTCAGCTCTCCACAGGGGCTGTGTGCATGTGGCAATACCTTGCATTTGGATGCCTTGCTAACATCCACAGTTGCTATTTTATCTTGCCAGCAGCCCTGTGAGGTAGTCAAATGCAGAACTGGAGTCCTATTTGACAGGTGAGGAAGCTGAAGCCCAGGTGAATTAAGTAACTTGCTCCAGGTTGCCCAGCCTCTTTGGAGGCAGAGCTGGGATTGGAGCCCAGGCCTCCTAGCCCCCGATCAATAGAGCTCTCTGCACTGTGGCTGGCAAGGCCTCCACCCCGAGCTAGGGATGTCTTCCTTGCCCTTTCCGTTCCAGGCACGGCCACCTACATTGGTGCCACCTGGGAATATGTCCTGCGCCTTCTGCGGAAAGCCCAGGAGGAGAATGACAGGCTGGCGCTATGTCACGGTAAGGGTCAGGAGGGTCTGGGGGGGCAGGGAAGGGGCAGGTGAAGGCCAGCTCCCTCTGAATGTGGATCCCAGAGGGCTGGGGAAAGGGCAGGAGATGGCTGACAGCAGGGCAGGGTGTGAGCAGATGCCCTGCTCTTAACAAGGATGCTTACGTCCCCAGCCTCTTTCCCTGCCCTGCTGGGTAACCCAGGTGCAGCCAGAAGGAAAGATGGTTGGGGAGATGGTGGTGGTGAGCAGACCCCCGAGACCTTTGTAGGGCCAGGATGGGAAGACCGTGCCATGTGCACCTATCTCCCTTGGCGGGAACGGTGCTGGGCAGCTCCAACTCCCTGCTCGCCTCACAGTGCTCAGAGGATTGGCCACCAGTGCCCGGATGCACCTGGATCTGGGCACGAAGGATGAAGAGAAGATGGACATCACCCCAGAGTTACTGTCCATCAAGGCATACCAGACCCTCCGGGTTCTCTACAACCGCTGGTCCCTGAAGAGCAAGAGCAAGGTGGGAGTGGGAGAGCACCAGGGCTGTGATGCCAGGCTGGAGGAGTGAGGCCGGAGCCAACGGTGGGGCATGGCAGCATCTACCCACCTGTCAGCTAAAGGCTGATTCATCAGGCCCTTCCGGGAGGGTGCGGCGAGCCTCCTCGGCCTCCTCCTCCCATTGCGCAGTTAAGGGTATGGTCTGAAAACACTTCACTGTCCGTTCATTTATTCATTAACCTTGCAGAGGTGTGATTTACCTTTGCCAGGTCCCTTCCATTTACCAGGCAATGTGCTAGGACCTGGGAATACAAAGGTGAAGGAGGCAAAGCTCTTTGTGGGCTGGTCCTGCCTTCACGCCTGAACTGAGGAAGGCTGGTTGTGTCTCCCGGCACAGGTGACGGAGCAAGCCCTGGTTATCATTGGCCACCTCTTCTACCTCGTGCCACCACCCAAACTCAAGAACCAAGTGAACTGGTTAACCCGATGGTTGATGACTTTGATGGCCGCAAATCTGAACTCTTTCTACATTTCCCAGGTGACTGGGGATGGGGTGAGAAGGCAATTTAAGTTAAATGCAGGCCATATTTAGTGAGTGGTTAGTGCAGGGGTTAGTTAAGCAGTGCCCACAGGCTACATGCAGTCCGATGGCCGTTTTTTGTAAATTAGGTTTAATTGGAACACAGCCACCCCCATCCTACATATGTCTATGGCCGCTTTTGAGATACATGGGCAGAGTTGAGCAGTTGCTACAGAGACTATGGCCTGCAAGGCCTAAAATATTCCTGACTGGCCCTTTACAGAGAGAGTTGCTAGTCCCTGAGTTAACACATCCCACATTTGTTGAGTACCTACTGTATGCCCGGCCAGGGAAATGGAGATGAATAAGCCATTGTACTCATCTTGGAACTGTGCTATCTCTGTGAGGGGAGAAGCATCCAGAAGAACAATTCAGTATAATGTGTGCTACCATTAAAGATGTCTTTGGATATTTTCATAGTGGATACAATTAAAAACAACAACTGAGGGAGTGCAGAGTTCCTAGCCAGGGGAGCTCTATCACAGTCCGTAAAGGAACAGCAACAATCCCCCAAGTGCAATGGCAAAGACCAAAAAAGAATGAAGGTCCAACAATGAGCCCTTGATACTAATGACTATGCTTGTGAGCCTGTGTACCTGAAATAAGAACACAGCCTAGAGCTGCAGGGTGCCTAAGAGTTACCTCCTGAGAGCCTCCGTGTTGCTTAAATGAGGCCAGTCTCGAAGCCAAACTCAGCATGTAAATGTGTTGCCTTCCCCCCAGCATGGGACATGACTCCCGGGGATAAGCCTCCCTGGCACTGAGGGATTACTACCAAGTACCAGCTAATGATGTAACTAGAAAATGACCTTGAATAAAAGGGTCAACTCGGACCAGCAGAATATCTCAATCTACATATAATACCAGGAGTTAAAAATGCTTTTTGACCTGAATCAAAGGGGGAAATGGAAAGGACAAATGAGTTTATATGGTTATGAGTCTCCAAAAAGAGCCAGGAGGTTATCAGAGGGGTTGCCCTTATCCACACCTCAGCAGAGTCCCAGAGACAGATAAAGTAGATACAACCCCGGGTATTGGTTCTTCTGAGGGCTACAGAGACCCACAGGTTCTATGGTCATGGCAGATGGAGTTCAGTGCCATGTCAATTGGCCCTACTTTGGAGTTGGAGCTGTGTGATGGAGCTGGACTCAGATGTGATCTTTGTTCTCAAGCCTCTCCTGTTACTTTTACCGGAACTGTAGTTGGTGCTGGGGTTTAATATATAGCCAGGGGACCTGAATCTCTGGACTGACCATGTGATAGCATGTCCCTGAGCCTCAACAGACTTCAGCTCCTACACTCTGGTTTATTGGACTTACCCCCCTCAGCTAACGTGGAGTTGAAGAAGGTCAACCACCACACCAGGGAGCCAAGAGTGCCTACAGCTGAAAGCAGAAGGATTGCATCCAGCATCCATGTGGAATCTAAGGCTCCTCTTGATATAAATGTGGAGTGGACACAACCATTCCAAGGTCCACAGGTTGGAGGAATAGAGTATGGATTAGAGTGGACTTACTGATATTCTATTCATGAACTATTGTGATTAGTAATCGAAGAAAATGTGGCATTGGTATAGAGAAAGTAGCCATGGTGGCTGCTGGGGTTAGGGAATGGGAGGAAGAGATGAGATGTGGGGGCATTTTTGGGACTTGGAGTTTTTCTGGGTGGTGCTGCAGGGACAGTTACTGGACATTGTATGTCCTCCCATGGCCCACTGGATGGAACGTGATAGAGTGTGGGCTATGATGTGGACCATTGACCATGAGGTGCAGTGGTGCTCAGAGATGTATTCACCAAATGCAATGAATGTCTCATGATGGTGGAGGAGATTGTTGTTATGGGGGGAGGAGTGGGATGAGGGGGGTGGGGGGTAATATTAAAAAAATAAATAAAGACAAAAAAAAAGTAAAAAAATAAAATAAAAAAAGAGACGGCTGATGGAGAGGAGAGGAAGAAGTGGTTAGTTCTGCCTGCAGGAGATTAAGGAAGACTTCTCAGAGGTGAGGCCATTTAAGTTGGGCCTTGAAGAATGAGTAAATATTCATCAGCAGACAATATTGGGGAAGGGATCGAAGGTAGGGGAAAGAGCATGAGCTCAGGAAGGCCTTTCCTCTAGGACCCCAGAAGTTGGGGAAGCCCTGTGGGTAGATGAGAATGTGCTTCTGCCATGGTGTGAGTCTGGGGCCAAGAAAAGTCCTTCCCATCCCTGGAAGCGCTCCTGTGAACAGGGCACCCTCAGCCCCCACAAGGACTGCATTGTACAACACGGAAGTTCTGAAGAGCCCAGGTTGTGTGGGACTTTAGGGGAAACCTTGAATCCAGTGGTTCTCAACCTGCTTGTGGCTCCCACCCCTCTGTGGTTGGGGATGCAAGGGTCTTAGGCAGAATTTCACACACAATTCCGGGGAGTCACAGAACCTCTAAAGCTCAGCCCTGGTCCCCAGATTAAGAACTCCTGCTTTAAGCTATTATAATTTATGCCTTAGTGAGCAACGGGGCCCCAAGAACCAGGTTTAGGCAGGATGGTGCAGAGGGCAGCAGGTTTCTTGGGAGGAAGTGTTGAGGAGTGAGCGTGTGTTTCTGAGGAAAGGAAAGGAGCAGCCCTACGGGGTCGTGTGACCCAGAGGCATTTGGGTGAACTTCTCCAGCTGCCTAGAGGCCCTGGGCTGGTCAGGAAGGACCTAGCCTGAGTGGTTCTGCCCTCTTTCCAAAAGGGGCACTATGTCTGAGAAGGTGTTTCTGGAAGGTTCTCCATAGGCGATGCCCTGTTTTTCAGATGGACAAGTAATCAAAGTTTCTTAACAATAGCTGCAAGTAAAGCATGGGAAGGCATATATTAAAAAACAGTTATGAATCCTCCTGGGACAACAGGACGGTTTCCAAGAGGGGAATGACACACAAACAGTAATGAACACTCACTCAAGTGCACTTTCAGCCAGAACTGTCATAATAATTTGCCTCCTTACCTATGCATAGTCCTTATAGCAGTACATTTCTCTCTCTCTCTATCTCTTTTGCTGATGTGGAGAGGCTCACAGAGGGTACATGGCTGGGAGACAATGTGCTGTGGCTGATTGGGGGCCACTTGCATTTGAGTCCTGGGTGATACTGGCTGTGTGGCCTCGAGCCACTCACTCACCCTCCCTGAGCATCCATTTTCTAATTTGTAAAATGGAAAGAATATACCAGCCTCACAAGCCTGGTATTTGGGTCAAATGAGATGATGGCTAAGAAAGCACAGTGTGGAGTTGTATTTGTTTTCTAGTGATGTATAAGAAATTATTCCCAAATTTCTTAGCTCACAGTTTTTTAGGTCAAAATTCCAGACACTGTGTGATCTCTGCTCAGGGTCTCAGTGGCTTATGTCAAGGTGTGGGCAGGGCTGAAATCTCATCTTGGAAACTTCTGGGAAGAATCTGCTTCCAGGCTCATTCAGGTTGTTGGCAGAACTCAAATCCTTGTGGTTATAAGACAGAGGTCCCCATTTCCTTACTGGCTGTCAACTGGTGACAACTCTCAGCTACTATGGGCCATCCAAACATGCCTCTTGCCATGTGGCCTCCTTCATCTTCAAAGCCAACAATGGCTTTCCTCGTTGAACTGCCCTCATGCTCTAAATCTCACTGGCATTCCCGACTCTGGCCTCTAGACCCTATTTAACGGGCTTGCTGATTAGCTCAAGTCCAATGTGATCATCTATACAGAAGGTTAGATGAACCTACAAAAAGCTACTATTAAGTGAGTTTAGTAACATTGCAGGGCACAGAATCAATATACAAAAGCCAACAGTGTTTCTATATATTAACAGCAAGCAAACTTAATTTTAAAAATATCATTTACAATAGCACAAAAATATGAAATAGGAATAAATCTGAAAAAAAGATACATAAGACCTATACTCTGGAAACAACAAATCTTTGCTGAAGAAATTAAAGAAAACCAAATAAATGGAGAGATTATATTGTGTTGATTAGGAGACTTAGCATTGCTAAAATATCATTCTTCCCAAATTGACCTGTAGATTTAATGCAATCCTTCTCAAAATTCCAGCAGGCATTTTTATAGGAATTGAAAAATTGATTTGAAAGTTCATGCGGTAATGCAAAAGACCCACAAGACCCAAAACAACATAGAAAAAGTTATAAACTGCAATAAGGAAGAAAATGTGGTATTGGCATCAAGATAGACATATCGATCAATGAAACTGAATAGCGAATTGACACCTGTGCTGCCAATTAAAATATTTTTTTATTAGAACAGTTATAGGTTCACAGAAAAGTCAGGCAGAAAGTACAAAGTTCCTACATACCCCAGGAGCTCCAGGTCTCAGTCCCATGACAGTCTGAAGGGGATGCTAAACCTTTATCTCAAGCTCTTTCGTTTGTCTCGTGCTTTCTTTTGGAGTTCAGGGTTCTCCAGGGAAACAGAACCGACAGAATTATTTGTCTGTCTATATATCTATCTGTCTGTCTGTCTGTCTATCTGTCTATCTATCTATCTATCTAGTATAAATATTAGGAAACTTATAGGAATTGACTCACATGACTATGGGGATGGGCAGGCTGCAAGGTGGGAAGTCCAATGAAGGTTTTCAGTGAATTCACTGGGAGAAGCTGACTGAATCAAGTAGAGATAGAAATTGTTCTTTCCAACTGCTGAAATCATTACTTCTCCCTTTAAAGCCTTCAGCTGAGTAGATTACTGAAGGCAAGCTCCTTAGTTGATTGTGGACATCATCTGCCATAGATGCAATCAACTTACTGATGATTTAAACCCATGAAACATCCTCACAGTAATAATCCAGCCAGAGCTTACTTGACCAAACAACTGAATACTATAACCTGGCCCAGTTGACACATGAATTTGACCATCACATCTCCCCTCACATGCACAGGTTTTCCCATTATTGGCATTTTGCATTACTGTGGTGCCTTTGTTACAAATGATGAAACAATATAATTATATTATTAACAGTAGTGCATAATTTCCCTTAGCGATTCCTCTTGTATTGTACAGTTCTATGGGTTTATTTTGAAGAGTATTCATTTTTTAAAATTTAATTTAATTTTTAAAAATTTTAAAAATTAATAGATGACAAGGAATGTTACATTAAAAAATATAAAAAAAGAAAAACCGTAAGAGGTTCCCATATAACCCACTCCCCACTCAGTTCTGTGGGATTTTAACAATTTTTATTGTGATGACAGATAGGCAACCTAAAATTTGACATTTTAACCATCAGACATACATTTCTGTGGTGAAAATTACATTCACAAATTTGTGCTGCCACCACGATCATCCATACCAAAACTTTTCCATCACCCAAATTCTGAATCCACTAACCATTAACTCACCATTCCCCACCATGTCCCTGCCCCTAGTAACCTGTATTCCAATTTCTGATATAAATTTGCATGCTCTACTGTCAATTTTTGACAAAGGTACAAAGACAATTCTTTGGAGAAAGGATAGTCTCTTCAACAATGGTGATGGACGTTTGGATAGCTATATGCAAAAAGATGCAAAAAGACTTTGATTCATATCTCACACCATATATAAAAACTCAAAATGGATCATAAACTTAAGTGTAAATCCTAAAACTATGAAAGTTCTACATTAAAGAAATGGAAGAAATCTGAGTGAACTTGGGTTAGACAAAGATATCTTAGCTACAACACCAAAAACACAATCCATAAAAGAAAAAAATATGTATGAGTTGGACTTGTTCAAAATTAATAATTTCTGCTCTTTGAAATATACTGCTAAAAGAATGAAAAGGAAAACCTCAGACTTGGAGACAATATTTGCAAATAACATATATATCCAGAAAGTATCAAGAATTCTAAAAACTTGGCAGGAAAGAAAAAATAATTTTTAAAAAATGGCAAAAAAATTGAAAGGATACTTCACCAATGAAGATATACGTGTGGCAAAAAGTTGCTCAGCATCGCTTAAACAGTTTAAAATTTGAGTGAGATATCACTACACATTTATTAGAATGTAAATTGGCACAACCGCTTTGGAAAACAGTTTGGCAGTTTCTTTAAAAGTTAAATGACATATATCTAATCACAGGAAGTAGACCAGTGTTTTCCTGGGAAAGGAAGAGGACTGGGAGGGGAGAGAGGAATTAGAAAATGGCAAGAGGAAACTTTTGGGGCTGATGTTTATGTTCATTATATCACTCGTGTAATGGTTTCATGAGTGTGTATATTTATCAAAATGTTAAAATGCATCCTTTATGTGACGTCTATTATGTCAATTAAGCCTCAAAGCTGCTTAAAAAAAAATCCGATGGGTTGTTCACACACGGAAACAAGGATCTTGCTAAGGGCTCTCATGCCACTGAGAAGAACACTCCAAAAAAAAATCCCTAAGAGAATCCATTCGGTGAAGGATAGATTTCAGGCTTTTTAGGCTTGGTTTTCAGACTTTTGAAGATCGGAGGACAACAGAACTACTTCCTGTTTCAGCCATGATTCATTTATCTGGCTTCTTTGAAGTCAGCCAGCCCTTGGCAATGGCAAATTGCCCTAAAAGTTTATGCAGAATTTGTGGGGTTATCAGAAAATAAGTGTAGCTTTCTTGGTGTGGTGAAAGGGATGGTCATGGCTGTTTTTAGCTATGGAAGCTCTAGACCCTGTAGACGGCCTTGATAAGGTCCACGAGGTCAGCATCGACCTGTGATGGCTTGGACCATCCTTGAAGAGAAGATGTGAATTCTTCTGAGATGTGGAAAGGGCTGGGCAGACTTGTCCTGACTATGTCCTTATGCACACAGTGTATTTGCCAACTCTTGGATGCTCTGTTTGCCAGTGGCTCTGGAGGTATAAACTTGGCATCCCAGCTAGAAAATATTGCAGACATGCTGTTCAGGCAGGTGAGTGCTGTGGGGTGAGAAGCACCCTGGGCTTATTCTTTCCCTCTTGGGAGGTGATGGTTTTCCCAGTCCAGGTCCCAACCTACACACAGCACAGCTATCTTTCATGTGCTGACCCTAACCATATACACCCACGCTTCCCTGGAATATGCAAATACCTGAATTCTGGGCAGAGTGAGACATTCTCATTGAGGTGAATTGAACACATTCCTGCATATTTCCTGGGGTAAGCAGGCCTTAGCTGTTCTCCTGAACTCTGGGAAAAGGGCTGTGGGCCCTCTGTGTTGCAACCTAGAGTAGGAAAAAGACAACTGAGCATTATATACCTTCCATATATTTACATTTCTTGACTACTGCCTTCCTTTTGGGCCTGGGAATGTGGGCTCCTGGTTTCTATTTTCTTGTTGTCCTTCTGGCCAAGCACTGTTCATGGTTCCATGCCTTGGTTTCCCCATCATGCCCTGGGGCCCTGGTTTCAGGCCTTCTGGGTCTGATGGCTTTGGTCTCCCCACAGGTGAGTGAAAAAGTCAACAGTTCAGACATTCACTCCATGCAGAACCACAACCTTGCCCTGAAGTCTTTCTTCCTCCTGAGTAAGTTAAGATATCTCCCGAGCCCCAGGACCTGGGGAGTGGGGTGGGGGAAGGACTCAGGACCACTTATGTCTGTCCCTGTACTGGAGTGGGGGACCAGGTTCCCCTGGGGCTTCTCTCTTTCTAGACAAGCTGCAAATAATTCATGTGAGCTTTGCCTGAAATGAAATGACTCTCAAAGGGCATGCCTTTGTTCCTCCTCCCTTAACCTGGGATTGGCTCCCCTTTCTCCTGTGGTTGTCCCCAGTTCAGAAAGGTGATGGTGTATTTACAGCCCTGATGATCATGGGACATGTGCTGGCTTATGGGAAGACATGTGGTGGGACAGGGGAGGGACAGTCCTAGCTCCTGAAAACCACCTAGCACAATGCTTTGCACAGGGTAAATGCTGGACAAACAGTAGTTCTCTTCCTTCCTCCATCCTTTTCTCCATCCTAATGGACCCTACCTTATCCAGCGCATGACATAGTGGTTTGCTGGGAGCATGACTTACCCTTACTTATTCCCCACCACTTAAACATTTTCCTAACTCTTTTTATTCATGCCTTTCTGACAGCAAAGTTATACACTGATCAGGTAGTACATTTACTACTGAAGAACCTGGAATCCAAGGATATCAATGAGATCGTGTCAGCCCTTGAAGTCTTCAAGGATGTGTTCCATGGAGGTGAATGGGGGCCTGATCCTGGGGCTGTAGGACTCAATCTTCTTTCCTAGGAGATCTCCTTTCTCTGGGAGACAGTAATAGTTAAAAGCACAGTTGGTAGAACTGAATTCCATGGGTTCAAATCTTGGGTTAATCTCTTACTATCTTATGCAATGTTGAGAAAATTATTTTCAGTCTGTGCCTCTATTTCCTCATCTGAACAATGTAGGCAAGAATAATACCTACCTTTAGAGTCTTTTTGTGAGGATTAAATGAGAGAGCATGTGTGGTGAAGAGCTTTAGCAGTGCCTCCCTCACAGTAAGTTTTATAGTGGTTTATTTACAGTTGTTACCTTGAAGACTAGGCTTCAGCTCCAAGTGTTTTTTAAGCCTTTACTGTGTACCTACCACCATACTAGGCACTGAGAAGACAGGTATAAGAAGACACAGTCCCTGCTCTCAAGTAGCTTGTTATTGAGTGGGGAAGATGAATATCTTCATGTTCATGTCATAGAGAAAAACAAGTGTGCAATAAGTTGCTTAAATGTAAGCTTGACCATATGCAATGGGACTAGAGAGAAGGGCTCAATTGGGGAGCTGGGATGGGATTTTATGTAGGAGATGGGATCAAGAGTAGGAGAGGAGATTGTAACAGTGGGTTAGGACAGGGACTCCCATTGAAGAAGAACAGTGGTCAAAGTTCTAAAGGTTGAGATGCATGCAGTGTGGGGAGGAGAGCTTGGCTGGAGAAGTGCATCTGTGTGGGTAGCTGTCTTAGTTTCCTAGGACTGCTGTAATATATTATCATAAACTTGGTGACTTAAAACAACAGAAATTAAAGCAGGTCCCCAACTGAGGTACAGGTAGGGCCATGTTCCTTCTGAAACCTGTAGGGGAGGACCCTTCCTTGCTTTCCCAGCTTCTAGTGGTTGCAGGCCATCCTTGGCATTCCTTGGCTTGCAGCTGCAGCACTTCAATGCCTTCTGCTGCTGTCACATAGCCGTCTTCCCTTGCTCTGTCTCTTCTGCCCTTATAAGGACACCAGTTATATCAGATTAAAGGCCCATTCTATTCTTGTATGACTTCATTAGAACTTAACTAATTCCATTTATAGTGACCTTATTTCCAAGTAAGGTCACTGTCAGAGGTTCTGGAGGTTAGGAATTGAATTTCTCTTCCTGGAAGACACAGTTCAACCCAAAACAGCAACCACAGGGGACTGGGGAGGTCTACAGTTCAATGTCACCTGATGATGGTAGAGCTTAGGTCGCTTTTTAGCCCAGGCTAGGACAATATCAGTATGGCTTAGAGGAGAGGGATGACTGAGATAACCTCTGGAGACTCCATCTGACCTCTGAAGATCAGGACCATTCCTAGAATTTTTCTCACCTGTTGTCTTATGTGTCCTAAAGCAAAAGAGGAGGTGGGACAAAACTGACCTCTAACTGCATATCTCTTTCTTCTCTAGTGCCTCAGACAGAGAAACTGAGGAGTGAGGTGATGCATTCGGTCATCCTTGTGATTCAGGACGACCTCAAACCAGTGAGCAGAGAGACTGGGTATGGGGGTTGGGAGAGCAGTTGCTTCTTGAGAACTTGAAGCTATATAAAATGGAGAGGGGAGGGGTGTTGGGAGATGGAGAGGAGAGGTAGGACACCCTAATAGCCAATTTTGGCCTCAGATCCCTGACCTTGGGTTGCATTTGGATTCTTCAAAGCCTGAGCATTTCTGAGCATTTTTTTTTTTTTTTTTGTCGGCAGCACAATGGTGGGCACTGTGAGGATGTGGATCTCTAAGATACTAATTCTGCCCCTGAGAACTTGGAGAGAGACCACCTCATATGTTAGG
The DNA here is from genome assembly GCF_030445035.2 of Dasypus novemcinctus. Taxonomy (NCBI): domain Eukaryota; kingdom Metazoa; phylum Chordata; class Mammalia; order Cingulata; family Dasypodidae; genus Dasypus; species Dasypus novemcinctus. The sequence goes on along the minus strand of NC_080692.1, from coordinate 20,866,146 downwards.
GTTGGGGTAGGATCAGCAAACTCATACTTTTAACAAGCTCCACCGATGACAGTGTGGCCTCCTCAGGATTGGGGGCAGCAGATTTGGCTCCCAACTCTGGATCCCAGGACAGGCATCGGGAGGGCTGGAGTGGGGGGCCGAGGTGCAGTGGTTTGGAGCACCTACTGGAAGAGAATGGATGTCCTCCCTAGAAGCAAAGTCCTAAATCCTCAGAAGATTAACACCCAGCCTGGCAGCTCAGAAGGCTGCGCTCTCGGGACTTGTGGGATTCATTCCCAGCTTTACTGAAGAAGCCAGAACATGGGACCTTCCTGGACTCTGAATCTCCCCTCATCCAGCACTCCTTCCAATTTTACTATCTCTAGGGACCTGAAGAGTGGACCAACTAAGTGCTCAGAGTGCTCTGGGAGGTTGGTAGGAGGTGAAAAGGGTTAGAACTCCAGGGTGGAGTACAGACATGGCCAGGTTCAGCAACAGGCCACGGAGTCCCCTGAAGCATTCACACTGGACTTGGAGTAGAGAGTTCTTGTTCCTTGAGGCCTCCTTCCCCACTGGAGGTCTCCATGGCCTCACCTGCAACCTAAAGGGTCGCTGGTAGTCCTCCCGATCTCTTCTGTCCTGCCACGTGGTGATCTCTGACCCCACAGGTACGGGTGGCCCTTCTGAACTTCCTTGAGAAGCTGGGCCAGTATGACTACCTGGACCTACCCCAGGGGAACGTCATCATCAACTACATCATCAAGCTCAGCGAACCTGACCCCTCAGTGAGCAGGGGCCAGGCAGGAAGCTGGGGGGCAGGGGGGGAGGGCAAGACAGGAGCAAGTCTCAAGGGAGCGGGGCAGGAGAAAGGGAGGAGGAGTTGGGAGGAGGAGGAGATGGCTGGTCTGATGGGGAGGGCACTTTGGCATCTAAAATCCTGAGCAGTGGGCTGGGGGAGGCCTTGAACCAGGAGATGCAGCTAGTGTTGGTTTCAAATTTTCATTTTTCCTTTTCTTACTCCAGAATGAAGAGAACGTTCAATTAATGTGTTCGAAAATCCTGCAGCGGGTACAGACAGCCAGTGTCAAAAAGGCCACCCCATTGCCTCCTTCTCTTGCCTCCCCAATCACCATCCTCACCTCCAAACTGCCTTCTTCCCCCTTTCGCTCCATCTGACCCCTTGTCCTGCTTCTCCCACCCCTCCCACCTCCATCTGTTCGCACCCGAGCTGACTCAGTAGAGCAGAAGGGGTCACTAGTTGAGGACTCTGGAGGCCTGAGCATGAGCCCTGCACTGCCAGTTTCTAGCTGTAATATCTTGGCACAAATTGCTCTCTGAGCTGCAGTTTTCTCTTCTATAAAACAAGGGTGATTATTTGTCCTATCAGGATTCTTGGCAGCTCCACTGAGCTGATGACTGGTCAGAGTTGAGTAAAGGGCTGTGAGGAGGCAAAGGACAGCTGTGATTTACTCTCCTTCTTCCTGAACTTGCAGCCATCCCCTCTCTCAGCAAGCTCTGTCTTCTGACCTTTAGCATTTTTTCTGCCTCTGGAATGTTCCCTCATGAAGGCTATTACAAGTCAGAAAAATTCCGAATTTCAGGAAGCCCTTCTATCTGTCTAATTAGATCCTTTCTGCTATAATTTTAATCAAGACCTTGGTTATATTTTACCATTATGGGGTGGGAGGAGGTGTGAACACGTGGGTGTGTGAATGAGAGAGAGAAAGTGGGGGAGTTAATTTGTACAGGGCTTGAGGTGATGGGGCTGGAGGACTTATGACTGGGACTAATTTGGGCTTGGCATTGAAGCCCTTGCCATGTCCCCTGCCAGGTGTCTCTCCCCCAACTGCTAAACTTGATGTGTCAGCCCAGCAATGCCCTGGCCTTTGTGGCCCTGAGTAAGACAGCCACGGAAATGGCTCTGAAGGCTCAGGCTCTGGGCCAGACCCCCTACCTCAGCAATTATCATCTCAGGCGTAAGTACAAGGGCAGGTGGTCTGTGGGGAGGGGCCAGCCGTGAAACTCAGGCGGACCTGGGCATGGGGTGTGGGTGTGGGGGCAGGCTGAGACCCTGTGCGGGGGAGGGGGGTGAGGGAGAGGTTGAGGGCTGGGACAGACTTAGGGTTGGGGGAGGAGCCCTAATTTGGCCCCTCCCAGTAGATGAAAAGGGACTTCCGCTATAATCTTTGTTAATTACAAAGTCATGGGTACATAGATGTTCCTTACCCTTAGTCCCTACTTTGTTCCAACTGAGAGCCTTGCTCTACACTCACCCCTTCCCTGACTTTTAACCCCAGTAGGTGAGAATGTGTGTTCAGCATATTTCCAGGCATTTTTAATGGTTTTAAACTGAAAATGTAATGGTTTGTTTATTTAGGGTGAGTCAAGATGTCATGACCCCCCATAGCATGGATGCTACCTCTCTGCTTTGGTTTTTGCCCTGCTCTGAAGTCCTGATGGTGGCTCTTGGCGGGACTGGAGGTCAGGCACCCTGGGGCTTGTGCTGACTCTGTCCTCTTTATCCTTTCTTTAATGTAGCCTCCCAGTTCATCTCCCCGCAGCAGCTCCTAACCCATCTGGTGGTAAGTGATTCTGGGATGAGATCTAGTCTCCATCCATCCATCGATCCATCCATCCATCGATCCATCCATCCATCGATCCATCCATCCATCCTTCCTTCCATCTATGCATCCAATCATTCCTTACATGGCTGAGCACACTTTTGCCAGGTGTTATGCTAAGCATGGAGTAAGGAGGTGGGGTCAAGGATCGGGAGGCCCCGGAGAGAGGAGATCCGGGCCATAGAGCTTGGGGAAAGAGAAAAGAGGAGGCATAGGTGTGGGGCCTGGGGTGTGGGGAATGAGTGGGGTATAGGAAGGCCTGGCCTGTCTCCCATGTGGTTTCTAGGCGAGCTTCTCTCTGTTGACTTTGGACAAGTCACCATGCCTTTCTGGACCTCATTTTCTCAGTATGTTTTGAGTTTCTCTACTTGCCCAGCCTGTACTAGACATTATGTACACTGGAAGGACAGACTAAGTATAGCCATGACCTTGACGTATTCACAGTCTTAGTGGGGGAAACAAGCATGGAAATAATCACCTATAATTCAGTGTGAAAAATTGTCAAATAGAAGAATATATAGGCTGCAATGGGATCTTAGAAGAACAATGGGTTAACCTGCCCTCTGAGAGTCAAGGAAACCGTCGCAGAGGAGATGATGTTTTGAGAGCATCTTGGAGGACATGTAGGCATTCAACAATGAGAAGGGTCTACACTTCTGTTCTACCAGTCTATATGTATTCGAATTCTCTCTAGTTCCTTTCCTGAAATCCTTTTCTCTGTCTCCTGCTTGTTTCTGTTATTTTTCAGTTGTTTTCGCTGAAGCCCTATAGAGGAAATGAGTTTGGTGTAAGCTCCCTAAGGTTGCTATCTGCCCTGCATCCTATCACCTCCCTGCACCCTGTTATCCACTCGAATGTGGGCCAGCTATGGATGAAGATGATTCCCCAGATGCTGCATATCCTGAATGGTGAGTGGTTTCTGGGGAGAGGAGGACTGTAGCTGAGGGAGTGAGGCAGACTCCAGAAGAGGCGTCCCAAGGTGTTGGATGAACACTTTTTGGGGTGGGGAGAACTGGGACCAGCCTCTCTGTTTCTCTGAAACACCATTTGGATGGGTCTGCTTATTTGACCTGTGTTCTTCCTGGGACCTCTGTGGCCACTGCTGCCCCTTCCTGTGGGTGGAGGACCAGGGAAGAGTGAGGGCTTTGGAGCAGACTAAGCAAGGTGAGTCCTTGCTCTGACACCGACCTGTATGTGTCCGTCCTTTGGAAAGTCATTCATCTCTAGGAGCCTCTGTAAAGTGGGGTAACGGTTATCTTGTCAGATTGTTGGGAGAATGAAATGAGAGGAAGGGTATACAGCCCCTGGCATAGTGCTCCAATATTGGTCCTTTTCCCCTCGTGGGGACTTCAGTCTTGGCAGGTCCCATGCTCTCTCCTCCTTTCCCAGATAACACTGTGAAGAGCCTGAATCAGAAAGAGTGGGAGGACAGGTTGCTTAAGGTGAGTGCTCCCTGTGAGAGACCTCACTCCTCCCCACATTGCTCCCTCTCACACTTGTCCCCTTTCCCCCTTCAGGGTCCCTCGGGAGGAGGCCCTGCCTCCCCTTTCCAGAGGCTGAGGCCATGGTCAAGGGAGCTCCTGCCCACAGGAACCTCTCTGTGCAGCACCCTGGCCTCCTGGCAGCTAAGCCTCGACATCCATCTTTAGGAAGAGTAAAAGAAAGAGTCCTAGTTAGGTGTTCTTGGGAAAGTTATTTAGCCTTTCCAGGCCTCAACATCTTCATCTGTAAAATGGGAAGAATAGGATAATTCCTATCTCCCAGAATTGAATAGATAATTTAAGAGAGTGTCTTGGGAACTGTGAAGAGCTTTGCACACTTGGGTGGCATTTCTAGCATCATCCTTACATTGTCACTTTCTATTCCTGACCAATCACACCCATGTATTTCAGCTGTTTCCCATTTCTCAAGCCCTTTCTCCATCCATATCTAGGGACTGTCTCTTGCTGATTGCTTACCCCACTTCCACTATTCTTTGTTGTCCTCTTCTTCCTCTCTTACTCAGTTTTTAAGTCAATCTCTGCTCGCCATTGATGATGACGACTGGCTGGAACAACTCACCCAGGTCATCTTGGAGAAGATAAATATTTTCAACAAGGATGGCGAAGAGAAGGTGTGTCTATGTGTGTGGCTGGGAGTGGTGTTTGTAAGGGGGGAAGTTGAGGAGGAGGCTGGAGGTGGAGGAGCCTGGCTGGGACAGATTGTAGAAATGCTCATGGTGCTTAGGGGGCGAGAGCAAACTGGTGTTCCTTTGTCCTGAGGGACAGAGGACAAGGAAGCAGGTGGTCACCCGAGAACGGCAAGAATATCAGTAGTATCTTACCTTTGCTCAGTGTTCTAGGCTTTATCAAGCTGTTTGCTGTCCATTTTCTTAATTTAACCCCACCCTGAGGTGTGCTGTAACAGTGGAATTGGTACTTGGGTATGGTAGAAAGATTTTTGGACTTCATGTCAGCTTCAAGCAAGGTAATTCAAATAATGGCTGAGGCATACCTGAGATTAGATGTGCTTGGTGTTGGGGACACAGAGGTGAGTAGGATAGATGTGGCTCCTCCTTCACAGAGCTCAGGAGCTGGCATGGTGGTGGCCAGGATTCCTGTCCTTTCTTTTCCTCTTGCTCCCAGTGTAATCTCAACCTCTGTGAGATTTCAGTTTCTTTACTTGGGAAGTGGCAAAAATAATGTCAATGTCCTAGGAGAGCTTTTGAGGGTGAAATGAGAACACATGTTGTCTTAGTTTCTCAGGCTGCTAAGCTAAATATCACACAATGGTTTGGCTTAACAACAAGAATTCATTGGCTCAAACTTTCAGAGGCTAGAGGGCTCGCTTCCTCCTGTAGTCAGAAGGGTTCTGGCCAGCCAGCAATCTTCAGGTTCCTTGGCTTCTCTGTCACATATTGATGTCTTCTCCTTTCTCTTCCGGGTACTGTTGACTTCCAGCTTCCAGCTACCCACCCTGGCTTTCTCTCCTCTGAATTCCATTCTCCTTATAAAGGACTCCAGTAATCTGGATTAAGGCCCAATGTCATTCATTTGGGCTACACCTTAACTGAAGTAACATCTTCAAGAGGTCTTATCTACAATGGGTCCACACTCAAGGGAATGCAGGGCAAGATGCAGAACAGGGTGGCGGACTTGGCCCAATGGTTAGAGTGTCTGTCTACCACATGGGAGGTCCGCAGTTCAAACCCCGGGCCTCCTTGACCCGTGTGGAGCTGGCCCATGCGCAGTGCTGATGCGCACAAGGAGTGCCGTGCCACGCAGGGGTGTCCCCCGCGTAGGGGAGCCCCACGCGCAAGGACTGCGCCCTGCAAGGAGAGCCGCCCAGCGCGAAAGAAAGTGCAGCCTGCCCAGGAATGGTGCTGCACACACGGAGAGCTGACACAACAAGATGACGCAACAAAAAGAAACACAGATTCCCTTGTCACTGACAACAACAGAAGCAGACAAAGAAGACGCAACAAATAGACACAGAGAACAGACAACCGGGGTGGAGGGGGCAAGGGGAGAGAAATAAATCAATCTTTAAAAAAATATAAAGATGCAGAACAAGTTTAAATCAGGGTACATAATTCATAATTCACACACCTGTGGAAGTGCTTTTTTAAAATTTTAAATATTTATTTATTTATTCATCCCACGCCCTCATTGTCTGTTCTCTGTGTCCATTCCCTGTGTGTTCTTCTGTGTCTGCTTGTTTTCTCTTTAGGCGGCACTGGGAACTGATCCTGGGGCCTTCCAGACTGGGAAAGAGGTGCTTAATCTCTTGTGCCACCTCAGCTCCCTGGTCTGTAGCATCTCTTATGGTCTCTCCTCCTTGTCTCCTTTTGTTGCATCATCTTGCTGTGCCAGCTCTCTGCTCAGGCCAGAACTCTGCGTGGGCTAGCTTGCCATGCAGGCCAGCTTGCCTTTACCAGGAGGCCCTGGGAATCGAACCCTGGACCTCCCATAGGGCAGATGGGAACCTAATTGCTTGAGCCACATCTGCTTCCCTGGAAGTGCTTTTTAAACTCCAAAGGCTAAATAACCTGGTAGTTGTCATTACCCCTGTTCCGCAGATGAACTAACAGAATCCAGAGGGATTTAGTCTTGAGCAAATTTTTGGGAGGACTTACCCCAGAATCCAGGTTTCTGGGTTTCTAATCTTGTTTCCTTGTCACTGAGCACACTTTATGCTTAGGGGGCCCTCCAAGAAAGAGGACTCATTTCCCAAGACTGATCACTCTCTAATTATTAACACATATTTATAAAGCACCTGGTAGATTAGGGATATAAAAGTGAAGCAAGTGGGAATTCTTTTTTTTTTTTTTAAGATTTCTTTTTAAGATTTGTTTCTACCCCCCAGTTGTCTGCTCTCTGTGTCTATTCGGTGTGTGTTCTGTGTCTGCTTGAGTTCTTGTCTGCAGCACCAGGAATCTGTGTCTTTTTTTGTTGTGTCATCTTGCTGCATCAGCTCTGTGTGTGTGTGGTGCCACTCCTGGACAGGCTGCATTTTTTTCACGCTGGGTGGCTCTCATCACGGGGCGCACTCCTTGTGCGTGGGGCTCCCCTACATGGGGGACACCCCTGTGTGGCATGACATCAGCACTATGCTTGGGCCAGCTCACCACACGGGTGCACATCAGCACTACGTGTGGGCCAGCTCACCACACAGGTCAGAAGGCCCTGGGTTTGAACCCTGGACCTCCATGTGGTAGGTGGATGCTCTATCCATTGAGCCAAATCGGCTTCCCTAAGTGAGAATTCTGATCTCACTAATTCAGTTATTAAAAATATGTACAAATGGCCTACAGCTCATCAGGCACTGTGTTGTGCTCATAAAAGACTGTCCTTGCCTCAGGAAACCACCACTGGTAGACAAGTATATGGACAATTAGAATAGAATGTTGTGTCTTGGATGCTTGGATACTCAGATGCTTGGGAGCACTCTTATGCTGTGAGGGCTGGACAGAGAAACTTCTCAGAGGCAGGGTGATCAACCTTCTCTTTTGCCCAGAACTGTCTGGGTTTTAGAACTCACTTCCTGGGAAACCCCTTGGTCCTGGACAGCTTGGGACAGTTGGCCACCAAGCAGAGGAGTAAATAAGACTGGAAAGATGGGTAGTAATCTGCCAGCTAAGCAGAGAGGTGGGTGCCTTAGGTCAGGCTTCTTATAAGCAGAGCCTGAAGTGGAGATTCTTGTGCAAGTGCTTTCAGGAGAAGGTGGGATAGAATGGAGGAAGCAGGATGGGAAAGGGGAGGAACTGGTGAAGGCTAGCTTCAGCCTGGATTCCACAGGAAGTGCCGGATGTAAGTTGTACTGTAGTGGCTCACTTGCCCACAGACAAGAGGGGGGGCCTTTGTACCTGCCTGGACCCATCTGTTATTGGCTCTGGGCTTCCATGATTAGTATGGGGCTGGGCAAGGGTGGGAGAATTGGGACTCTCAGACACTGCCAGGCAGTGTCTTTCTCAAGGGCAATCTTCGGGAGAAGGAGCTATGGGAAACCCTTCATGACACTCCCTGAGGCCAGGAAAAACAAGGAGCCCTGGGATCTGGACAGGGCACCCACGGTATCTGCTATAGTGGGAAAAGGTGCTGTAGAGAAAGAAATTTAGGGGGTGAGATGACACCAGACAGGACAGTCATTCAACAACTGGTGGTTCCATTTGCCTGCTGTGTCTGGCATGGGGCCAGCCACTGGGGATGGGGTGATGAACTTGATGTCCTCTGCCTCTGAGTTTTATTCTAACCAGAGATGAGGGGACTGGAGAGTTGGGAACTAACCAGACAAATACATAAACAAGATAGTGAGTGACTGTGAAAAGATTCTGAAGAAAGCAGGACTGTGAGCTGGAGAGGAGCTTAAGCCGACAGGGAAGTCTCCCTGAGCCAAGATCTGAAAGATAAGAATGAGACAGTTTTTTGAAGAGCTGGGGGTGGGATGGGGAAGGGAATGTACCAGACAGAGCAAATAGGAAATGCCAAGACCCTGAGGTGGAAAAGCAGACAGCCAGGTCATAAATGGGTAGAACAAGGTAGACAGTGTGACTGTGTAAATGATTGATAAGGCCATTGAAATTCAGAGGAGGGAGCTACATGGATGAGATAAAAGCACTATTCAATTGTAAAGTTTATGAAAACCTAAGGAACTCTTTTTATTTTCCAGCTGGAAGTAGGGAGTATGTGGGCCAGGCTGAGAAATAGAAATGCACCTTTCTCTTCCCTCTAGCTTGAGTCCCTGCCCTATCAAGTTGCCAACTTACCCAGAGCCCTCTAGAGGCCAAGAGGGCCAGTGGGGGAGAGGTGGTGGTGGACAGTTACAAAGCTAGTCTCTGGAAAGCTATTTCCAAGGCTGCTCTGCTAATACAAACACCATACAATGTAGTGGTCTAACTATAGAAATTTGTTGGCTCACAGTTTCAGAGGCTAGAAGGCTTGCTTCTTCTGACTGACTGGCCATCTTGGGGTTCCTTGGCTTTTCCATCACATTGTAAGGCACATGGTGGCATCTTCTTCTTTCTCTTCTGGGGTCCATTGACTTCTAGCTTTGGGCTGCTCCCCATGCCTTCTCTTCTGTGTCCAATTTCCTTTGCTTATAAGGACTTCAGCCATATTGGATTAAGGCCCACCCCCCAATTAGTTTGTGCACACCTTAATAATAACATCTTCAAAGGTCCTACTTGCAAATGGGATCACACCTAAAGGACCAAGGGTTGGGACCTGAACATGCCCTTTGTGGGGGACAGGATTCAGTCCCCATCACCGAGCGATGCGTGACCCTGTCTTCCCACTCACCCTAGGCCTTCCTGTATAAATTCTTTGGCGTCACTCTATGCACCTCAAGGAATCAGAAACTGGTGAAGAGGATGCTCTCCTTCATCCTAAAAACTACCCACGAGGAGCTGCTGGAGAGGGAGGTGAGACGGAGGGCCTGGCAAAGGGGGTGCATTTGGTTTGCAGGGGAAGATGGCAAGGTGGTTGAAAGCTTGGACCTCCCAAGCCAGAACACCAAGGTTTGGAATGTAACTCTGTCACTTACCAGCTGTGTGCCCTTAGGCAAATTACAGAAGCTGCCTTTCTGTGCCTCAGTTTCCCCCTCTGAAAAATAAGGCTATGGTAACTACCTCACTGAATGCTTTCTTAAAAGCTTTTTATTTTAAAATAATTTCACATTTATTGAAAAGTTGCCACCCCCCAAAAAAGTAAAATGTATTTTTGTATTTTCTCCTCCCTTATCCCCCAAATGCTAAAACATTTTACCGTGTTTGTTTTATCACTCTCTCTCTACATATCCATATATATATTTTTCTGAATCATTTCAAGAAGTTTAAGCCATCATGCCCATTTATCTCTAAATACTTCAATGTGTGTTTCCTAAAAATGAAAACATTTTCCTAACTTGCCAATTGTCCCACCAATGTTTTTTCAAGCAAAAAAATTTTTTTTCCTGATCTAGCATCTAATTCACTAATACATGATCTAGTGCATGTAATTGTCATTTTTCTTTAATCTTCTCTAACCTGAAACAGTTCCTCAGGCTTCCTTTACCTTCCATAAGCTTGACATTTTTTAAAAGTATAGACCATTTGTTTATTGGAAAGTCCTTCATTTTTGGTTAGTTTCATGTTTCCTCCTCATTAGATTCAGGTTATGTATTAGGAATTTTTTGGCACAGTTTGGAGGTTAGAAGTCCAAAATCAAAGTATTGGCAGGACAAGTCTTCTCCAAGGTCCACAATATCCTGGTAGTAGTTTGCTGACAATCAAATTCTGCTTCCATCATGTGACGGCCTGTCTCCTCCTGCTTCCTCCTGTGGCTTCTGCTCCTCCTGCTCAGGCGTCTGTGTCTCTGTCTAGATTTCTTCTCCCTCAATAGGACTGAAGGAGAGGAAATCTAGAGGCCTCCAGTCAATAGGATTCAAATTGGCCTTATATAAATAAGATCTTTGACAACTCTATTTACAAGTGAGTCTGTATCTATGGGACCATGGGTTAGGACTTGAACCTGCCTTTGTGGGGGCCATGATTCAGTCTACCACATGGATACATGTTCTTTTGGCAGGAATACCAGGAAGGTGATGTGCCATAGGGTGCTTTTGAAGATTAAAAGTGTACAAGTCCTCAGAACAATGCCTGCCACTTACACTTTCTAAGCACTGACTACTGTGGAGTTGGTGTTAGTGCCCTCAGGCCTTCTCTCCCCAGGGACCTTTCCCTGCCAGAACATCCATTTCCACCAAGGCTATCATCAAATTGTTCCCAAACCCAAATAAGTCAAAGGCATGCCTCTTGGGCTCGCATTGCAGACTCGGTGTCATCGGGAGACTAGGCATGTACAGGAAGACAACAGCTAGCTACACAGAAGAGCCTTACTAAAGGCTGTATGAGTGGTCGCTGAGACATTTGGTGGCGTTTTGGGCATGGTTGGGATGTCAGCTGGTAGAGGCCAGCTTAGGAGAAGGAGCAGGCACATAGTCCCACTAGACAAAACATTCTAAGTCAAGACTCATGAGCAAGAACTTTGGGGCATGTCTAGTGAAGAGTCAGTGGTCGGGTTTGACTGGGATGCAGGGTACTTTGACAGAGGATGGAAAGCGAGCCAACTTTTACTGCCAGCACTTGGGGACAGAATGGATACAGGGAATGAAGTTAATGAGGGAGGTGGATGTCCAGGATGTTCCTAGGTTTTCTGCATGCTTAGCTGGGAGGATAATGGTTCTACGCTTCACTAACTATGTAATTCAGGAGAAAAGGAAGGAGAAAGATGTTGCACTCCATTTTGGACATGGAGAGTTTAGGGTGCCCAGTAGCCATGCCACCCTGGAACTCATCTCTGGGCTGGAACCATTATTTTGCCCCTGTCTTTAAAATGGGGAGATAATGTCTTATCTCAGAGCTTGTGTGTGAGGATCAGTAAGATAGCATGTGTGAGACTGGCACAAACTAAGTACTAATCTAGGTACGTTATTATGATGTTGATGGCTGCCATAAGCTGAAGCTCAAGGCTAAGGTACGCTATGAGGAGGAGGACAGAGCAGAACTGCCTTCTGATGCTTAACTAATCCCTGCTTTCTTGCCAGGCAAAAATTTCCCTTCACCAACATGGAGGCCAAAAGTCTACATGTCTCACTAACCTCTCATTTCTTCTTGAGGATCTGGGCCCTGGGGTGGCTGTCCCCTCCACTCTGCCTCCTATTGCTGCCTGCAGTCTGAATGGCAGCACCTCCCTCAGGAAGAGTCCTGAATGAACTGGGCAGCAAACAATTGGCACTTGCATCTCAGTGTTTGGCATTCCTTGAGCCCAGTTGGCCTTGTTGAGTGAGCACTAGGAAGAGGGTTCCTGTGAGGCACAGGGATTGAAGTTCAAGACTGTTTCCTGGCAGGGGCTGAGAATCCCTAAGCTCCCTTGTGCTCTTCCAGCTCCCACTAGGTTGTCAATTCCCAGACCCACAATTCTAGCCCCAATGTTCAGACCCAACATCAAGTGAGAACCTTTCCTCTTAGATATGCTGTCATTGCATCATATACCACACACCCAGGGACTCACTCCTTTCCTCTCTCTGGCCCCTAACAGATGCTCTATCACCTGCCCATTTTGATCAATTACTGCTGTTTCCTGTTCTTCTAGACTAGAAATACTGGCGTTATCTATAGTCTTTCCATCTCCTCTCCTCTCTAAGTAGTCATCCAGTCCTGTCCTTAGTGTACCTCCTATTTGCTCTTCCCTCCATTCCTACCTCCTAACAACCCTTTTAAGAATACCTAGTACATGTAAGCACTCTCTGCTCTACAATATAGAACCCATAGGACTTGAGATGATCAATTCTGTGACTCTTACTTTTCATAATCTGGAGTAATTCGATTCTTAAATTACTTTTTTTTAATAAAGATTTATTTTAGATTCTTAAATTACTTTTTACAAAGACGTTTGGTTCTCCTTCTTTGTTCATGTCCAGAGGACCAAATTTCCCTTCCCTTCCCTTTCTTTACCTTCCCTTTCCTCTCTAACTCTCTGGTTGTCTGAGAGCACAGCATGTGCTTGTTTCTCCATGAGCTGTGGCATGGGGTTGGGCTGTCCCTGTTACAGGGTATTGCTGTGGCATTCAGCATCGTGTCCCAGAAACACCTGAAGATAGCCCTGGACGAACTGAAAGAGTACAGTACTATACTCACCAACAAGGACACTTCATCCATCCTCAATCTGATGAAGGTGATGGCTAACCTCCCACACCAAGCCTTGTAAGGCATCCCATCACTGCAGCCTCCCCACCTTTCTGAAGCCTCATGGCTCATCTCTATATCTGTAAAGCTTCCTTTCTCCCTCTTGATCAGCAATGGGGAGGTTTCATTGTCCCCTTCCTTCCTCTCATTCCCTCATACCTGTGCTTCAGGCCCCGGTATTATCTGCTCCCTCCCTCTCCTGATCTCAGCTCTACCATCCCAGCTGCTTACCAGTCCACAGCCCCATCTTCCCTTCTGTGCCCTCAGGGCAATCTTTTTCTCTCCAAGCCTCGGTTTCCCCATCAAGTAAGGAGGGTAAGGTGAGGAGAGGCAAGTTTCCCTTTCCTTCTACAGGAACATCAGCAAAGGGAATGGGGACTGGTCTGTAACACCATCTGTTTAATCTACAACAAGATAATTTTAGAGAACCAGGAAACCATCTTCATGCATTTAGAAGCCATCCTAACCTTAGTTCTGCAACACTATCATGACTGCATCGTGGAAAAGGTACTTCCTACTTTTCTCCCATATTCCATCCCTGCCCTCTTCTCACCCCCTCAGAGGAAAAGATGCCTGGTCTTGAATGGCACTGAGGAGGTGGGGCTCTCTCCCATCACTTCCTCTCCCCCATTCCAATCCTATCACTTACCCTGATACTTTGAAACTCTGACCAGAGGAGAGAGCAGTAAATTTAGGTCTGCAGAAAAATGTCTCCTTCCTACTGGCATGCTACCTAAAATGCCTTTGGGTTCTTCACTGCCCTTTCCTGTGAAGGGAAGGGTAATGTCTAAATTTCCAAATACATTCATATGTAGAAGCAACCAAGAGAAGCAGAGGGAGCTCCAAAGTACTTTCTCACCTTTGCTATTTGCCCAGGGTTGGGCTAACTAACTGATAATTCTTCCCTACCTCATGGAAGTCCCCAGCATGGAGAGAGCAAGCCCTTCCCTTTACTGTCCATCTACCACCAACTGTACATCCTTAGGGTAGAACTAATTCCCTGGAAAGACAATGTCTTGAGAGACAAGAAACCTAGACCTATCCTAATTTTAAGAGTTATGTGGAGGGCAAGTTCCAGAATGGGATTGGTGAGAGGGGTGGCCTTTTCCCCCTTGAGGGATGCCACAGGCTTTCCTTTCTCTTAGCTATCCTCAGAAGGAAGATGCTGGGGCCTCAATCTAGAGAAAGCTATAGGAGGCTTAGCTCCCCATCCTTCAGGTCATGTGTAGGTAGGTTTCCCTGACTTCAGTCCTCCTTGGAGGTCTCTGAGCAGATTGGTTGGTACAGGATAAGAACCTGAAGCTGGATTACCTGAATGCCCTGATCAGCCTGACAGAACTCCTGAGCAGCCTGTCCATCATCTGCAAATTCACCTGCCCCCACAAACTAAAAATTGTAGACTTCTTGATGGTATGTAACACTCAAGAGGATGGAGGGACAGAAGAAGAGGTGAGGGAGGATGGGTCACCATAGAAACCACTGGAAGGGCTCCTTGGCCAGGCCTAGAGGGTAGAAGTCCAGATTTTCCAGTTTCCTTTTCCTGTCTTAGTTTCCCCTTTTCCATCTTCAAGGTAAGAGTGAATGCTGTGGGGCAGTTATGGTTGGGATTGGGAGGAGGTGCTGTCCTTCAGAGCCTGGTGTTTGGACATCCCTGAAGATTCTTCATCCTTTCTTCTTGTGGATCCAGCCTGGAGAGGGAGGAGGGAGAGGAAGGGAAAATGGGTTCACAGTCCTCTTGGCCTTGGTCACAGGAGCTGATCAAGGCGGAGCCAGTGAACTGCCTCTCCAGCTCCCTTAGGCAGAAGGCGATGACCATCATCACTAACTTCAGGTAACATGTGGCATCTGCTCTGTCTTCCTTGTTTTAACTTTATTTCTACTCTTTATACCCTAATCCTTCCCTACCTCCCGTTTTCTGCTTCTGCTTTTAGAAAAAGGGTTCCCCAGGCAGTAGTGAGCATTGCTGGGACAATGTCTTCCACTTCCTTTCTCTGGAATTTTCACAGCACCCAGCAGAGACTTCCTCTTCTACCTCAGCCATCTGTCTCTGCTGCCTCGGGCTTCCTTTTGCTTTCAGCCCCCTCCCTGACTAGACATCTCCATCTTCATCTCTGACCCCTACGTTCCCTCAGACATCAAAAAGTAATATATCATTCCAAAATATGAAGTGCTCTTGCCTGTAATAGCTGTGCCTCTGTTACCACAATAAAAATAAATACCGCTGTTCCCCCAAAGAATTGGACATCTTCTATTTCCCTTTGTTTCTTTCTTTTATTCCTGGTCCCCTTCACATTTTCAGTGTTTTCTTCCTTTTCTCTTTTAGTTTCATTTGTTTCTGGCATCACCCTTTCTTTCTCCCACCTATTCCTCTGTTTCTATCCTCTCTTTCTACCGTCCTTCCTTCTCTTTCTTGGCTATTATTTCTAGCTGTCTTTCTTTAATTACACTTCTTCTCGGATCTTAGGAAGATCAAGCCCCTCCTAGATCCAGAAGTAAGAGAAGAGCTTCTTCGAACTTGCTACAAGAGTGTGCTCTGCCTGCCACCTGCGGACGTTTTGCAGAAGGAGGCACCCAGTCCAAAGGATGGACAGGCTAATGTGGTAATTAACTTGATGGTTGTCTCTGTAATTTTTTTTAGTTTTGAAAGGGTGAGAAGTATAGTTCTGGCAGTTTTATGTAAGTCTCTTCCATCTTTTAGGAAAAAAATAATTGGAAGGAGGATTGCCTGTGACGAAGGGGCTGCTGGATTATGCAGTCTGAACTCTGCTCCTGAGATTTACTGTCTTCCGGGGGCCAATTATTGTTGACCACTGCCACCTTTCTAAAGTTCTAGCCTAGCCATGGACCTGCAATCTTTTCCTTTAAAACTGTCATATAACTGAAACCATGGTGGAAGGTTAAAATATGATTTTTTTAAAATTACATTTTTATTTATTTTTAATAATATATTTTGTTTATTTTTAAAAGATACTTAGGTTACATAAAGCGTTACATAAAAAATATATAAGGGATTCCCATATGCCCCACTCCCCAGACCTCCCACCCTTCCCCATATTAAAACTTCTTTCGTTAGTGTGGTAAATTCATTGCAATTGATGAACACATTTGGAGCACTGCCACTAAGCATGGATTATAGTTTACATTGTAGTTTACACTCTCTCCCACTCGATTCTGTAGGTTATGACCATATATATAATGACCCCTATCTGTCATTGTACTGTCACTCAGGACAGTTCCAAGTCCTGAAATTGCCCTCATATTACACTTCTTTTTCCCTCTCCCTGACTTCAGCACCTCCCGTCCCCACTGTCTCCACATCGATGGTATAATTTCTTCCATTGCTAGAATCACAATAAGTCTGTAGTGGAATACCAGTAAGTCCACTCTAGTCCATATTTTATTCCCCATAAATATGATTTTACTAAAGGCTCATGGTGTAGCAGGAATGAGAGGTCAGGGTCTTCAGTGCTTCCTTTAGGGAGGTAAGAGGGATTCAATTTTAGAATGTGTATTCTTATGTTTTAGGAATTCTTTCATGTTCTCTTATTGATCTTTTATCTTGGCTGATTTCCTTGTTTTATTGATGCTATAGTCTCTTCCAAATTTTGAGGATATTAATAAGAAATTTTAAAAATAAATTTTTTACTGTTTATAGAGCTATTTGGTTTCCTTTAGGGTCAATTGGTCTATCTTGGACTTTCTTTTCCATGATGATTTTCCTCAAGCATCTAGTAATCCTTCTTTGTCAGTTCCTATTTATTTGTTATGAAGGGAGGATTGGTACATACAGAGAGAACCAAGGTGGATTTCCTCTGGATATGTACCCGTATGTTACAATGTGTAGGGCATTTTGATAGATTTCTCTGTGTTTGGAATATCCTGGGACTCCACAGTTGCCCCAGTAAGAATAGTTATGCTCTGGAGGTAGATTTTTTTTTAGTACTTTATTCCAGGGACAACTGCCTTTCCTTTTCCTTTCTCTCTCTCTTTTTAAAAAAGATTTATTTTATTTTCCCCCTTCCTCTCCTCCCAGCCTACTGCACTTCACCTTGACTCTCCCCTTGTCTCTCTTTTGCTGCGTCATCATCTTGCTGTGTGACTCATTTGCACAGGACACAGGCTCACCTTGCAGGCACTCGTGTGGGCACTGGCTCACCACGTGGGCACTGGTTTGCCACACAGGCATGCTTTCTCTTCTTCTTTTTCACCAGGAAGCCCCAGGGATTGAACCCAGTTCCTCCCATATGGTAGGCGGAAGCTCTATCACTTGAGCCACATCCGCTTCCCTCCTTTCTCTTGTAAGTGTTGGAGATCTGTAACTATCACAAGTGCTGTTCTGGTTCTCCCAGCAGGCCCCTACTTATAAGAGCCCTTCCAGGTTTTCTTCGTAAGGTTTTGGCTTGAAGGCAAAAACTCACTATTGGTGGGTAGGGCCACTTAGTTTTTTTTAGTATGAGAAGGAGAAATCCTCTGTCCTAGCACTTATGAATCAGTTACCCTGTAGATTGCCAGACCATGCCCTCTTCCCTCCATGAAACCAGCTAGCCTTTTAGATACTGCCACTGACAAGCAAGAACCACTGGGTGCAGAGCCCCAGAACGACAATGGCTCAGAGAGTGGGGAGTGGAGGGGTGTGGGGAACTATGTTGTCGAGGACTACCAGCCCACTAGGATACTAAGCAGATGTAGGTGCTCTTATGAAAACAAGAGATTCATTCAGGCAAGGGGGACTTTGAAATGTAGGGGAGAGCTTACAGGGCAGAATTTAGCAAGGAAGATTTTCTGGGAGAGCCAGAAACGAGCAGAGTCTAGAGTCAGGGATGGGCTGATATCTTTGCAATACTTTAAGTCCCTCTTCCCTCCTCAGGAACTGCTTAGGGAGACCCTGGAATCTCTCCGGATGCTAATGGAGGCACTTATCATTGAGATGCCCACTCGGGTCCAGAACTGCTTGGAGGTCAGTGAGAAGGAACCCCTGAAAGCTGGGAATAGAACCTGGGGGGCAAGATCAGAGGACCTGATGATGAAGGTTGGGTGCAGAGATTTTACGGTAGGGTGATCAGGACTAGGATCCAAATAATGTTGGTCTTCCTTTGGAGGAGGATTTTTTCCTTCTTCCCCCTCAACCTTGGCTGTGGCCCATTGCTCTCTCAGCACCTCTTCTCCACAATGGTTGAAATCATCATGGGTTCTGGACTTCCTTTCTCTTTATTGTTCCAGGTCCTGGCTCTGCCAATAGCTGTGTGGCCTTGGGTAGTTAACTTCTCTAAGCCTCAGTTTTCTCCTGAAAAAATGGGAGTGACAATAGTACTTAGTTCATATAGTTGTTCTGATGATTAAATGCAATAATGTTTGCAAGGTGCTTGGCTTACAGTAGTGAAGAACAGGTTCAAATAATATGCCCATTTAAAAATTGGGCTATTTGTCTTCTTTTAAACACACTTGATGAAGTTCTTTACTTTATGCTAATGTAGATGTGACACTTTGGCCTTCTAAACACTCTGTTCCCAATTACCTCATGAAGTTTGAGATTTCTTTGCACTTTTTTTGTCATTTAAAAATTTTATTTATTTGTTAAAAATTTTTAACAAATGATGAAAGAGCATCCTCAAAATATTTACTACTAACCTAAGTATCTTTCATTTGGTGTGTTTTCCCCCAAGCCCATCCTATTATTATTATTAATAATAATATCATTCGTACATGAACATACTTAATAAGTGTATAGTAATAGTTGTGAACTTACAAAGCTAACATGGATAACATCATACAGGGGTCCCATACATCAACCCACCACCAACACCTTGCACTCTTGTGAGACATTTCTTACAAATTATGAAAGAATATCAATCAAAATCCTGCTACTAGCTATAGTTCATATCTTACATTTGGCATATTTCCCCCCTAATCCACCCTATTTTCTTAAAAAGAATTTTTAAAAATATATTTTTAAAGTGTGTTTTTATTACAGAGGTTGTGAACTTACATATGCAGAATTCCCATACGACAACCCTCCATCAACACACCACACCGTAGTGGAACATTTGTTACAGATTGTAAGATAATATCATCAAACTATTACCACTAACCATGGTCCATAGTGTACATTTTGTACACTTTTTCCATATTGCCCCATTATCAACACAGTACATCTTTGGCATCGATGCAGGAATATTACAGTATTGCTGTTAACCACAGCCCATAGTTGTATTTTCCCCATGCTTCTCCACATTCCCACCACCCTTCAATAGTGACGTACATCTGCTCTAGTTCACAAAGGACACACTTGGATCTGTATCATCAACCACAATTCTCATCTATCTCTGAGTTTACTGTGATATTCAGTCCCTAGATCATTCTCTAGCTTTCTTTCAATTGACATTTACATCCCTAGACTACCCTTTCCAGCCACATTCCCATTTATAAACCAGCTGTTACTCACTATAATGTATTACCATCAACTCTATGCATTTCCACACTTTTGCAGTAAATTAATTAAAACTTATACCTATATTAAACATCAGTAGTCCATCTCAGCCCTCCTCTTATCTTCTTTTTTTTAAAGATTTATTTATTTATTTAATTTCCCCCCTTCTCCTGGTTGTCTGTTCTCTGTGTCTTTTTGCTGCGTCTTGTTTCTTTGTCCGCTTCTGTTGTCGTCAGCGGCAGGGGAAGTGTGGGCGGCGCCATTCCTGGGCAGGCTGCTCTTTCTTTTCACGCTGGGCGGCTTTCCTCACGGGCACACTCCTTGCGCGTGGGGCTCCCCCACGCGGGGGACACCCTTGCGTGGCACGGCACTCCTTGGGCGCATCAGCACTGCGCATGGCCAGCTCCACACGGGTCAAGGAGGCCCGCGGTTTGAACCACGGACCTCCCATATGGTAGACGGACGCCCTAACCACTGGGCCAAAGTCCGTTTCCCTTATCTTCTTTAAGAACCCACCACCTACCACCAGGTCTTGAAGATGTTTTCCTATATTTTTTTCCAGAAGTGTTATGGTTCTTGCTTTCATATTTAAGTCTTTAATCCATTTTGAGTTAATTTTTGTGTAAGGTGTGAGAGAGGGATCATCTTTCTTTCTTTTGGCCATGGATATCTAGTTCTCCCAGCACCATTTATTGAATGGGCTGTTCTGCCTGAGCTGGGAGGGTTTGACAGGCTTGTCAAAAATCACTTGATCATAGATGTCTGAGGGTCTTTTTCTGATCCATCAATTTAGTTCTGTCTATATGTCTGTCTTTATGCCAGTATCATGCTTTTTTTTTTTTTTTTTTTTTACCACTGTAGCTTGGTAATAGGATTTAAAGTCTGGAAGTGAGAGTCCTCCAACTTTGTTTTTCCTTTGTAAGAAATATCTGGCTATTTGGGATCCCTTACCCTTCCAAATAAATCTGATAATTGTGTTTTCCATTTTTAAAAAATGCTGGTGGAATTTTTATTTGGTTTGCATTGAATCCGTATATCAATTTGGGTAGAATTGAAATCTTAATGATATTTAGTCTTCTAATCCATGAGTATGGAATGTTCTTCCAATTATTTAGGTCTTTTAAAAATTTCTTTTAACAATGCATTGTAGTTTTCTGAATATAAGTGCTTTATATCCTTGATTAAGTTTATTTCTAGATTTGATTCTTTTAGTTGCTATTATAAATGGTATTTTTTTCCTAACTCCCTCCTCAGATTGTGCATTACTAGTGCCTTTTAAAGTTTATTTTACCTGATATAAGTATAGCTACTCTGGCTTTGTTTTTGGTTACTGCATGTGTAGAATATCTTTTTCCAGGCTTTCACTTTCAGTCTATCGGTATCCTTGGGTCTAGGGTGAGTCTCTTGCAGACAGCATAAGATGGCTCATATTTTCTTATCCATCCTGCCAGTCTGTGTCTTTTGATTATTATAAAGGCAGTTCTTATTTCACCCATTTTGACCCTTTTGGTTTTAAGTCATATTTTATTTTCTCCACTCTTTTGAGACTTTTAGTTACTTTTGCTGATATAATCTTCATTTCTAGACTGTCGTCCAAGCTTTTTTCTCCTGTGTTTTCTTTTCAGTCTGTAGCACATCCATTAGTATTTCTTGCAAAGCTGGTCTCTTTGTTATAAACTCTCTCAGTTTCTGTTTATCTGTGAAAATTCTAAACTTTCCCTAATTTTTGATTATACATAATCATTTTCATTAGATTCTAGTTTGTCCTTCCTGTTTTTCTTATTGTTAAAATAAGCAAATGTGTGCTTATGGTACATTCTTATTTCCCTGTCTTTCTTACACAGTAAGTAGTACATTTTATTCAGTGCTCTGGACCTTGCTTTTTTCACTTATCTATTTATCAGTTCATAGATATATTCCATATATATATATTTTTTAATGGTTGCATACCATTACATTGTGTGGATGTATTATAGTTTATTCAGCCAGCCTCCTCTTGATGGACATTTGGACTGTTTCCAGTCTTTTCACTGCAAGGTTTTTTTTTTATCTTGAAATGATTGTAGATTCATGGGGATTTGCAGAAATAGTACAAGGAATCTCTTGAATGCTTCACTCACCTTTCTCCAATGATGACATTTTATTTAACCATAGTAAAATATAAACATCAAGAAATTGACATCAGTACCATATTGTTATTTAGACTTTGGACTTTATTCAGTTTTTTCAGGTTTACAGGTATTCATTTGTGTGTGTGTTCTATACAATTCATAAATAATTTTTAAAGAACTTTATTGAGGTATAATTCACATACTGTACAATTCACCAATTTAAAATGTATAATTTATTTTTAGTATAGTCACAATCAATTTTAGAACACTTCCATTAGCTCAAAAAGAAATCCTGTACTATAGCCATCACACACCAATCCCTACAGCTGTTCTGTCTTCTGTACCACTTACTCTTTCTTTTGAAGTAGTTTTTTTGTCTTTATTTTTTTAATATTACATTAAAAAAATATGAGGTTCCCATATACCCCCCACCCCCCTCACTCCACTCCTCCCCCCATAGCAACAATCTCCTCCATCATCATGAGACATTCATTGCATTTGGTGAATACATCTTGAGCACCGCTGCACCTCATGGTCAATGATCCACATCATAGCCCACATTCTCCCACGTTCCACCCAGTGGGCCATGGGAGGACATACAATGTCTGGTAACTGTCCCTGCAGCATCACCTAGGACAACTCCAAGTCCCGAAAACGCCTCCACATCTCATCTCTTCCTCCCATTCCCCACACCCAGCAGCCACCATGGCCACTTTCTCCACACCACTGCCACATTTTCTTCGATTACTAATCACAAGAGTTCATGTTACTCTTTCTTCTATCATTTTGAGTCTGCTGTTATATGCCTCTAATGTGTTTTTTTTAATCTCACCTAATATGTCTTTCATTCCCATGAGTCTGTTACTTTTCAATTCAGGTTCTCAAATTCTTCTTTGTGCTCAGTAAGTGTCTTCTTGATGTCCTTTATCTCTTTAGCCATATTGTCTTTCAATTCATTCATTTGATTTTGGAAATTTGTGTGCATCTAGTTGATTAGCTGTCTCAAATCCTGTGTGTCTTCTGGGACTTTGATATATTCCTTTTCTTGGGCCATTTCTTCCATTTTCTTTGTATGGCTTATAATTTTTTTGCTGATATCTAGGCATCTGATTAGGATGGTGAAATTATTCAGGTGCTCAATTTCTCTCTCTTTTATAGAGATTTAGAAGTGGAGGCTGTGTGTTACTGTCATTCTTTGATTCTTGGTTCAACTTGTTCTAGGTCTTTAAGATTGTCCCTGTTAGTTGCTCAGATCTGGGCCCTGACCCAGAAATGGGTAGCAGACCAGCTCCAAGGGTCTTGGGGAGGGAGGCTATAAGGGCAGGAAAAAAACAACCTCTCTTACTTATTTACTTCTAATTTCCTCACATGCACTCCCTTGGTTGGCCAGAAGCTTTGGCAGCCCTCTTAGTTCAAAGCCTGGCCAGAGTGTGTTTATCACAACATGGACCAGAGGAGTCTGGAGGCTAAGAGTCTTGCAATTCAAACTTTCTCAGAGGAGTTCTTCAACCTTTGCTGTCAGCCCTCTCCCTTTTTCCAGGTAGGAAATAACTGCACTCCTCTCTGAGTCCTCAACAACCAGTCCCAGTCAGAGAGGGCAAATGAGAGGGTCAGATCTCTTTAGTCCTATGCCAGCTCCCAAGGTAAACAATGGTGCAGCTGCACCTGGCCTGGAAGGTGTTATTGGACACAGCTGACCAAATTTGTGGGTCAAAAGCTGAGTCAGCATTAAACTATGTTCCTCTCTACCCTTTCCTGGGGAGGTGGATCTCTGGGGCTCCCTTTGTCTGTAGCCACTTGCCCCAAGGCTTGAGAATTCAAAAGTGTCTATAGGGTAGGGGAAGATGCTGACAGTTGCAGCTGTGGTTTTTAACTCACAGTTCTGCCATCAAGATTCTTTTCCTTTGTCCCTCTCTCTTTTGGGTCATGTCTAGCCCTTCCCTGGTGTCCTAAATCCTAGAAGATTTTTTTCCAGGCCATTTCTGCCTGTCCCCTGGCTATTTTTCTGGGAGAGAAGAGAGTCCCATGTCTTTCTAGTCTGCAGTCTTCCTGGAAGGCACTAGTATACATTTGGTCACTATAGATTTGTCTATTCTGGACATGTCATATAAATGGAATCATACAATATGTCATCATCTGTGTAATGTTTTCAGGGTTCGCCCATGTTGTAGCATGTGTCGGTACTTTATTTCTTTTTTGTTCTATGCAATTTGACCTCATGTATAGATGCATGTGGCCTCCACCAGCACCGCTATTCACCACATAGGAACTCTCTCTATAGAGGCACACACCAGTACCCTCATCTCTGTTCCCTGGCAACCACTAATCTGTTCTCCATCTCTATTGTTTTGTCATTTTGAGGATGTTACTTAAATGGAATTATTGGGCAATAAAGCATGTCCCCCACAAGTCTTAACCCCTGGTCCTGTGGGTAAAAACTCATTTGTAAATAGGATCTTTGAAAATGTTGTTAGTTAAGGTGAGGCCTTATTAAGGTAGGCCTTAATCCTAAATGACAAGTCATACAAGGAAATGACCAAGCAGGAGGAGTAGAAACCAGAGGAGAAGACAGAAAGAGATAGACTGCCACATGAGAGGCAGAGATTGAGGTAGCACCAGAACACTATGGGATTTGAAGAAACATGACCTGATAATACCTTGACATTGGAGGTTTAACCTCCAAAACAATGAGACAATAAATTCCTGTTGTTTAGACTGACCCATTCTGTGATGTTTGTCATAGCTGGTGACCTAAGACAGGTTGTGGTACTAAGAGTAGGGTGCTTCTATGATAAATATCTAAAAAGTGGAAGTAGCTTTGAAATTGGCTGATGGCTAGAGGCCAGAAGAATTATGAGGTGCTAGATTAGCTCAGAGACTGTTGATAGAGGTATGAACATTCACGGTGACTTTGGTGAGGGCTCAGAAAAGGTACGGAGAGCTGTAGAGGAAATTTCCATCATCTTAGAGAACACATGTGTCATTGTAAACAGAATGTTGTTAGAAATATGGATATTAAAGGTGATTCTGGTGAGGCCTTAGAAGAAAATGATGAATGTGTTATAGGAAACCAGAGGAAAGGAGATCCTTCTTATGAAGTGGCAGAGAACTTGGTGAAATTGTGTTCTGATGTGGGATGGAAGGCAGAACTTTGTAAGCAGTGAACTTGGATTTTAGCTGAGGATATTTCCAAGCAAAGTGTGGAAGGTGCAGCCTGATTTCTCCTTACTGCTGACAGTAAAATGGGAAAGGAAAGAGGTAAACTGAGGGCTGAACTGTTAAGCAAAAAGCCAGCAATTAATGATTTTGAAAATTCTCAGCCTCTCCAGATAGTGTGCTCTAAGCCTATAGCCAGAAGGGGCCCCTAACAGAGTCCTCCCTGAGTTTCTGGAAGGCAAGTCCCCAGAGAACAGGACTTGTATGATGGTGGCGCTGAACAGCTCTTTGCTAAAGAAGGTATAGCTGGACAGTCCTTTGATAAGGAGATTAGGCACAGGATTCATGCTTCTCAGAGGAAGTCAGGACTGGAGATGCAATTATGAGGAAGGATCTGTGAAAGGTTCTTTTGTCTGATGGAGTGGATCCTGTGGCAGTTTGAGATTATTTTATGAATCCCAGAAAGAGAAAGATTGTTTATAAATGAATCTATTACTCTAGGTGTGATACCCTTTAATTGCATTAAGTTCTGCTTTGGGCTTTTTTTTTTTTTAATCCCCCCCACCTTGCAGCTTTTTTTTTTTTTTTTTTTTTTTTTTGCATGCTGTCTGCTCTGTGTCCATTTGCTGTGATCTTCTGTGTCTGTATTTATTTTTATTTATTCTCCCACCCTTGCAGCTTGCTTGCTGTCTGCTTTCTGTGTCCGTTCACTGTGCACTCTTTTGCATTGTTGCTTGTCTCCCTTTTTTTGTTGTGTCACCTTGCCAGTAGCACTCCGTGGTGTTTGCGGGCTGGGTGGCACTCTGTGGTACTTGTGGGTTGGCGGCTCTCCACAATATGTGGGCGAGCCTGCCTTCACAAGGAGGCCCTGGGACAGGGACCCAGGGCCTCCCATATGGTGGACAGGAGCCAAACTGATTGAGCCACAGCCCCTTCCCCTGCTTTGGGCTTTTGATTTGACTACATCAGTGGGCAGGATGCAGTTGGGTCCCCACCCCTTTGCTGAGTTTGATATGAATGGACATTCACACAGACAGACACAGGAAGAGAAAAGCTCTGTTGTTTCTGATTCTGCCATGTGACAGAAAGAAGAAGGGTCAAAGAGCTTGAGGCCTGGGGAGAGATGAGCCATTTTGCCTGATAGTTTATAGCTGAGATTGGGGAAAGATATAGGAGGCCGTGAAAGAAGCAAACCTTATGCCAGGAGGGAGAGGACTACAAGATCACTTAAGCATGAAGCCTCAATAGCTGGGCCCACAGAATCCAAGAGGAAAGAAAGGGTGAGCCCTGAGGAGAAGGCAGAGACCAGCTGGAGATTGGCAGCCATCTTGCTTTGACATGTGGCAACTGACTTTGGTAAAAAAGCACCTCTTATGGTGCCTTGCGTTGGACTTTTTATGGCTGTGGAACTATAAGCTTTTACACCATATAAACCCCCTTTATAAAAGCCAACAGATTTCTGGTACTTTACATCAGCACCCCTTTGGCAGACTAATACAGACCCCCTTGAATTGCAGAGAAAATTGACAAGATTTTTGAGAATTCTCCCTGCCAGCCTGGACTGAAAGGACAGAGATGATACCACATGAAGAAGAATGATTTCAAGGGCAGAAGCATGGAAGCAGAGGTCTGGGCATAAGAGATTTCCTCAGGCTAAGAGAGAGGGACCTCCACCCCCATGTTTGGTTAGGGTAGGCCTTCCAGCCTGGGAGAGCATGGCCACCATGCTAGTGCTCTGAGAGGGTGGGGCTTAGGCCATGGTATTCAAGGAAAGCATGGCTGCTATCCTGGTTCTTGGCCAGAGTGGGGCCTAGGCCTCAGGTGTTTGTGGAGAGTGTGGTCATTACTCCAGCACTTGAAAGTGTGGGGCTGCCACTCCAGGCGACCCAGAGGACAAATCATTGAACTACAAATGATTCTCAGAACTTGGAATCTAATAGAATTTTCCCTGCTGGGTTTTAGACTTGCTAGGGACCCATGACCCCTTTTTTCCTTCCATTTTCTCCCTTCTGAAAAGGGAATGTCAATCCTTTGTATTTACCACCGTTGTACTTTGGAAGCAGATAACTTGTTTTCTAGATTTCCTAGGTCCACAGATGGAGAGGAATTTTGCCCCCGGATGGACCATACCCATAACTAATTTTGATGAGATTTTGGATGTAGAGTTGCTACTGAAAGGTTTAAAGCTTTAGGTCGTTGTGCTGGGGTGAATGTATTTTGCATTTGGGAAGATGACTGGAGTCCTGAACCGGAGGAATAGAAACAGAGGAGGAGACAGAAAGAGACAGATGCCATATGACAGAGGTGGAGACTGAGCCACCAGCAGATGCCACAGAATTTGGAGAAAATACGGCTTATTTCACTAAGCTTTTTAAATTTCATTTATCTCTGTTTGTAGTTTTCATCATAGAGATCCTGTATATTTTTTGTTAATTTATACCTAAGTATTTTTTGGAACTAATGAAAATGCAATGAAATATTTTTGATTTTCAATTATTCATTGGTAATATATAGAAATAAAATTATTTTTGCATGTTTTCTCTTGTATCTTGTGACCTTTTTAAATTCATTTATTATTTCTAGGAATTATCTTTTGGTGAATTCCTTGGGATTTTCTTTATAGAAATCATATCATTTATAAACAGGGATAATTTTATCTCCTCCTTTCTAATCTGGATACCTTTTAATTCATTTTCATGCCTGTTAATTATATTCCAGTGTAATGCTGAATAGGAATGGTGGGTGTGAACACTCGTGCCTTCTTCTTTTGGAAGGAGAATCCAATTTTTTTTTTATTTTAAAGATTTATTTATTTAATTCTCCCCCCTCCCCTGGTTGTCTGTTCTCTGTGTCTATTTGCTGCGTCTTGTTTCTTTGTCCTCTTCTGTTGTTGTCAGCGGCACGGGAAGTGTGGGCAGCGCCATTCCTGGGCAGGCTGCACTTTCTTTTGCGCTGGGTGGCTCTCCTTATGGGGCGCACTCCTTGCGCGTGGGGCTCCCCTATGCAGGGGACACCCCTGCGTGGCGCGGCACTCCTTGCGCGCATCAGCACTGCGCATGGGCCGGCTCCACACGGGTCAAGGAGGCCCGGGGTTTGAACCGCGGACCTCCCATGTGGGCCAAGTCCGTTTCCAGAGAATCAAATTTTTAAAAGTAGTTACGGGACTATTCAGGCTATCTATTTTATCTTGGGTGATTTTTGGTAGTTCGTGTTTTTTTGTGGTTTGAAGATTTGGTCCATTTCATTTAAATTGTTACAAACAACTTATATTAAATATTTCCTTATGCTTTTAATGTCTGCATAAATCCTCTTTCATTCCTTATATTGGTAATTTGTGTCATTTTTCTTCTTTGTCAAACTTATTAGAGGTTTACCAATTTTGTTGATCTTTTAAAAGAAATGATTTTTGTTTCATTGTTTTTCTTTATTATTTTTCAATGTCACTGATTTCTGCAGGTAACTTCCTTCTGCTTTCTTTGGATTTATTTTGCCCTTTTTCTTTTTTTTGGAGATAGTTTATTGATTTCCTTCCTAATACAAGCGTTTAGTGCCATAACTATGTCTAAGCACTGCTTTAGCTTCATGCTAAAATGTTGATATGTTATATTTTAATTTCCTTTCAACTGAAAGTGTTTTAAAATTTCTCTCGAGGGGAACAGATGTAGCTCAAGCAGTTGAGTGCCTGCTTTCCACATATGGGGTCTTGAGTTCAATCCCTGGCCCCAGTACCTCAAACAAATTTTTTTTCTCCTGGGGCTTTCTCCATAGTTTGTATTAGAGTTCACTCTTTGTGTTACAAAGTTCTATGTTTGCTTTTTAAAAATTTTATTGTAGTAACATATATACAGCATAAAATTTCCCATTTTAACCACATTCAAATTTATAATTCAGTGGGTTAATTACATTCACAATGATGTGTGCTTACCATTACTTTTTTTCTAATTAGAGAAGTTGTAGCTTTACAGAAAAATCATGGATAAAATATGGAGTTTCCAGTACCACCCAGTTATTAACACCTTGCATTAGTGAGGTACATTTATTACAACTCATGAAAGAATATTTTTATAATTGTATTATTAACTATAGTCCATCATTTACCTTAGAGTTCACTGTTTGTATTGTACAGGCCTATGTTTTTTAAAAATTTTATTCTAGTAACATATATAAATCCAAAATTTCTCCTTTTGACCACATTCAAATATATAACTCAGTGCTGTTAATTATATCACAATGTTGTGCTGCCATCACCACCATACATGACTAAAACTTTTCCATCAACCCAAATGGAAGCATAAACTCCCCATTTCCTATTCCTACCCCATATACTGGTAACATATATTCTAGTTTCTGACTCTACAAATTTGCTTATTCTAATGATTTTTTATTAGTGAGGCATACAATATTGTGCTTGTGTGTCTGGCTTATTTCGCTCAACATGATGTCTTTATGGTTCATCAATGTTTGTCACATGTGTCAGAATTTCATTCCTTTTATGGCTGAATAATATTCCATTGTATGTATATACCACATTTTGTTTATCTAAATGTGGTAAATGTGGATGCTTTGGCTGCTTCTACCTTTTGGCAATTGTGAATAATGCCTCTATGATCATTAGTGTGCAAATATCTGTTCGAGTCCCTGCTTTTAATTCTTTTGGGTAGATACCTTGAAGTGGAATTGCTAGGTCATATGGTAATTCTATACTTAACTTTCTGAGGAAATGCTGAACTGTCTTCCACAGGGGGGTGCACCATTTTACATTCCCACCAACAATGATGAGCCTTCCTATTTCTCTACAACCTCTCCAGCACGTGCAATTTTCTGTTCTTTTTTTCTTCTAAATAGTAGCCATTCTAGTGGCTGGGAAATGGTATCTCATTGTGGTTTTGATTTGCATTTCCCTAATAGCTAATGATTTTGAGCATCTTTTAAAAAATATACTGTTATTTATTTATCTTTTCCTTCCCCGCCCTCGCCTTCTTGTTTTTGCTGTCTGTGTCCATTCACTGTGTGATCTTCTGTATCTATTCTTCTTTTTTTGTCTTCTCATCTTTCTCCTCTAGGATTCACCGGGATTCTGTCTTGGGGACCTCTGACGTGGAGAGAGGCTCCCTGTCAGTTGTGCCACCTCAGTTCCTTGTCTCTGCTGTACTTCACCTTGACTCTCTCCTTCGTCTCTCTTTTGTCGCATCATCATCTTGCTGTGCGACTCACTTGTGTGGGCACTTGGCTTGCTTTGTGGGCACTCGGCTTGCCACGTGGGCACTGGCTTGCCGCACGAGCATTGGCTCACCATGTGGACACTCACGTAGGCACCTGGCTCACTGCATGGGCACTCAGCTTGCTGTCCCGGCCCGCGGGACGGCAACGAGGTCTCGAAACCTGCCGAGAAAGAATGGTGGGACAAGAGACACGAAGAACGACAGCAAGACAGTGTTCTGATCAAGCTGCGAATTTTATTGAGGGAACAAAGCATATATACTCTTGGGAAGGGGAAGGGCGGTGGGTGGAGGTGGAAGCTAGGGATTGGCTACTTCTGTTGCTGAGGTAGAAGGCGGACTTCAGTTTCACGTCTTGCGCCTGCGCACTATCTTATCAGTCTGGGCAGTGGCGGGAAACGGAGAACAAAGGAGCAGGGAGGGAGAAGAACAAGGAAGTGACGGGCAGATTTGAGTTCTGCCATGATGTGGGACCCGCCATGTTGTGGTGAACTAATTATAGTTTACTCAAATGAGAAAGTTGACTCCTCTCTGGCAGCCGTGCTGCTGGCTCTGCTGAGTTCAGCGTGTATTTTATTTTGACTGCTCCCAACATCTCCTCCCTTTTTCTTTTATTAGCACAGTATTTCTCGTAGGCTAGCTGAGGGAAGTAGAGGCCTCATTTCCCTGATGTAGACGGCTCTGATTTTTTGGGAAGGGGTTGTGTAGCAAAGGCAGATGAGGGGAGGCTGTGCCTGTCTTAGGTCGGAACCATACCTGGCGAGCCGTTTCAGCTCACTCACGCTGTAAGCCCCACTCACGCACGTGACCAGTCTTACCCATGAGAGCCGTCGATGATATCCGTTGTGGGGAGGCATGGCGGTGAAAGGCCATGTCTCTGTTTGGGTTGACTGTCAGGTTGGCTCAGTTGCCCGTCATTGGCTAGCCAGCCTAGCTCCCTGAGCAGTTAGGATGCTATCGACGTACCCCGCCCGTCTCTGCAGGCTGAATGCGGTCGAAGCACCTTGCTTAGTGGCCTTTGCAGACAGAGCGTACCCCTGTGATGGTGAGGCATACTTCTCAGAGATCAGTTAGGTTGTGCTTACCTCTAACTGTCTCCTGCAGTGCTGTGCCTTGCACTCAGCAGCTTATTGGCGGGGAGAGTTCATCCAGGAGGGGAGACAGTCTGCATGGTCCATGGACACGCCTTGGTCAGCGAG
Organism: Dasypus novemcinctus; assembly: GCF_030445035.2. Classification (NCBI taxonomy): domain Eukaryota; kingdom Metazoa; phylum Chordata; class Mammalia; order Cingulata; family Dasypodidae; genus Dasypus; species Dasypus novemcinctus. Next base: position 20,835,233 of record NC_080692.1, on the reverse strand, counting down.
GTGGAGCCGGTGGTAATGCACCTGAATAGGCTTACCGAGAGCAGAGTCAATTTGGTCCTTAACTAACTGAATGATTCTTTTTATGGCCCAAGGCCCGAAAGATATTACAAGGAGTATGGTTAGTAATGGGCCTAGTATGGGGAGCAGATATGGTAGTATTCCTTTGAGTCCATTCCATATGGGGTGGTTGGCTAAATCTCTCCTTCCTTTTTCTAGATCTTCCTGAAGCCTTTTAACTTTATCGCGAACAATGCCAGACTTGTTAGCATAAAAGCAGCACTGTTCCTGTAAAGCCAGACATATTCCCCCGCGTTCAGCTGTAAGCAGGTCTAGCCCTCTTCTGTTTTGCAATACTACCTCAGCTAAAGAGTCTATTTGATCTTGAATATCTTGTATAGTGCTCGATAAAGCTTGGACATCATCAATTAATTGTTTGGATAATTTTGTATATTGGGTAAGAGAGAGTCCTAACCCTGCAGTACCAGTGGCTAGGGCTCCAGAAATGCCTAAGGTGACAAAAAGTGGAATAAGTTGTACAGCTCTCCTAGATCGACCAGCAATGTAGTCCATGCTGGGGACAGGCACGGGTTCAGTTCCATTAATAATACTAACATCAGGGAGGAGGGTGGCAAGAGTACATGTTCCTGTCCAATTGGAAGGCGAGAAGGTGTAAGCAAGATTACCGCCACAGATGAACACTGAGCCACTGCCTGCGCAAAGGCCGTCAGACGTGTTTTGCGTAAAGTCACACAGGGCAAAAGTGAGATGGCCCAAGTGAATTTCATTACTATCATTGGTAGATGGAGAGTGCAGGCAAGTGTTAGTATGAGTAAAGATAGGTTGTACCCTAATGGGCGGGATGATGGGGCAGGTACTATTGGGATGATAGGAATTGTTGGCTGTAGGTAAAGCTAGAGGTATAAGGGTTCCCAAGCGTAAGCATAGCCAGCAGTTTTGCGCGGTATAAGGTTGGGATATATTGAGCAAATTAAAAGTGGCTTCAAGGATATCAAGAGTTTGAGCATCTAAGTTTAAGTCCTCAGTTTTAGGTAAAGCTAAGGGGTGATATTCAATTTGAGGAAATGAGTTCCTTATTATTTCCTCGATTTTTTCATGGATAATTACTTGTCGGACCTGATCTTGTGGACCTCCTCCGTCTGAGATATCTACCGGAGGGATTTTATTCCAGCAAACAGTGTCTCCCACGCTACCGTGACAGCTGGCCTGAGTTAGCTTACTATTCCCTAGAGGACTGGGGTTATTGCTCCAGTCTCCTCCAGCGCTGCCAAATTTGGCACGAGCTAGTTTGGCAGTGTAATAGGTTTTATTGTTTTCCGTGCATGATTGTACCTCAGTATAACAGCTGCTGTGCATGGATAGATATATAGACTTGCAGGTGCAGGGTCCAGGGCGGCCGTTTACTGAAGGAATTACTCTGGGTAGGTTTCGGCAGACCCATCGCTGTTTCCCATAACCTCCGGTATTACTAGCTGGGGCCTGCAAATAAGCCATTTTATCATTACTACATTGCACAGACTGTGTATAGAAATTTGGTATGGTAATGACTTGACCTCCTTTACACTCGCAAGGTATGCCGTAAAGTGTTTTAAAAACCTTTTCTAGGTTGGCGGGCGGTTCCATGCCTGCCTGGGCAGTACTCGTAAGGCAGCTTAGAGCAAGGGTGAGAAGGAATACGAGAGGGTGCATGTTATTAGGGGCTATTTTGAGCAGTAGGGGGTTTATGGAATTTGTTACGGGAGAAAGACGACAAGGGAGGTGAAGATGGAGATGAGAAGCAAAAAGGCAATAGCAAGAAGAATTCGTTGGCCGAGATTCCAGTCCTTCGGGGCGGTAGTGGCAAGACAGATGGCAGAAAATACTGTTAAAAAGGCAAAGGTTATGAGAAAGAAATAGAACAAAAATGGTTGTGAAGGGAGTGAGAGAAGCATTCGTGCTTTGATTGGAGAATGCTCAGTGGTTGATTGAGACGGAAGGCTTCCCCAAGGTGGGCTTGTGAAGGCTAAATCAGGCACGTCTGGTTGAGGTAGCGTGTTCTCTTGTTGTGGGCTGCTGCGATGACAGGGGCTTCTTATAATTCTTAAGCAAGCTGTAAAAGAAAAGAGAGAGTTTTTCTCAGGGGGAAATTATCTCCCTGGAAGAATTAGTTTGTGGTTGGGGAAATGGGGGGTTAACCTGTATTATTAATCTTTCTGGTAGCCAACGAGGGCCGTTCCCTTTTTGGTCATATATGCAGGCGGAGCCTCGTCCCCAGGTGATTACAGGGTCGGGCCTGTTCCACTGTGACGTTAAAAGATCACGCCACATAACGGTGGCCTGCTGTGTTCGAGAAGCAGGGTGCCAATGCCTGTCAGCCGCAGATTGCCCATCTATATCCAAGGTAAGGAAATTAAGAACAAAGAGAGCATGATGCAGGAGGTCTCGTGGCCGCTGCTTAGAGAGGCCAAGAGAGCTTTCAGCTAGGCGGCCTAAGGCATTTTTTAAGGTGTGATGGGCGCGTTCTATAATACCTTGGCCTTGAGGGTTATACAGTATACCCATGATATGATTAATTTGTAGCTGTTGGCAGAAGGTTTGAAAGTTCTTTCCAGTCTACCCTGGCCCATTGTCTGTTTTAATAACTTTGGGTTGTCCCAAAATGGAGAAGCAGTGGAGTAGGTGGGATATAACATGTTTTGAGGCTTCCCCTGACTGCAAGCTAGCCAGGATGAAGCCGCTGTAAGTGTCTATGCAGACATGGATGTATTTTAGTTGTCCAAAACTAGTAAGGTGAGTAACATCCATCTGCCAAACTTCATTTGGGATGAGTCCCCTGGGGTTGACTCCTAAGTGGGGGACTGGTAATTGAGTTATACAATTTTTGCAGGTTTTAACAATTTCCCTTGCCTGTTCCCCAGTGATATTGAATTTCTGATGGAGTGTGTTTGCATTTAGGTGGTGTTGAGCGTGAGCCTGTGTGGCCAAGGTTAAGGGAGTAGAGAGGGCAAGACATGTTAGCCGGGTGGCAGCGTCTGCCAATGCATTTCCTTTGGCTAAAGGTCCCGGGAGGTTCTGGTGGGCACGAAGATGTCCAATGAAAAATGGGTGTTGTCGTGCAAGAATGGCCTTCTGAATCTCAGAGAATAGTGGTACCGCATTGCTTGACGGCTTAATAAAGGGGGTTGTTTCTAACAAAGGTAGTGAGTGTGCTATATGTATGCGCTGTCAGTGTACAGGTTAAATGGCTGATTCGGAAGGTGAGAAAAAACTTGCAAGACTGCATAGAGCTCAACAAGTTGGGCTGAGGCATAAGGGGAAGGTACAGAGAAAACCTGATCTTGGATAATGTAGGCGGCGGTTCCGTTTGCAGAGCCGTCAGTGAAAACCAGGAGAGCTGGGTCAATGGGTTTTTGTTTTGTGATTTTTGGAAAGGTGAATGGGTGAATTTTTGCAAACTGAATTAATGGGTTAGCTGGATAATGATTGTCAATGTCGCCTGCGAAGGAGGAGCATGCTATGGCCCACTCATCGTCGGTTTGAAAAAGCCAATTAACCTGTTCTTGTGTGTATGGGACGATGAGGGAGTCCGGGTCTTTTCCAAAGAGTTGGCGGCTGGTTTGTCTGGCTTTGGTTATGAGTGCAGCAGTAAGAGAAAGATACGGCGAGAGCACCCAGGGCGGATAGCTGAGAGATGGATCCAAAGCAATGGGCGACCTTGTTTGTCTACCTGGTTATGAGGAGACTGCCAGAAGACGCCTGTTGGTGTGTGAATAAATGTTAAAGGATGGTGGTAGTCTATTTGATAGCAAGTTTGCGTTTGGATGGCCTGATTTATGATTTCGAGCGCTCGTGCTGCCTCTATGGTTAAACTCCTACGAGAGGAGGGGTTGGTGTCTCCCTTTAAAATTTCATTGAGTGGGAGGAGCACTTCGGTGGGTACCCTGAGATAGGGGCGAAGCCATTGAATGTCCCCTAGGAGCTTTTGGAAGTCATGCAACGTTAGCAAATGGGAGGTTTGTAACTTAATGCGAGGGGTTAGGACCCGCTGATCCCAGAGTTCGAACCCGAGGTAGGAGAATGGATTGGAGGTTTGTACTTTATTAGGAGCTATTGAAAGACCTCTTGCTGTTAGGTGTTTGAGAAGGCTTTGGTAGCAGGAGTGAAGTTCAGTTGGGCATGACCCTGCTAACAGGATATCATCCATATAATGAAGAATATAAATCTGCGGCCAAGCTTGTCTAACTGGATTAATGGTTGTAGCAACATATTTCTGACACAAGGTGGGGCTATTTGCCATCCCTCGTGGTAGGACTTTCCTTTGAAATCTGGGCATAGGGCCCTGAAAATTAATCTGGGGGACACTGAAGGCAAAATGCTGCCTGTCCTCAGGATGAAGAGGTATTGAGAAAAAACAATCCTTTAAGTCTATGACAATTTTATGAAAATTTGAAGGGATTGCAACCAGTGAGGGAAGGCCGGGCTGCAGAGCCGCCATAGGGATCATTGCTTTATTAACGGCCCGTAAATCTTGTAATAGTCTCCATTTGCCAGATTTCTTTTTTATGACAAAAATAGGGGTGTTCCAGGGAGACTGTGTGGGCTCAATATGTCCCGCAGCAAGTTGTTCCTGTCCTAACTCTATAGCTGCTAAGGTTTTCTCTAAGGTTAGTGGCCATTGATCAACCCACACTGGCTGTGTATTTTTCCAAGAAATTTTTTCAGCGTGGGGGACAGGAATGTCAACGGCCATTATGTTAAATCCTGTGGGAACCCAAGTCCCGCTTTATTGGCCTTAGGTTTCACTGAGATGGGCTGTTTAATGCCCTGATTGTCTTTGCCTAAGCCTTTGCCAGGCAGAAAGTCCATATTAAGCATTTGGGCAGCAACGGTGTTATTAGGGCTGCACATGAAGACTTTCATTTGAGAGAGGATATCTCGGCCCCATAGGTTAACGGGAAGATTGGGTAGTACAAAAGGAGTAACTGTGCCCTTATTGCCTTCGTTATCCTCCTAGTTCAGGGTTTGTGAGCTCTGGAGGGGGTTGGTGCTTTCCCCTATCCCTTGTAAATGAGTGGCTGCTACAGTAAGGGGCCAAGATTTAGGCCAGTGATTAGAAGAAATAACGGTAGCATCGGCTCCTGTGTCTAATATTCCTTCAAAAGACTTGCCATTCAGTTTTAGTTTTAAAGTGGGCCGGTTATGAGTTATGGCTTGGGCCCAGAAAATATCAGAGGAGCCGGGACTTTCGTTGGCTCGCTGCAGCTTCTTGAAATTGGAATTAACTTGATGTAAAGGGAGAATGATAAGTTGCGCTATACGGGTGCCAGTGGGTATGGGGACTATGTTATGCGAGGTGGCTGCAATTATTTTTATCTCGCCTTTGAAATCATTATTTAGCACTCCTGGGAGGATCTGAACTCCTTTCAAGGAGGCGCTGGCTCTCCCCAATATAAGGCTGAATGTATTGGGGGGCAACGGCCCATATACTCCTGTTGGAATAAGGAGAGGGCTGGAATCTGGAGTTAATACTGATTCGGAGGCGGCACAGAGGTCCAATCCTGCGCTCCCTGCTGTTGCTCTCCATAGATCGGTGATGCAGCAGTGCGGTGGATGGTTGGGAGGGCTGGTGCTGTGGGTTGAACAAACCGTGTAGCCCCGGGGTTTGTTCTGGGTGGGGCCTGGGGCTGGCCCTGCTGGGAGTTTCCCTGCCACCAGGGTTTGAGTGGTAGGTTATTAATATCTGTATGACAGCGGCACTCTGAAGCCCAGTGATACCCTTTTTTGCACCTTGGGCAAATAGTGGAGGGGCGTGGCCTGGCACCAGGGATAATGAGCTGAGGCGTTGCAGGGGCCTTTATGGGGCAATCTTTTGCAAAGTGCCCAGGTTGTTCACAATTAAAGCAAGAAGATGAGTTGGTTAAAGTTTTCTTTAAATCTGTTTTAAAATTTTGAAGTGCTGCACCAATGGCCATGCCCATAGTTTTGGCAGGTGTAACATTTGCACATAGGCGCACCCAATTAGAAAGATCAGTGTTGCGAAACGGACGGATGGCCTGTTGGCAAGGCTTATTTGCATTTTCAAAAGCAAGTTGCTTAATAAAATCGCATCCAGTTTCCGTGTCACCAAACAAGTGTTTGGCTGTGGCTTGCAACCGACTAAGGAAGTCAGCAAATGGTTCTTCTGGCCCCTGAGTTAATTTTGCCAGAGAAGAAGTTGGGTGGTTTTTTTATGGTAATTTTTTCCAGGCCTTAAGGGCTGCCCTCTGAATTTGAGAAATGAGCCCCGCGCTAAACTGGGCTTGAGCTGCATTGGACTGGGCATAACCTTGGCCCATGAATTTTCTCACTGTCCAACCTCTTGTTTCTTCCTTTTTCTCATTGCGTATAGCACGCTCTCTGGCTGCCTCCTCATAGTGTGAGCACCAAGTAATGAAATCTCCCCCGGAGAGCACGGCTTTAGCCAGCTGGAACCAATCATTAGGGGTTAGCTCTTTATCACCTAATGCCTCTATTAGGGCAAGGGTGAATGGAGCAGTGGGCCCATATGAATGAACCGCCTTTTTAAATTTTTCAATGGTTTTGAAATTTAAGGGACGATATACGTCGGGGGAGGGACTGCGCCGCTGCACATGAGCACTCGTCCTGAGTGGGGTGGGTTCTGGTCTGGTGGACCGGGGTTCATCTTCCCCGGACTCTGGTCTGTGGGATGGGCCGGGCTCTGGCTTGCGGGGTTGAGGTTCATCTTCCCCGGACTCATCCGTACTATGGTCAGAGAGGGCTAACAGGTCTCTGTCAGAAGCGGGAGGGCGGCGTCCAGCAGAAGTGGACCGCCCACTCCGGAGGATAGGGAAAGCGAGCGATGGGTTTTTGCCTTTGGTGTCGGGAAGTGAGATGCTTATAAGAGTTTGAGTGAGTTCCCGAATACTGCGCATTTCAGCGCGAAGCTCGCTAATTTCAGAAGAACCTGAAAGAGCGGGAGGTTGCTTGAGGTTTGTAAGAGAAGGCATTAAAGCCAAAGGATATAAAAATAGAGGATTTAGATTAGAAGAGATTCCATATGGGGGGGGTTTAAAGGGCGGGAGTGGGAGCGGCTCAAGGTTGCATTCCATGTTCTTATCAAGAGTCTTTGGGTTGTGTTCGCCATTTCCATCCTCAGGAGAGGGGGCGGAAGGCGTGGCAGGGCGTAGGTGCTCAGTATCTACATCATCGAGGGAGATTAGGTGAGCCCGGGCGCTAGGGGTGGGGTTGCGAGTGATGTTCGGACTTTTTACTGCAACCCGAAGGGGGTTGAGACCTTAATTTTAAAGCAGTCTCCCCTTTTGTAACTAAATTCTTTATATCAGGAGGTTGGGGGGTGATTCCTAGTACATCTTGTACTAGCTGCCAGTAGCTAAAGGCGGTGACGGGGACCCTTTCAGGTCCAAAAGTCTTATAATAGTCAGTTAAACAGTCACCTACTCTACTCCAACATTTTGCATCTATTGTGCCCTCCTCGGGAAACCATGGACAGGTTTTGATAATAAACTTGAAAAACTCAGTTAAACTTTTCTTTTTAACCTTAACTCCTCGTGTCTTGAGTGCCTCTTTTACCTGGCAAATAAACAATGAATGCGAAGATTCTGCTTGTCCCATGATTATAAAGAAATGAAGTGAAATAGAGTATTTCACTTACCCGCTTGGCCACTGCCAATGACTGAAGGATTTACAGGTTGGTGCAGAGCTGTTCCCTTTCCGCCGCTGGGAGCCTTTCGTCGGCTGATATGCTGGGAGTACTCCCTTTCTGGGTGAAGCAACGTTCTTTTCTCGATTACAGGGAATCGTCGAGCCCCCACGTTGGGCGCCAGTCTGTCCCGGCCCGTGGGACGGCAATGAGGGCTCGAAACCTGCCAAGAAAGAATGGTGGGACAAGAGACACGAAGAACGACAGCAAGACAGTGTTCTGATCAAGCTGCGAATTTTATTGAGGGAACAAAGCATATATACTCTTGGGAAGGGGAAGGGCGGTGGGTGGAGGTGGAAGCTAGGGATTGGCTACTTCTGTTGCTGAGGTAGAAGGCGGACCCCACTATCTTATCAGTCTGGGCAGTGGCGGGAAACGGAGAACAAAGGAGCAGGGAGGGAGAAGAACAAGGAAGTGACAGGGCAGATTTGAGTTCTGCCATGATGTGGGACCCGCCATGTTGTGGTGAACTAATTATAGTTTACTCAAATGAGAAAGTTGGCTCCTCTCTGGCAGCCGTGCTGCTGGCTCTGCTGAGTTCGGCGTGTACTTTATTTTGACTGCTCCCAACAGCTTGCCATGCGGGCACTCGCATGAGCACTCAGCTCACCATGTGGGCACTTGGCTTGCTGTGCAGGCACCCACATGGGCACTCAGCTTGCCGCGTAGGCACTTGGCTCACCACATGGGCACTTGGCTTGCCATGTGAGCACTGGCTTACCATGCAGGCACGTTTTCTCTTCTTCTTTTTCACCAGGAGGCCCCAGGGATTGAACCTGGGCCCTCCCATATGGTGGGCAAAGGCCTTATCACTTGAGCCACATCTGCTTCCCTTGAGCATCTTTTCTTGTGCTTTTTGGCCATTTGTATACTTTCTGTAGAGAAATGTCTATGCAAGCCTTTTGCCTATTTTTAAATTGGACTGTCTTTTTATTGTTGAATTGTAGGAGTTCTTTATATATTCTGGATATTAAACCCTTATTGAACATGTAGTTTCCATATATTTTCTCCCATTTTGTGGATTGTCTTTTTATCTTCATGATAAAGTCATTTGAGGCACAAAAGTTTTACATTTTGATGAGGTCCCATTTATCTATTTTTTATTTTGTTGCTTGCACTTTGGGTAAGAAACCATTTTCTAATGCAAGGTTCTGAAGATGCTTCCCTATGTTTTCTTCTGGGAGTTTTATAGTTCTGGTTCCTACATTTAGGTCATTGATCCATTTTGAGTTTATATGGTGGGAGGTAGGGGTCCACCTTCATCTGTCTACATTCTTTTGCATATGGATATCCAATTTTCCCAACACCATTTGTTGAAGGGACTTTTTCTTTCCCAATTGAGTGGACTTGGCACCCTTGTAAAAATCACTTGGCAGTAAACATAAGGGCTGACTTTTACACTCTCAATTTTATTCCATTGGCTTATGACTATCCTTGTGCCAGTACCATGCTGTTTTGATTGCTGTTGTTTTGTAATAAGTTTTAAGATCAGAAAGTGTAAGTTCCCCAACTTCATTCTTCTTTTTCAAGATAGATTTGGCTATTCAGGGTCCCTTACCCTTCCATATAAAATTGATGATTGGCTTTTCCATTTCTGCGAAGAAGGCTGCTGGTGTTTCTATTGCAATTACATTGAACCTGTAACTTTCTTTGGCTAGGATTGACTTCTTAACAATATTTAGTCTTCTAATCTATGAAAACAGAATGTCCTTCCATTTATTTAGGTCGTCTTTGATTTCTTTAACAATGTTTTGTAGTTTTCTTTGTACAAGTCCTTTACATGATGTTTAGATTTTTTCCTAGATATTTGATTATTTTTTTTTAAAGATTTATTTTTTATTTCTCTCCCCTTCTCCGCTACCTCCTCCCGCAGTTGTCTGCTCTCTGTGTCTATTTGCTGTGTGTTCTTCTGTGTCTGTTTTTATTCTTGTCAGTGGCACCCAGAATCTGTGTCTTGTTTTGTTGCATCATCTTGCTGCGTCAGCTCTCCACGTGTGCAGGCCATTCCTGGGCAGGCTGCACTTTTTTTGCACTGGGCGGCTCTCCTTACAGGGTGCACTCCTTGTGTGTGGGGCTTCCCTATGTGGGGGACACCTCTGCATGGCATGGCACTCCTTGTATGCATCAGCACTGTGCATGGGCCAGCTCATCACGTGGGTCAGGAGGCCCTGGGTTTGAACCTTGGACCTCTCATGTGGTAGGCGGATGCCCTATCCATTGGGCCAAATCTACTTCCCTGATTCTTTTTGTAGCTATTGTAAATGGAATTTTATTCTTGATTCCTTCTTCATGTTCTTCATTATTAGTGTATAGAAACACCACTGATTTTTGTGTGTTGGTCTTGTAAACTGCTACTTTGCTCTATTTGTTTATTAGTTCCAGTAGCCTTTTTTTGTGGATTTTTCAGGATTTTCTGTATATAGGATCATATCATCTACAAAGAGAAAAAATTTCTTCCTTTCCAAATTGCCTGCCTTTTATTTCTTTCTCTTGCCTAATTGCTCTGGCTAGAAGCATTGTACCTTCCAGTACAATGTCAAATAACAGCAGGGATAGTGGGCATCCTTGTCTTGTTCCTGATCTTAGAGGGAAAGCTTTCAGTCTTTCACCATTGAGTATGATGTTAGATCACACAAAACGTTATGTTACAAAACATAAGAGGTTCCCATATACCCCACTGCCCATCCCCTACTCCCCACCCCCTGCTCCTCCCTCATCAACATCCTCTTTCATCAGTAAGGCACATTCATTACATTTGGTGAATATACCCCAGAGCACAGTCACAGCGCTTGGACCATAGTTTTCATTATAGTTCACACTTTCCCCCAGTCCATCTAGTAGGTTATGGCAGGATATACAATGTCCTGCATCTGTCCCTGCAATATCAAAAATGCCCCATATCACACCTCTTCCTCCCTCTCCCTGCCCTCAGCAACTCCTGTGGCCACCGTCTCCACATCAATGATACAATTTCTTCCATTGCTAGAATCACAACAGTTCACCTCTCTGTTAGCAGACCTGGATAAGTCCAATGAGCAGGAAAGTAGGTGTTGCAACTCTCCTGAGGCTCAAGGCACAAGTAGCACATGAACAGTCCTGAGATTCAAGTCTCTTGAGCATACACCAACCCCAGCACCAACCACAGGTTCAATAAAAGTGACAGAAGAGGCATGTGTAAAGAGGTCACATCTGAGTCTAACTCTATCATACTCAGAGGCACAAATTCCAAATTAGGGCCCACAGGGAAGGTACTGAACTCCAGAGCCATCTGTATGACCATAGGACCTGGGTATCTCCTTAGCCTCAGAAGCACCTAGGGTTGTATCTGCTTTACCTGTCTCTGAGATCCTGCTGAGACATGCATAAGCTCAACCAATCTGATGACCTCCCCACTCATTTTGAAATCTCTTAGCCATTAAATTCATTTTTCTTTACCATTTTGCCCTTTTATTCAACGTCTTTTTCTAGTTGCATCATCAGCCAGTGCTTGGTTATAATCCCTCAGTGCCAGGGAGGCTCAACTTCAGGAGTCTTATCCCATGCTGGAGAGAAGGTAATACATTTACATGCTGAATTTGGCTTAGAGAGTGGCCACCTTTGAGCAACATGGAGGCTCTCAGGACGTAACTTTTACTCACCCTGCAGCTCTAGGCCTAGTTGAAATTTCAGGCACACAGACTCCTAAACATAGTCCTCAGTATCAAGGGCCCATCATTGGATCATCCTTCTTCACTGGTCTTTGTCCTTGCACTTGGGGGACTGTTGTTGTTCCATTGAGGACAGAGCTCCCCAGGACGGAAATTCAGCACTCCCTTAGTTGTCATGTGTAACTCTATTCACTATGACAATACCCAACAAACATCCGAACATATTATATACCCTATATGCATGCTCTAGAGAAATCCCACCCATGCATCCCCCATCAATGACACCCCACACCAGTGCTCCTCTCCTGCCATAGTTGAACCCCTCTGTGATCCAAAACTTTTTCAAAATGAAGCCTAATATATTGCCAACTTAAATTAGTAGGAAAATGAAATAGTATTGACAGGTTTAAAGATTAGAAATAGAATACATAATAGTTTAGAAAAACTAAAGTAGAAAATAAATTGGGGTATTAAAAAATGAAAAATATCATGAAAGTTTGTTTTTGACATTTTGCCCTTCATTACAATAATAGGCGTTGCCCTGCATGTACAGTGGCAAGGCAATCTCTTCCATTCCTTCCTCAGTATCTACATCCTTTTTAAAAAAAATTTTTTGATTTTGTCTTCTAAAAAGTTTTAGATCACAGTAAAGTCACATATACAATATAGGGGACTCCATATACCCAATATCAAACCCTTTCCCCCCTTCCCCAGCATTGATCTTTTTACATATGGATGTTATATTTGCTACAGCTGATATACAGATATTGAAACATAGTTACTAACCATGGCTCCATTATGGCTTACATTATGGTTTATATTTTAGATTACACTCTTCTGAATGTTTGGTTACATTATGGTTTACGTTATGGTTTACATTTTAGACTATACACTTTTATAAATTTTTGGTGAAATTTGACATGGCTTATATCCATCGTTGCATGATCTTGTGGAACACTTCCATTGCCCCCCAGTTACCCCCTCTTCCATCTATTCTATTCCTCTCTCCCTCTCCTTTCAGGGCCTACAGTGACAATCAAGCTTCACTGCTTGAAGGACAAGGTTCATCGATACTTAGAACAATGCTGAGGACTTGACACTCTAGTCTGTCCTCCCCCATTGGGAGCCACCTGTGCTCTCGAGAGACACCCTCTCCTCTGTTTAAAAACATCTGGCCTCCCCAAGATGGGAGTACAACACTTTCCAGCTCATTGTATGTATCTCCATCCCCTGATATAGCACAATATGACAAGATGAGCACCCACACACTCCCTAGAAGCCTGCCCCAAGTGCACCCTGTACCAGATGCCCCCCATCAAATACCTTAAACCTTTCCTTATTATAGTTTCTAAAGAGTTTTCTCAACATTATAGTTTCAACCACATACCTGACTATCTCCCATGTTCATCCCCTCCCCCCAAACCCTCTCCGCAATTCCATGGACCATCTGACCCATACTCCCAATCCTAGCCCCCTCAAGCCTGCAAAGCCCCACCCAATAGTATCTCTATGCCCCCATCTTATCCCTTCACTGAAAAACTGCTTACCTCCACTTTATCATAGGTTTTGCCCATGTAGGCATCAGCTCACAACCTTCCTCTTCTCCACTATTTCCTGTAAGCCTATCTTCCAGTCTCTGGCTCTCTGAGACAGCTTGATTTGCTTAATTCATATCAGAGAGTTCATGTAGTATTTGTCTGTCAGTGCCTGGCTTGGTTCACTCAACATAAGGTCCTCAAGATTCATCCATGTTATCACATGTATTTGTACTGTATTCCTTCTTACAGCTGAGTAGTATTCCATTATATATGTATACAATGTTTTGTTTATCCATTCATCTGTTGATGGGCATTTGGGTTGATTCCAACTTATGGCAATAGTGAATAATGCTGCTATGAACATTGGTGTGCATATATCAGTTCGTGTCCTTGTTTTCAGTTCTTCTGGGTATATACCCAGCAGTGGAATTGCTGGGTCATCTGGCAAATCTATAGCTAGTTTTTTTAGAAACCGCCAAACTGCCCTCCAGAATGGCTGGGTCTTTCTGCATTCCCACCAGCAGTAGATGAGGGATCCCATTCCTGCACATCCCCTCCAACACTTGTAGTCCTCTGTTTTTTTAATAGCTGCCAGTCTAATGGGTGTAAGATGGTATCTCACTGTAATTTTGATTCTCTAAGTTCTCTAAGCACCATTTGTTGAAGAGGCCAATCTCTCCCAGTTGAGTGGGCTTTGTGGCCTTGTCAAATAAAAGATGACTGTATGTGCGAGGATCTATGTTCGAACTCTCAATTTGGTTCCATTGGTCAATACCATGCCATTTTGACCACTATAGCTTTGTAGTATGTTTTAAAGTCAGGTAGTGTGATTCCTCCAATTTCATTTTTCCTTTTCAATATGTCTTTGGCTATTCAGGGCCTCTTTCGCTTCCAAATAAATTTCATAGTTAGTTTTTCCACTTCAGTAAAAAATGCTATGTTGATTTTTATTGAGATTGCATTAAATCTGTAGATCCGTTTCAGCAGGATAGACATCTTAATGATATTTAGTCTTCCTATCCATAAACAGGAAATATTCTTCTATTTATATGTCTTCTTTGATTTCTTTTGACAATGTTGTGTAGTTTTCTGTGTATAAGTCTTTTACATCTTTTTTTAAGATTTAGTTTTATTTATTTCTCTCCCCTTCCTTCCCCCCACCCCCAGTTGTCTGTTCTTTGTGTCCATTTGCTGTGTATTCTTTGTCCACTTCTGTTGTTGTCAGCGGCACGGAAATCTGTGTTTCTTTTTGTTGCGTCATCTTGTTGTGTCAGCTCTGTGTGTGTGTGGCACCATTCCTGGGCAGGCTGCACTTTCTTTCACGCTGGGCGGCTCTCTTTACAGGGTGCACTCCTTGCGCGTGGGGATCCCCTACGCGGGGACACCTCTGCGTGTCATGGCACTCCTTGTGCGTGTCAGCACTGCACGTGGGCCAGCTGCACATGGGTCAAGGAGGCCCGGGGTTTGAACCACAGACCTCCCATATGGTAGACGAATGCCCTAACCACTGGGCCAAGCCCACTTCTTTTACATCTTTAGTTAAATTTATTCCTAGGTATTTTATTTTTAATTTACTATTGTAAATCATGTTTTTTTCTTGATTTCCTCCTCAGATTGCTCATTGTTGGTGTACAGAAATGCTACTGATTTTTGCGTATTGATCTTATAACCTGTAACTTTGCTGAACTCATTTATAAGTTCTAGAAGCTTTGTTGTAGATTTCTTAGGACTTTCAATGTGTAAATATAGTCTGCAAATAGTGAAATTTTGACTTCTTCCTTTCCAATTTGGATGCCTTTTATATCTGGTTCTTGCCTCAGTGCTCTAGCAAGAACTTCTAACACAATGTTAAATAGGAGCAGTGATAGTGGGCATCCTTGTCTCATTCCTGATCTTAGAGGGAAGGATTTTAGGATTTTTTTTTTTTTTTTTTTAAAGATTTATTTATTTATTTAATTTCCCCCCCTCCCCTGGTTGTCTGTTCTTGGTGTCTATTTGCTGCGTCTTGTTTCTTTGTCCGCTTCTGTTGTCGTCAGCGGCACGGGAAGTGTGGGCGGCGCCATTCCTGGGCAGGCTGCACTTTCTTTTCACGCTGGGCGGCTTTCCTCACGGGCGCACTCCTTGCACGTGGGGCTCCCGCACGCGGGGGACACCTTTGCGTGGCACGGCACTCCTTGCGCGCATCAGCACTGCGCCTGGCCAGCTCCACACGGGTCAAGGAGGCCCGGGGTTTGAACCGCGGACCTCCCATATGGTAGACGGACGCCCTAACCACTGGGCCAAAGTCCGTTTCCCGGATTTTAGGATTTCACCATTGCAAATGATGTTAGGTGTGGGTTTTTCATATATACCCTTGATCATGTTTAGAAAGTTTCCTTCTATTCCTATCTTTTGCAGTGTTTTTATCAGGAAAGGGTGCTGTATTTAGTCAAATGCTTTTTCTGCATCTATAGATATGATCATGTGATTTTTCTCCTTCAATCTGTTTATGTGGTGTATTACATTGACTGATTTTCTTATGTTGAACCATCCTTGCATACCAGGCATGAAACCCACTTGGTCATGGTGTATAATTCATTTGATGTGTTGTTGAATATGATTAGCAAGTATTTTGTGGAGGATTTTACCATCTAGGTTTATTAGAGAGATTGGTCTATAATTTCCCTTTCTTGTGTTGTCTTTATTTGGCTTTGGTATTAGGGTAATGTTGGCATTATAGAATGAGTTAGGCAATGCTCCTTCTATTTCAATTTTTTGGAAGAGTTTAAGTAAGATTGGTTCTTTCCAGACTGTTTGGCAGAATTCACCAGTGAATTCATCTGACCCAGGGCTCTTCTTAGTTGGGAGGTTTTTTATTTTATTTTATTTTATTTTATTTATTTTATTTATTTATTTCTCTCCCCTTCCCCCCCCACCCAGGTTGTCTGTTCTCTGTGTCCATTTGCTGCATCTTCTTTGTCCACTTTTGTTGTTGTCAGCAGCACGGGAATCTGCTTTTCTCTTTGTTGCGTCATCTTGTTGTGTCAGCTCTCCATGTGTGCGGCACCATTCCTGGGCAGGCTGCACTTTCCTTTGTGCTGGGCGGCTCTCCTTACGGGGCGCACTCCCTGTGTGTGGGGCTCCCCTACGCAGGGACTCCTGTGTGGCACGGCACTCCCTGCACACATCAGCACCGCACACGGGCCAGCTCCACACAGGTCAAGGAGACCCAGGGTTTGAACTGTGGACCTCCCATGTGGTAGATGGACGCCCTAAACACTGGGCCAAGTCCGCCGCCTGGGAGGTTTTTAATGACTGTTTCTATCTCTTTATTTGTGATTGGTTTGTTGAGATCATCAAGTTCTTCTTTCATCAATGTAGGCTGCTTATGTATTTCTAGGAATTTGTCCATTTCCTCTAAATTGTCCTTCTTGTTGGCATACAGATTTTCAAAGTTTCCTCTTATTATAGTTTTTATTTCAGTGGGGTCAGTGGTGATATCACCCTTCTCATTTCTTGTTTTGTGTATTTGCATCGTCTCTCTTTTTTTCTTTGTTAGTCTAGCTAAAGGTTTGTCAATTTTATTGATCTTCTCAAAGAACCAGCTCTTTGTTTTGTTTATTTTTTCTAGTACTTTCTTAATTTCTATTTCATATAATTCTGCTCTGATCTTTGTTCTCTCTTTCTTTCTTCTTCCTTTGGGGTTAGTTTGTTGTTTTTTTTACTAATTCCTCCAAGTGTACAGTCAGGTCTTCGATGTTAGCTCTTTCTTTTTTGATGTATGAATTTATGGCTATGAGTTTCCCTCTCAGTACAGCTTTTGCTGTATCTCATAAGTTTTGATATTTTGTGTTGTCATTTTCACTAGTTTCAAGGTAGTTACTGATGTCTTTTGAGATTTCCTCCTTGACCCACTGTTTGTCTAAGAGGGTGTTGTTTAACTTCCATATCTTGGTGCCTCATCTGGGTCTCTGGTCCTTGCAGATTTCCAGCTTCATTCCACTGTGGTCAGAGAAATTATTTTGTATGATTTCAATCTTTTTTAATTTATTGAGACTTTGTGGCCTAGCATGTGGTCTATCTTTGAGAGTGATCCATGTGCACTTGAGAAGAATGTATATCCTGCTGTATTTGGGTATAGTGTTCTGTATATGTCTGTTAGGTCCAGATCTTGTGATGTATTATTCAAAGTCTTTGTTTCCTTATTGATTCTCTGTTGAAATGTCTGTCCAATGGTGATAATGGTGTATTAAAGCCCCCCACTATAATTGTAGAGGCATCTAT
Organism: Dasypus novemcinctus; assembly: GCF_030445035.2. Taxonomy (NCBI): domain Eukaryota; kingdom Metazoa; phylum Chordata; class Mammalia; order Cingulata; family Dasypodidae; genus Dasypus; species Dasypus novemcinctus. The sequence continues at coordinate 20,818,068 of NC_080692.1, read as the reverse complement.
TCCTCCACTTACTTTCTTTTCTTTTTTAAAGATTTATTTTTTTATTTCTCTCCCCTCACCCCCATCCTGGTTGTCTGTTCTCTGTGTCTATTTGCTGTGTCTTCTTTGTCCACTTCTGTTGTTGTCAGCAGCACAGGAATCTGTGTTTCTTTTTGTTGCGTCATCTTGTTGTGTCAGCTCTCTGTGTGTGCGGCACCATTCCTGGGTAGGCTCCACTTTGTTTCGCACTGGGCGGCTCTCATTCTAGGGTGTACTCCTTGCACATGGGGCTTCTCTATGTGGGGGACCCCCCTGCGTGACATGGCGCTCCTTGCGCCCATCAGCACTGCACATGGGCCAGTTCCACACAGGTCAAGGAGGCCCAGAGTTTGAACCGCAGACCTCCCACGTGGTAGACGGATGCCCTAATTACTGGGCCAAGTCTGCCCCCCCTCCACTTACTTTTTCCAGTGTTTGCCTCACATATTTTGAGGCACCTGATTAGGTGCATAAATGTTTATGATTGTTTTTTCTTTTTGAAAGATTACCCCTTTTACTAATATGTAGTCCATCTTTGTCTCTCACAATAGTTTTGTATTTAAAGTCTATTTTGGGGGAAACAGACTTGGCCCAGTGGTTAGGGCGTCCGTCTACCACATGGGAGGTCCGCGGTTCAAACCCCGGGCCTCCTTGACCCATGTGGAGCTGGCCCATGCACAGTCCTGATGCGTGCAAGGAGTGCCGTGCCACCCAGGGGTGTCCCCCGCGTAGGGGAGCCCCACGCGCAAGGAGTGCGCCCCATAAGGAGAGCCGCCCAGCGCGAAAGAAAGTGCAGCCTGCCCAGGAATGGCGCCGCCCACACTTCCTGTGCTGCTGACGACAACAGAAGTGGACAAAGAAACAAGACGCAGCAAATAGACACAGAGAACAGACAACCGGGGGGAGAGGGGGGAATTAAATAAATAAATCTTAAAAAAAAAAAAAAAGCCTATTTTGTCCAATATTAGTATCTACTCCTGCCCTTTTTTGGTTATTGTTTGCTTGTAAGATTGTTTTCCAGCCATTCACTTTCAACCTTCTTGATCCCTGGGCCTAAGGTGGGTTTCTTGTAGACAGCATATGGATGGGTCATATTTTTTTTTGTCTTTATTCATTTTTTTAATATTACATTAAAAAAATATGAGGTCCCCATATACCCACCACCCCCCTCACTCCACTACTCCCCCCATAGCAACATTCTCCTCCATCATCATGAGACATTCATTGCATTTGGTGAATACATCTCTGAGCATTGCTGTACCTCTTGGTCAGTGGTCCACACCATAGCCCACACTCTCCCACGTTCCATCCAGTGGGCCATGGGAGGACATACAATGTCTGGTAATTGTCCCTGCAGCACCACCCAGGACAACTCCAAGTCCCAAAAACGCCTCCACATCTCATCTCTTCCTCCCATTCCCCACCCCCAGCAGCCACCATGGCCACTTTCTCCACACCAATGCCACATTTTCTTCGATTACTAATCACAATAGTTCATGAATAGAATATCAGTAAGTCCACTCTAAATATATTCTATCCCTCCATCCTGTGTCTATTCCACATCTATGTCAAGAGGGGGCTTAGATTCCACATGGATGCTGGGTGCAATCCTCCTGCTTTCAGTTGTAGGCACTCCTGGCTCCCTGGTGTGGTGGTTGACATGCTTCAACTCCATGTTAGCTGAGTGGGGTAAGTCCAATAAACCAGAGTGTAGGAGCTGAAGTCTGTTGAGGCTCAGGGCCTGGCTATCATATGCTGAGTCCAGAGATTCAGGTCCCCTGGGTATATATTAAACCCCAGCACTAACTACAATTCTGGTAAAGTAACAGGAAAGGCTTGTGAAAAGAGATCACATCTGAGTCCAGCTCCATCACCCAGAAACACCAACTCCAAAGAAGAGCCTACTGATATGGCACTGAACTCCATCTGCCATGACCATAAAACCTGTGGGTCTCTGTAGCCCTCAGAAGAACCAATACCTGGGGTTGTATCTACTTTATCTGTCTCTGGGACTCTGCTCAGGTGTGCATAAGGGCAACCCCTCTGATAACCTCCCAGCTCTTTTTTTTAGAGACTCATAGCTATATAAACTCATTTGTCCTTTCCCTTTCCCCCTTGATTTGGGTCAAAAAGCATTTTTAACTCCTGTTATTATATGTAGACAGAGATATTCTGCTGGTCCGAGTTGAACCTTTTATTCAAGGTCATTTTCTAGTTACATCATCAGCTGGTACTTGGTAGTAATCCCTCGGCACCAGGGAGGCTCATCCCCGGGAGTCATGTCCCACGCTGGGGGGAAGGCAGCGAATTTACATGTTGAGCTTGGCTTCGAGACTGGCCACGTTTGAGCAACATAGAGGCTCTCAGGAGGTAACTCTTAGGCACACTGCTGCTCTAGGCCTTGTTCTTATTTCAGGGGCACAGGCTCATAAGCATCGTCATTAGTATCAGGGGCTCATTGTTGGACTGTCATTCTTTTTAGGTCTTTGCCGTTGCTCTTGGGGGATTGTTGCTGTTCCTTTAGGGACTGTAATAGAGCTCCCCTGGCTAGGAACTCAGCACTCCCTCAGTTGTTGTTTTTAATTGTTTCCACTATGAAAATATCCAAACATTTTTATGTACCCTGGATATATGCCCTGTAGAACTCCCTGCCACCCATGTGTCCCCTGTCAATAACATCCCACATCAGTATTCCTCCACTGCCATTGTTGAAACTCTCAGTGATCCAAAACTTCCTGAAAAGTGAAGCCCAATATATTGCCAGGTTCCTTTAATAGTAAAATGGAATATAGCAATGAATTTAAACGTTAGATATAGAATATTTATTAATTTGGAAAAATTCTACATACTATCTTCTTCTTTTCTTTTTTCTAATTATTAAGCTTATCTTCACAAGAGTTTTAGATCACAGTAATTCATATATACAATATACAGTACTCCCACATATCCAACATAAAACTTTTTCCCTTCCACAGCAATAATCTTTTAACATATTCATACCATATTTACTGAAACTGATGTACAGATATTAAGACAATAGCTTTCCAACAAGGTAACATTTGTGTTTACATTGTGGTTTATATTTTAGACTATACAATCTTCTAAATTTGTAGTTATCTTATGTTTTACATTATGATTTACATTTTAGCCTATCAGCCCCTATGTATTTTTGGTGTAATTTTACATGTCTTATATCCATCCTTGCGTACTCTTGTGAAACACTTCTATTGCCCACACAGTTACATTGGTTCCATCTATTCAATACGTATTTCCCCCTCCTCTTGGGGCCCACAGTGACAGTCAATCTTCATTTCTTGAAGAGCCATGTTCAGAGATACTTGCAACAGTGTTGAGGACTGGACATGCTCAACTGCCTTAATGCCCTGGGAGTCAGCTTTTCTCTTGAGAGATACAATTCCCTCTATTTGATGGCATCACTCCTCCCCAGGATGTGGGTATACCTTCACTCTCATTATGTGGGTCTCTACCCAATGATATAACCCACTCTGGCAAAATGAGCATTCACATATTCCCTAGGAGTCTGTCCTTTGTCAGATTATCCCCTTTAAGTATCTTAAACAGGTAACTTTCCTTATTATATTTTTGAAAAGGTTTTCTCAGCATTATACTCTCAACGAACACCTGACAATCTGCTATGTTCATATGTTGCCCCACCCTCTCTCCAATTTTTTGGGCAATATTACCCATCCTCCCATCCCTAGCCCCCCTCAAGCCCACAAAGCCCCACCCAAAGGTAACCCTATGCCCCCATTTTATCCCTTCCTGGTACACATACTTACCTCCAGCTTATCATAGATTTCACCCATGTAGATGTCAGCTTACATCCTTCCTCTACCCCCCGATTTCCTGTAAGCCTATCATCCAGTCTCTAGCTCTCTGAGGCAGCTTGGTTTACTTATTTCATATCATTGAGGTCATGTAGTATTTGTCCTTCAATGCCTGGGTTGCTTCACTCAACATAAGGTTCTCAAGATTCATCCATGTTATCACGTGTGTTTGTAGTGTATTCGTTCTTAAAGCCAAGTAGTATTCCATTGTATGTATATACCATATTTTATTTATCCATTCATCTGTTGATGGGCATTTGGGTTGATTCCAACTTTTGGTGATAGTGAACAATGCTGCTATGAACATTGGTGTGCATATACCGGTTTGAGTCCTTGTTTTCAGTTCTGCTGGGTATATACCCAGCAGTGGAATTGCTGGGTCATATGGCAAATCTATGGTTAGTTTTTTGAGAAACCGCCAAACTGTCCTCCAGAATGGTGGATCCTTCTGCATTCCCACCAGTAGTGGATGAGTGTTCCCATTCCTCCACATCCTCTCCAGCATTTGTAGTCTTCTGTTTTTTTCATAGCTGCCAATCTTCTGGGAGTAAGATGGTATTTCATTGTAGTTTTGATTTGCATTTCCCTGATAGCTAGAGATTTGCAGCATTTTTTCATGTGCTTTTTAGCCATTTGTATTTCTTCTTTGGAGAAGTGTCTGTTTAAATCTTTTTCCCATTTTTTAAATGGGTTGTTATCTTTTTATTTTCAAGATATAGGAGTTCTTTATATATGCAAGTTATAAGTCTCCTATCTGATATATGGTTACCAAATATTTTCTCCCATTGTGTGCGCTCTCTTTTCACTTTCTTGACAAACTCCTTTGAGGTGCAGAATGCTTTAATTTTGAGGAGGTCCCATTTATCTATTTGTTCTTTTGCTGCTCGTGCTTTTGGTGTGAAGTTCATGAAGCCATTTCCTATTACAAGGTCTTGCATATGCTTCTCTACACTGCTTTCCAAAGTCTTTATGGTCTTGGCTCTTATATTTAGGTCTTTGATCCATCTTGAGTTGATTTTTCTATAAGGTGTGAGATGGTAATCCTCTTTCATTCTTTTACATATGGATATCCAGTTCTCCAGGCACCATTTGTTGAATAGGCCATTCTCTCCCAGTTGAGAGGGTTTGGTGGCTTTATCAAATATTATATGGCTATATATATGAGGATCTATATCAGAACTCTCAATTCGGTTCCATTGGTCTGTGTGTCTCTCCTTGTGCCAATACCATGCTGTTTTCACTACTGTAGCTTTGTACTATGTTTTGAAGTCAGGTAGTGTGATTCCTCCAATTTCATTTTTCTTTTTCAATATGTCTTGGCTATTCAGGGCCTCTTTCCTTTCCAAATAAATTTCATAGTTAGTTTTTCTAGTTCCTTAAAGAAGGCTGTGTTGATTTTTATTGGGATTGCATTGAATGTGTAGATCAGTTTTGGTAGGAGAGACATCTTAATAATATTTAGTCTTCCTATCCATGAACAGGGAATATTTTCCCATTTATTTAGGCCTTCTTTGATTTCCTTGAACAGTCTTGTGTAGTTCTCTGTGTATAAGTTTTTTACATCTTTAGTTAAATTTATTCCTAGGTATTTGATTTTTTTATTTACTATTGTAAATGGTATTTGTTTCTTGATTTCCTCCTGAGCTTGCTCATTATTGGTGTACAGAAATAATACTGATTTCTGTGCATTGATCTTATAACCTGTGACTTTACTAAACTCATTTATGACTTCTAGAAGCTTTTTTGTAGACCTCTCAGGGTTTTCTATGTATAGGATCATGTCATCTGTAAAGAATGAAATTTTTACTTCTTCCTTTCCAATCTGAATGCCTTTTATATCTGGTTCTTGCCTCAGTGCTCGAGCAAGTACCTCTAAGACAATGTTAAATAGAAGGGGAGAGAGTGGGCATCCTTGTCTTGTTCCTGATCTTAGAGGGAAGGATTTTAGGATTTCACCATTGTAAATGATGTTGGTTGTGGGTTTTTCATATATACTCTTTTTCATGTTCAAAAAATTTCCTTGTATTCCAATCTTTTGGAGTGTTTTTATCAAGAAAGTGTGCTGTATTTTGTCAAATGCTTTTTCTGCATCTATAGATATAATCATGTGATTTTTTTCCTTCAATCTGTTTATATGGTGTATTACATTGATTGATTTTCTTATGTTGAACCATCCTTGCATACCTGGAATGAATCCCACTTGGTCACGGTGTTAATTCGTTTAATGTGTTGTTGAATACAGTTAGCAAGTATTTTGTTGAGGAATTTTGTGTCTAGATTCATTAGAGAAATTGGTCTGTAATTTTCCTTTCTTGTGGTGTCTTTATTTGGCTTTGGTACTAGGGTAATGTTGGCATCATAGAATGAGTTCGGTAATGTTCCTGCTGTTTCAATTTTTTGGAAGAGTTTCAGCAGGATTGCCGTTAGTTCTTTCTGGAATGTTTTGTAGAATTCACCTGTGAAGCCGTCTGGCCCTGGGCTCTTCTTAGTTGGGAGGTTTTTTGTGACTGATTCTATCTCTTTACTTGTGATTGGTTTGTTGAGACCATCAATTTCTTCTTTCATCAATATAGGCTGCTTATGTGTTTCTAGGAATTTGTCCATTTCCTCTGAATTGTCATTTTTGTTGGAATATAGTTTTTCAAATATCCTCTTATACTTCATTTCTGTGGGGTCAGTGGTGATATCGCCTTTCTCATTTCTTGTTTTGTGTATTTGCATCTTCTCTCTTTTTTTCTTTATTAGTCTTGCTAAGGGTTTGTCAATTTTATTGATCTTCTCAAAGAACCAGCTCTTGGTCTTGTTTATCTTTTCAAGTGCTTTCTTATTTTCTATTTCATTTAGTTCTGCTCTTATCTTTGTTCTTTCTTTCTTTCTTCTTCCTGTGGGGTTACTTTGTTGTTTTTTTATTAATTCCTCCAAATGTGCAGTTAGTTCTTCAATTTTTGCTCTTTCTTCTATTTTGATGTATGTATTGATGGCTATAAATTTCCCTCTCAGTACTGCTTTTGCTGCATCCCATAGGTTTTGGTATGTTGTGTTATCATTATCATTAGTTTCAAGGTAGTTATTAATTTCTTTTGAGATTTCCTCTTTGATCCACTGTTTTTCTAAGAGTGTGCTGTTTTATTTCCATATCTTGGTGTGAAATCTGGGCCTCTGGTCCTTGCAGATTTCCAGCTTCACTCCACTGTGGTCAGAGATATTATTTTGTATGGTTTCGATCTTTCTGAATTCATTGAACCTTTCTTTGTGGCTTAGCATATGGTCTATCTTGGAGAATGATCCATGTGCACTTGAGAAAAATGTATACCCTGCTGTATTAAGGTGTAATGATCTGTATATGTCTATTAGATCCAGCTCCTCTAATATACTGTTCAACTATTTTGTTCCTTTAGTGATTCTCCTTTGAGATGTTCTGTCCAAAGTTGATAGTGGCGTATTAAAATCTCCCACTATTATTGTAGAGGCATCTATTCTTTCACTTAGTTTTTCCGGTGTTTGCCTCACATATTTGGAGGAACCCTTGTTAGGAGCATAAATATTTATGATTGTTCATTATTCATGAGAGATTGTCCCTTTCACAATATGTAGTATCCTTCTTTGTCACTCACAATTGTTTCGCATTTAAAGTCTATTTTTTTTTTTTTAAAGATTTATTTATTTAATTTCCCCCCCTCCCCTGGTTGTCTGTTCTTGGTGTCTATTTGCTGCATCTTGTTTCTTTGTCCGCTTCTGTTGTCGTCAGCGGCACGGGAAGTGTGGGCGGCGCCATTCCTGGGCAGGCTGCTCTTTCTTTTTCACGCTGGGCGGCTTTCCACACGGGCGCACTCCTTGCGTGTGGGGCTCCCCCACGCGGGGGACACCCTTGCGTGGCGCGGCACTCCTTGCATGCATCAGCGGTGTGCATGACCAGCTCCACACGGGTCAAGGAGGCCCGGGGTTTGAACCGCGGACCTCCCATATGGTAGACGGACGCCCTAACCACTGAGCCAAAGTCCGTTTCCAAAGTCTATTTTGTCTGATATTAATATACCTACTCCTGCCTTTTTTTGGTTATTGTTTGCGTGTAAGATTGTTTTCCAACCATTCACTTTCAGCCTCCATGAATCCCTGCGTCTAAGGTGTGTTTCTTGTAGCATATAGATGGGTCATATTTCCTTATCCAATATCCCAGTCTGAATCTTTTGATAGGTGAGTTTATTCCATTGACAATCAGTGTTATTACTTTCAAGGAATTATTTATGTTAGCCGTATTTTGATTGAACCTTTGTTTGTCATATTTTGTTTTTTTCCTTCTCTTTTTGTCTTTTTTGTTGCTCTTACACTCTCCTCCAACTCTGCCTCTCCTGTTTTTTCCTTTCTTCCTGCAGAACTCCCTTTAGTATTTCTTGAAGGGGAGGTTTCTTGTTGGCATACTCTTCCAATTTCTGTTTATCTGTAAATATTTTGAACTCTCCATCATTTTTGAATGCTAGTTTAGCTGGGTAGGGTATTCTTGGCTGGAAATTTTTTTGACTATATCATACCACTGCCTTCTTGCCTCCATGGTTTCAGATGAGAAATCAGTACTTAATCTTATGGAGCCTCCCTTGTATGTGATGGTTTTCTTTTCTCTTGCTGCTTTTAGAATTTTCTCTTTGTCTTGAGCATTGGATAATTTGACAAGTATATGTCTTGGGGTGGGCCTGTTGGGTTTTATGATGTTTGGGGTGCGTTGTGCTTCCTGGACATGTACATCTGTCTCTTTCAGTAGATTTGGGAAGTTTTCGGTCATTATTTCCTGCAACACCCCTTTGTCCCCTTTCCCTTCTCTTCTCCTTCTGGGATGCCTGTAATACGTATGTTTGTGCATTTTGCATTGTCATTCAGGTCCCTAAGTCCTAGCTGCATTTTTTTCTATCTTTTTATCGATCAATTCTACTATCTGTTTGATTTCAGATGTACTGTCTTCCACATCGCTAATTCTCTCCTCTGCCTCTTCTAATCTGCTGCTCTTTGCTGAGAGTGCATTTTTGATTTCTTGAACTGTGATGTTCATTCCCATCATATCTGTTATCTTTTTTGCGTATGTCTGCAATTTCCTCTCCAAGTGTTTTCTTCATATTGTTAAACTCTTCTTTTACCTTTTAAGTTGGTCTCTAATATATGTTTTGAGATCTTTAATTACTTGTCCAATGTTCTGCTCCCCTTCCTGGTTTTTAGTTTGTTCATTGGATTCAGCCATGTTTTCCTGATTATTGGTTTGGTTTGTAGTTTTTTGTTGCTGTCTGGTCATCATTTTATCTTGACGGGTTTAATCAGTTCCTTAGCTTCTTTGTCTAGTCTTGGGGATTAATTAGTTGTTGTTCTTGCATAAGTGTTATGTCTTCTCTTTGTCACTTTGTTCTTCTTACTCTAATGTCTTGTTGCTGGCTAAGTTCACTTTGAAGGAAAATATTAGGACCAGGGAAAGGAAATTGTGTAAGAAAAGAAAATGTGTAAAGTAGTATTGATAATAACTCTTAACAGAGCAACAATGTGAGATCTGGGAGAATGGATATTAGACTCATGTAAGTTGTGTAGAGTTATAGCAGTAAGTAGAGTACCTATAATGAGATAGTCAACTGAATATGGGGAGGAATATAGTATGAATGAAAAAGCCAGTGTTTCCATGAGAGAGGGAAAGAGAAAAGAAAGACAATAATATCAAGAGTGGATAAAAGACAGAAAACAGAACAAAGGTATTTGAAATTAAAAATTAGACAATTTGGGGACCAAAGAAAGGGAGGTGGAATGTAAGAGAGACAGTAGATGATGGAGGATAGCAAGATGTGGGGGAAAGGGGATAGTATAGGTGGCCAAAATCAATTTACACAGAAATGAGGAAATGGAGGGTGAGGAAACACAGCAAATGTGAGGCACTCCCTGCAGCACCTATTGTATAAATAAAATAAAATAAGAAGAAAATGAGAGAAAAGAGAAAAAAAAAAAGAAGAGAAGAAGAAAGGGGGTGGGCAAAGAAAAGGGGAGAGAAACAAGCAAGAAAAAGAAAAGAAGAAAAAAAAAAACCTAAATAAATGAAAAAGGACCTTGGGGGATACAATGGGAGAAAAGACCAGGAGATAATGCAATATTAGCAACCAAGACAATAAAAAAAAGATAAAAGAGGGAGAAAAAACCCCCAGAAACACCGAGTGCTAGGACAATCAAGGACCTCAGATGGACCTCAGTGCGTGGTGGATTCAGGGATGGGAAGTCTGTGATACTGCTTACTCAAGCGGTGTGAGTCTCTGAAGTGTGGGCCACCAGGGTTTAGTGGACACAGACCTGGCAACCACACATCTGGTTAACAGGGAGCCTGGAAGCACTGCAGCGCAACACAGCCTTCAGGGATTCCCACAGCTGGGTGCCAGCCCTAGGGGGAGGGGTCACACCCGCAAACTCTGACCTCTGTGTCAGAAATCCAAAATTCCACCTCTCACAAGAGTCTCTTCTGTCACTTTCTCACCAAATCGACTTCAGGACACCTCCCACCCTGCAAGCCCCCGAAACAGCCTGCTGGGGGCACCGCTGCCCTACAAACAATTCAGGGACCACTGCAGATGGGCTGCCAGCCCTAGCAGGAGGGGCTCCAGCCAGAAGCTCTGACCTCAGTGTCAGAAACCCAAAATTTCACATCTTGCAAGAATTTCCTCCGTCCCTGTCTCACCAAATCGACTTCCAGACACCTCCTGCCCTGCAAGCCCCCTAAACAGCCTGCTGGGGGCGCCACTGTACACAAACAATTCAGGGACTGCTGCAGCTGGTCCGCCAGCCCTAGGGGGAGTGGCTCTAGCCGGAAGCTCTGACCTCCGTGTCAGAAACCCAAAATTGCACATCTCGCACGAATCTCCTCCGTCACTGTCTCACCAAATCGACTTCCAGACACCTCCCACCTTGTAAGCCCCCGAATAGCCCGCTCAGGGCTTGAGAACTCCCCAGCGCAGCAAAGCCTCCAGGAATCGCCGCCGGGCCGCCAGCCCCAGGGGGAAGTGTCCCGCGTGCAGCCCTGATCTCTGTGAAAGAGACCCAAAATTCTACCTTTTACAAGAATCTTCTCTGTCACCATCCCACTAAATCGATGTCCAGACACCTCCTGCCCTGCAAACATCTGAAACAGCCCGGTTCAGCAGGATTCCAACCCTATTCAGCCACTTCTTTGCAGGAGAGATTATAGGGTGCACTCACTCAGACACCATCTTGCCCCACTGGATGGGTCATATTTCCTTATCCATTCTGCCAATCTGTGTCTCATGACAGGTGAGTTTAATCCATTAACATTCAGTGTTATTACTCTCAAGGAATTACTTACATTAGTCATATTTTCTTTGGATTTGTGTATGTCATATGTTGTTTTTATTCCTCTATTTGTATTTTGGTTGTTCTTACACTCTTCTCCAACTCTGTCTCTCCTGTTTTTATCTTTCCTCCTGCAGAACTCCCTTTAGTATTTCTTGAAGGACAGGTTTCTTATTGGCATACTCTCTTAGTTTCTATTTATCTGTGAATATTTTGAACTCTCCATCATTTTTGAATGCCAGCTTTGCTGGATTGAGTATTCTTGACTGGAAATTTTTTTCTTTTAATACCTTGACTATGTCATATCATTGCCTTCTTGCATCCATGGTTTCAGATGAGAAATCAGCACTTAATCTTATTGAGCTTCCCTTGTATTTGGTGGTTCTCTTTTCTCTCACTGCCTTCAGTATTTTCTCTTTGTCTTGAGCATGAGATAATTTGACAAGTATATGTCTTAGGTTAGGCCTGTTGGGATTTATATTGTTTGGAGTGTGCTGTGCTTCCTGGACATGTACATCCATCTCCTTCAATAGGTTTGGGAAGTTTTCAGCCATTATTTCCTCCAACACCCTTTCTGTCCCCTTTCCCTTCTCTTCTCCTTCTGAGATACCTATAATGCATATGTTTGTGCGCTTTGTGTTGTCATTCAAATCCCTAAGTCCCTGCTGGATTTTTTCTATCAAATCTGTTTGATTTCAGATGTACTGTCTTCCACATCACTAATTCTTTCCTCTGCTTCTTGAAATCTACTGTTATTTGCTGAGTGTATTTTTGATTTCTTGAATGGTGTCATTCATCACCATCATATTCGTTATCTTTTTAAAAAAGATTTATTTATTTTTATTTATTTCTCTCCCCTTCCCCCCCCGCCCACCCTGGTTCTATGTTCTCTGTGTCTGTTTTGCTGTGTGTTCTTCTTTGTCTGCTTCTGTTGTTGTCAGCGGCATGGGAATATGTGTTTCTTTTTGTTGTGTCAGCTCTCCATGTGTGCAGCACCATTCCTGGGCAGGCTGCACTTTCTTTTGTGCTGGGTGGCTCTCCATACGGAGCGCACTCCTTGCATATGGGGCTCCCCTACGTGGGGACATCCCTGTGTGGCACAGCACTCCTTGCACGCATCAGCACTGCTCGTGGGCCAGCTCCACACGGGTCAAGGAGGCCCAGGGTTTGAACCGCAGACTCCCATGTGGTAGATGGATGCCCTAACCACTGGGCCAAGTCCGCTTCTCTTTGTTATCTTTTTGTGTATGTTTACAATTTGTTCAGTATGCTCTCCAAGTGTTTTTTAATATCCTTAATCTCGTCCTTCACTTCATTAAGTTGGTCCATGATATTTGATTGGAGAGCTTTGATTAGTTGTTCAATGTTCTGCTCCTCTTCCTGATTTTCAATTTGTTCATTGGACTGGGCCATGTCTTCCTAATTATTAGTTTGGTTTGTACTTTTTTTTTTGTCTTGTCATCATTTCATCTTGGTGGGTTCATTCAGTTGATTAGTTTCTCCCTCTAGTCTTGGTTTTTTTAGGTGCTGTTTTTGTGTGTGCATTAATTTTTCTCTTTGACACTTTGGTCTTCTTATTCTATTATCTTGCTGTTGTCTAAGTTCCCTTGAAGGAAAAAGATTAGGGCCAGGGAAAGCAAAAGAGATAAGATAAGAAAAATTATAATAGTTTTGGTAGTAAATGTTAGCAGAAGAACTATATGAGAATAAATATTAAACTCATGTAAGCAGTGTATAGTTATAGGAATAAGAAAAAGGAGTACCAACAGTGAAATGGGAAACTGAATATGGAGGAGAATGTAGTATGAATGTCCAGTGTGATCAGGACAGAGGGAAAGAGAAAAGAAAGAACAATAAGTAAAGAGGTAATAAAAGATAGAAAACAGAATAGATGTGTTAGAAATAAAAAGCCAGAAAAATTGGGGGCTAAACCAAGAGAGGGAATGTAAGAGCAACAACAGAAGGTGGAGTGTAGATAGATGTAGAAAGGAAAATAGATAGCACTAGTAGTGGAAATCAGTATACACAGAAAAGAGGAGGTTGAGAATGAGGAAGCATAGCAAACAATAAAGAAGCTGGCAGCACCAAATTGAAATAAGGAAAAAAGAAAAAAGAAAAAGAGGAAGAAAGAAAGAAAGGGAGGGAGGGAGGGAGGAAGGAAGGAAGGAAGGAAGGAAGGAAGGAAGGAAGGAAGGAAGGAAGGAAAGGGTGGGGGGATAAAGAGGAAGGAAAGACAAGATAACAAGAAAAAACAAAACAAAACAGAAGCCTCAAGCAAGGAGTCAACCAAACAATAAAAAAACCAGACTTCCCTCTTAAGTTCTTACTTAGGGAAAACAAGAGACCTAAGGGAAGCCAATAGAAGGATTTTATCTATGTTTTTCCTGTCTCAAAATATCAGCTAATATCCCAGTGGGTTGCTACTCTAAGAGGAGCTGTGAATTGAACCAGAGATCTTGTGCATTCAAGGCTGAAACTCCTCCACAGAGCAAAACCTTCCTTTAGGGTCAACCTGCCCCTCAAAAAAGACTCTTTGCAGTTGAATAAACTGATTAAGAATCTGCCCTTCCCCCTTTCTCCCTTTCTCACTTCTCTCTCTTCCAGGGCAGCAAGAAGCCCATGTGAGTGCTCCCCTCCGAGATTCAAATGGGACCCTGGTGAAGCAAATCACCATGGAAAAGAATGACTCTCAGTCTCTTTGAGATAGAGCACCCACACCTTGCCAGCTACCCTAAATATGCTCTTGGAAGCCTACTGTATTAGTCAGCCAAAGAGGTGCTGATGCAAAATACCAGAAATTGGTTGGATTTTATAAAGGGTATTTATTTGGCATAGGAGCTTACAGATACCAGGGCATAAAGCATATGTTACTTCCCTCACCAAAGTCTATTTTCACGTGTTGGAACAAGATGGCTGCCAACTTCTGCAAGGGTTCAGGCTTCCTGGGTTCCTACCTTCCTGGGACTTGCTTCTGTTTCCTCTGTGAGCTTACTTCCCAGGACTCCAGTTTAAGGCTTCAGCATCAAATTCTAACATCAAAACTCCAACATCAAAACCCCCCCAACTCTGTCCTTTGCCATGCTTTTTATCTGTGAGTCCCCACCCACCAAGGGGTGGGGTCTCAATACCCTAATGAAATGACCCAATTAAAGTCCTAATCATAACTTAATCACGCCCAGATACAGACCAGATTACAAACATAATCCTGTATCTATTTTTGGAATTCATGACCATATCAAACTGCTACACCTACCAAGCACTTCCCACTGTCCCCCTCCCTTAGGTGTGTTGCACAGGATTAGTTAATTGCCTGGCTCCACCTTCTCTCAGATTTTACCCACAGAGGTTAGGTAAATCAGGCTCTCTCAGTAGATTCACCTCTCCCCTCTTCCTGGTTTCTCCTCAAGCCAGCTGATATGCTCCTCAAAGCTCAAAAAGGGGGGTCCAGACAATTGAACCCGCACTTGTAGAACTCCTCTCCACCCGTCACGAGAACCCTCTCACTCTTGGAGTTTTACTCCTCTTGTGTGTGACCCTTGAGATTCAAGGAATGTCTGGGCTTCTTACTCTGGGGCATGGGCAGAAACCCGTGGTTTTACCTTGAGCTATCACTCTTCCTGTCGTGCTCTCTATGGATGGATGTCCAGCAGCTTCCTGCTTTGTAGGTTCCCAAAACAGCTCACTCAGACTGGATTTTGTTCCCACTCAGCCATTTTATTGTAGGAGTGATGATATGAGTGCTCTTACTCTGATGCTACCTTGCCCCTCCTCTATAGCATTCTTTTGATGTGCTGTTGGATTCAGTTTGCTAGTATCTTGTTGAGGATTTTTGCATCTGTATTAACAAGGGGTATTGGTCTGCAGTTTTCTTTCCTTGTAGAATCTTTATCTGGCTTTGGTATGATAGGGATGTTGGCCTCATAAAATGAGTTAGGGGGTGTTCCCTCCTCTTCAATTTTTTGGAAGAGTTTCAGCAGGATTGGAGTTAATTCTTGGAATATTTATAAAATTCCCCTGTGAAGGCATTTTGTACTGGGCTTTTCTTTGCTGGGAGGATTTTGGTTATTGATTCAACCTCTTTACTAGTTATTGGGTTGTTGAGATCTTCTCTGTATCCTTGAGGTGGTTTGTGTGTTTCTAGGATTTTTCCACTTCATCTAGGTTAATTTATTGGTGTACAATTGTTCATAGTGTCCTCTTATAACCCTTTTTATTCTGTGAGATTGGTAGTAATGCCCCCTTTCCATTTCTGATTTTATTTTTCTGTCCTTTCTTTTTTTCTTTGTTGGTCTAGCAAAAGCTTTGTCAATTTTATTGATCTTTAAAAAAGCCAGCTTTTGGTTTCATCGATTCCCTCTGTTGTTTTTTCAATTCTCTATTTATTTCTGTCCTAATCTTTATTTCCTTCCTTCAGCTTGCTTGCTTTAGGTTTATTTTGTTCTTCTTTTTCTAGATCTTCCAGTATTGAAGTTAGGGCTCTGATGTGAGATCTTTCTTCTTTTTTTAATGTAGCTATTTAAAGCTCCAGATTTCCCTCTCAGCACTTCCTTTGCTGCATCCCATAAGTTTTGGTATATTGTGTTTTTATTTTCATTCACCTCAAGATGTTTCATAATTTCCCTTGTGATTTCTTCTTTGACTTATTGGTTGTTTAATAGTGTATTGTTTAAGTTCTACATATTTGTGAATTTTCTATTTCTCCTTCTATTATTGATTTCTAGCTTCATTCCATTGTGGCTGGAGAAGATACATTGTATGATCAAGCTTTGGAAATTTATTGAAATTTATCTTGTGACCTAACATATGGTCTTTCTTGGAGAATGATCCATGTGCAAAGGACAAGAATGTGTTAGGTGAAGTGTTCTCTATATGTCTGTTAAGTCTAGTTGGTTTATAATATTTTTCAAGTCTTCTATTTCCTTATTAATTTTCTGTTTAAATGTTCTATCCATTATTGAAAGTGGTGTATTAAAGCCTTCTACTATTAGTATAGAACAATCTATTTCTCCTTTCAAATATGTTAATATTTGCTTCACATATTTTGGGGTTCTGCTTGTGGTGCATATATTTTTTTTGTTATGTTTTCTTATTAATTGACCCCTTTATTAGTATATAGTAACCTTCTTTGTCCCACATAATATTTTTTGGCTTATAATCTATTTATCTGATATTTTTATAGCTACCTTAGCTCTCTTTTGTTTACAATTAGCATGAGATATCTTTTTCCATCCTTTCAATTTCAGCCAACTTATGTCTTTGAATTTAAGGTGAATCTTTTGTAAACAGTATAGAGTTCAGTCATGCTGTTTTATCCAATCTGCCAATCTCTGCCTTTTGACTGGAGAAATTAATACATTTACATTTAAAGTCACTATTGATAATGTAGGACTTTCTTCTGCCATTTTGCTATTTTGTCTTTTTAAGTCAATTCTTTTTTGACCCTCTTTTGTTAATGCCTACTTCCATATTTTTTTATTGTACCATTTTGAGTCCCTTCTCATTTTTTTCTGAATATAATTTTCATATATTTTTTTTGTAGTTACTGTGGGGCTTAAATTTAATATCCTAAATCTATAACAATCATATTTGACGTGATACAAGTTTATCTTCAATAGCATACATATACACTGTTCCTATACCCCTTCCTTTCCTCTTTTTTGTATTTGTTACCATTTATGTCTGTACATTTTATCTTCAAAACAATAATTTATCATTACTTTTCATACATTTTCATTTTAGAACCTGTAAGAAGTAAGAAGGGGAACTACATACCAAAAAATACAGTAGAAGTGGCATTTAAATTATCCATATGGTTACCCTTATAAACATTTATTTCACTTCAATCCATTAAATAATCAGCTGATGTTAATTTCCCTGAATGTCTCACAAATATGTCTTGTTTAAAAACTTCATTTGAATCATATTCCAGATAAGGTATATATATATTCTAATTGTTTGGTTTGTCTCTTAAGTCCTCTTAAAATGCTTTAATTTAGAAAAGTTCTGGGTTTACAGAAAAATCATGCATATAATATAGAGTTCTCATATCTCACACACACACATCATTTTCCCTATTATTAACATTTTGCATTAGTGTGGTACCTTTGTTACTATTGGTGAAATAATATTATTATGTTTATGGAATTGACTATAGTCCATAGTTTGCAGTAGGGTTCACTGTGTTGTACAGTTTTATAGTTTTTACAATTTTTTATTCTAGGAACATATATACACCCTAAAATACCCCATTTTAACCACATGCAAATATATAATTCAGTGCTGTTAATTACATTCACAATGTTGTACTACTATCACCAATCATCCGTTACCAAAACTTTTTCATCACCCCAAAAGAAACTGTACCAATTAAATATTAACTTCCCTTTTTCTACCCCAACCCCAGTCTCTGTTAACCTGTTTTCTAGTTTCTCATTCTATGAATTTGCTTATTCTAATTATTTAATATCAGTGGGATCATACAATAGTTGTCCTTTTGTGTCTGGCTAATTTTACTCAACATGATATCTTCAAGGTTCATCCATGTTGTCTCATGTAGTAGAACTTCATTCTTTTTTACAGCAGAAATATATCCCATGCTATATGTACACCGCATTTATCATTGTTATGTCTTATCACATTGGCTCCTTTATCAGTACATAGTGTCCTTCTTTGTCCCTTGTAACAGTTTTACTTAAAGTATATTTATTTGATATTAGTATTGGTATCCCAGCTCTCTTTTGTTTACTACTTCTATGCTATATCTTTTTCCATCCTTTCATTTTCAACCTATTTATGTCTTTGAATTTAAGATGAGTCTTTTGCAAACAGCATATAGCTGGGCCATGCTTTTTTTAATCCATTCTGCCAATTGCTGCTTTTTGACTGGAAGTTTAATCCTTTTACATTTATGATAACTACTGTAATGCAGGACTTTCTTTTGCCATTTTGCTCTTTGATCTTGTCTTATACCTTTTTGACTCATTCTCAATTCTTCCATTAATGCCTATTTTCATTTTTATTTGATATTTTATGGTAAACCATTTTGAACTCCTTTTGATTTCCTTCTGTATATATATTTTTAGATATTTTTTTGTGTGTGGTCACTAAGGGGCTTAAATTTAGCATCCGAAATCTATAACAACAATATTTGATTTAATACTAACTTAACCTCAATTACATACACAAACACTGTTTATATACCCTTTCCTACGCGCACCTTTTTGTTGTATTTGTTACAAATTTTATCTTTACCCATTTTATATCCAAAGCCATAGGCTTATCATTACATTTTAAAAAATAAGATTTATTTTTATTTATTTCTCCCCACCCACTCATTTTTGCACTTGCTGTGTCTATCTGTCTTCCTGTTTCCTTAGAACGAACTGGAAACTGAAACCAGGACCTCCAATGTAGAAGGGAGGCACTTAATCACTTTAGCCGCCTCTGCTCCCTGCTTTTTTGTCTCACATTAAGTTTTCTTTGAGTCTCTTGTTGCGTCATCTCATTGCATTGGCTCACTGCACCTGCCTGTCAGGCCAGCTTGCTGTCTTCTTTAGGAGGCACTGGGAATCAAACCAGGACCTCCATGTGGTAGGCAAGAGCCCAATCATTTTGGTCATGTCTGCTTTTCTATCATTACTTTTTTTTTTAAAGATTTATTTTTAAAATTTATTTCTCTCCCTTTCCCACCCCTCCCCCCCCCCATTGTCTGCTCTCTTGTGTACATTTGCTATGTGTTCTTCTGTGTCTGCTTGCATTCTCGGCAGCACAGGGAATCTGTGTCTCTTTGTGCGTCATTTTGCTGTATCAGCTCTCCATGTGTGCAGCGCCACTCCTGGGCAGGCTGTGCTTTTATCGCATGGGGTGGCTCTCCTTGTGGGGTGCATTTCTTGTGCATGGGGCTCTCTTACGTGGGGGACACCCCTGCACGGCATGGCACTCCTTGTACGCAGCAGCACTGCACAAGGGCCATCTCACCACACAGGCCAGGAGGCCCTGGGTTTGAACCCTGGACTTCCTATATGGTAGGTGGATGCTCTATCAGTTGAGCCACATCTGCTTCCCTATCATTACTTTTTATGCTTTTGTAATTTAGAATATGTAAGAAGTAAAAAGTTGAGTTACATAACAAAGAATTCAATATAATAGTACTGGCATTTTTAATTACCCATATGGTTACCTTTATTTATTTAACTTCAGGCTACTGTCTAGTGTCCTTTTCTTTCAGTCTAATGAGCTACATTTAGCATTGCTTGTTGGGAAGCTTTAGTGGTAATCAATTCCCTCAGCTTTTGTTTATCTTGAGAATGTCAATCTCTACCTCATTTTGAAAGAAAGTCTTGTTGGATATAATATTCTTGGTTGGTAATTGTTTTCTTTCCATGCTTTAAATATTTTATCTCATTGCCTTCTTGACTTTATGGTTTCTAATGAGAAATTGGCACTTAATCTTATTGAGATGCCCTTGCACATAACTCATTGCTTTTCTCTTGTTGCTTTTGAACTCTGTCTTTGTCCTTAGCATGGGACAATTTGACTACCATGTGGCATGGTTCTCTCAAAGTTTATCCTGTTTGGAGTTTGTTGGTCTTCTTGAGTGTGTATATCCATGTCTTTCTTAAAATTGGGAAGTTTTCTGCCATTATATCTTTGAATATTCTTCTGCCTCTTTCTCTCTTTCTTCTCTTTCTGGGACTCCCATAATGTGTATATTGATATTCTTGATGGTGTCCCACTGGTATCTCAGGCTCTGTTCACTTTTTTCATTCTTTTTACTTTCTGCTCCTCAGTTTGAATCATTTCAGCTGTCTTGTCTTCAAGTGCACTGATTCATTTTTCTGTCAGCTCCAATTGACTGTTGAAACCTTCCAGGGAATTTTTCATTTTATTTATTATGGTCTTTAACTCCAGGATTTCTGTTTGATTCCTTTTAAAACTTTCTCTTTATTGAGATTCTCATATTGTTCATTCACTGTCTTCTTGATATCCTTTAGTTCTTTATCTGTATTTTCTTTTATATCCATGAACTACTGAAGATCATTTTTTAGAAGTCTTTATATAGTATGAATCTATAGTCTGGTCTTCTTCATTGATGGTTTCTGGACTTTTTTCTTGTTCCTTTGGATGGTCTATCATTTCCTATTTCTTGGTTTGTCTTGTAATCTTTTGTTGCACACTGTACAGTTTGATATTTTAATGTTGAATCTGGGCTTTTGTCTCTGAGCAGTCTCTTCTGTAAGTTTGAATCCAGCTTGAATGCCAGGAGCTAAAAAGGAAACACCAACTAAACCAACACAAAAACACCTTTCACAGGCCTTTCAAGTTGACTCTTCTTCAGAGTTTAGCCCTCTTATCAAGAAGATAAGCCCAAAGCAATAGTGAAGAGCAAGATCCTCTCTGTATTTACTGAATCTGTGTCTTATCTTGGGCTTGTGTTTGTTCATGGTCTTGGGAATTATCCCATTTTCAGGACTCCAAATGTCCCCTGTACTCAACCACTTTCATCCACATTCAGGGTTCTCTATTGTGTCTTCCAGCAGGTAGTCCTTTGCCCCAAGCCACTTCAACTTAATTGTTTCTTAAAATGCTTTAGCTGTCCACAAGCTGCTTCTGCTTGTGGGGCAAGTTCTAGGAAGGTAAGCCAGAGTCTTAGGTAGTTTTCTGTTCTAGTCTTTTAGCTACTACCAGATAGACTGTCACCAACATACAGGAACTCCACACTGTGCATAAGTGTTACCCTGTTTCTTCCAGAACAGAGCCAGGGAGCACAGGTTATCTCTGCACTGTGCTAGGAAGGGGATAAAGGAGGGGTCAGCAAGGCTACCTCAAGATTTTCCTACTTTTTTTATAGCTGCATTTTCTTTTCTTTTCTTTTTTTTTTAAGGAGTTATTTTTATTTACTTATCTCCCCCCTGCCCCCCAGTTGTCTGCTTTCTCTGTCCATTCGCTGTGTGTTCTTCCATGTCCACTCGTATTCTTGTCATCAGCATCAGGAATCTGTGTCTCTTTTTGTTGTGTCATCTTGCTGCGTCAGCTCTCCATGTGTATGGCGCCACTCCTGGGCAGGTGCACTTTTTTTGCATGGGGCAGCTCTCCATAAAGGGCACACTCCTTGCACATGGGGCTGCTCTACACGGGGGACACCCCTGCGCGGCACGGCACTCCTTGCATGCACTGTGCATGGGCCAGCTCCCCACACGGGTCAGGAGGCCCTGGGTTTGAACCCTGGACCTGCCATGTGGTAGGCAGATGCTCTATTGAGCCAAATCTGCTTCCCAGATGCATCTTCTTGATTCAGCACTCACCTAGTTATTGCAACCCTTTAACTGTTTTCAGGTATTTTAAGGAAGATAGCTCCTGCCTTTTTTTTTTTTAGGTACTGGGGCTGGGAATTGAACCTGGGACCTCATATGTGTGAAGCTGATGTTCAACTGCTGAGCCACATTGGCTCCTTTGAGTTGGCTTTTTTGTTTGTTTGCTTGTTGTTTGTTTTTTTAGGAGGCACTAGGAACCGAACCTGGAACCTCCCATGTATGAAGCAGGCACTCAACCGTTTACACCATATATCGCTCCCCTGCCATTTTTTTTGCAAGTTGTTCAAAGATTCTTTGTGAGAGTGGCACCCTGGAGCATCTTTCTCCACCATCATGGTCAACTAGAAGTTTCCACTTGAGTCCCTTTTAATCTATATTATCCCCTTTATCATTTTTTCCTTTCAATTTATATGTTGAAGAAACTAAGTCATTTGTCTTATAAAATTTCCACATTCTGGACTGTGATGATCATATCCCTTTAGCAACAATTAATAGTTATATCTAGAGGCTTGATCAGATTCAGGTTCAATTTTTGACAAGGTTACTTTGCAGGTAGACTTGTATTCTTATATTAACAGGTACATAATGTCTGGTTGCCTCTCTATTTGTGATGGCCATAGGCTTTGATGGTGGTTAATTCATTAATGATTACCAATGGGTGATTTTCTTTTCTATTCTTCTTTTCTTTGCTTTTATTGAGATATAACTTGCTACAATAAAATGCCCAAATCTTAAGTGTACGCTTGGATACATTTTTACATACATGCACATCTATGAAAGTATCAGTCATATCAGAGTATAGAACATTTCCAATACCCCAAAAGGTTCCCTTTGTGTCCTTTCCCAGTGAATGCCACCCCCCATGATAATCACTATTCTGACTTCTATCATTCATTCATTTAGCTCATTCTTGAACGTCACATAAATGGAATTTTATACTTCAGACTTTTTTGTGTCTATATTTCACTCAGCATTATATCTGTGATATTCATTCATGTTGTTGCCTGAAACATTATATCATTCTTTTTTATTGCTATGTATTCCATTGAATAAATATATCTCAATGTATTTATCCAAAATAATGATATTGTAATTCTGTCTTTCTGTCTTCATTTTTAGTTGAAATTCTTCTATAAAGAAAGTTGACTTTATAGACTATTTGGGTACCTTGAGGTAGAACTTATGCAGTAAAGACAAAATAAATACTCAATTCTTTCCCTTTGCCACTTTTCAAAGTTACAAATTATTTCCTAGCACCTTTTAAAGGTGACCAATGAGGGTTATTTCTCTTGTATCATTTGAATTTAAAATCAATTTTAGGATATTTTATGTGTTTTAAACAATTACAACTATTATTGCTACTGATGCTTTAATCATTCCATCTTTGGTCAAATGGGAGTCTCTTCAAGTTGGCTCCTGAATTCTTTTAACATGAGCCCAGTGGTCGCCAATAGCTTCCTTGCTTTTCAGTAAGGAGCGGCATCTCATCTTGCATATTTCCTGTTGGATGCCTGAAACCAAACATTTCTCCAAGGAGCATGGATTCCTCTTAGTAGAAAATGGTATTTAAAGACCTCAGCCTTGATACTAGGTTATTTCTTCAGAGTCTGGTTGAAGGCAGTATGGCAGAGCACACATGTGCACTGATGGGGTTCTTGATCTTTAGGAAGGGAGGTTTTTCTTATCAGTGCAGCTTCAGCATTTTCTTAGGTTTGTTGTGGATTTTTCACATGTGTCTGTTTTTCATTGTCTATTCTATGTTGGTATTTGTTTAGCTGCGTCATTGGTAGTTTGGTCTCTGTAGGTTGACACATAGTGATGCATATTTGGATGGGTGGTATTTGGGGCCTATCATTTAACAATGGTGTGACACTTATTTTTTGGGTTTCAAATAGCAATCATCCTAACTATATTTCTCAAGCAGATTTGTACGTAACTCACCCTTGAGTTTGTAAATACAGAGATACTTCTTTGTCATCACCAAATTATTTTTTCTATGGAGGATTAGGAAAAGGTGTGTAGGAGAATTGTCCCAGCCCACCTGAGAGAACCATAGTCAGACAGTTTGAGAGTCACTGCCTTAATCAGAAAGAAGGAAGTATGAATGGAAAGATTACTGGCATATAGGGAAAATGATGGGCTCCTGGTGCCGCTCCCACGTACAAGCTACCTCTTGATCAAAGAAGTCCTATTCTCAGAAGGGTGATGTTGATACTTTGCAGAAGCCAGGTTCAAAGTTATCTTTCTACCCCCTGGGATGCAGATGAACTGGCCTCTGCTTTCATTCTCTTCTCCCTCCAGTATCTGAACACATGGCTGAATTCCCAGAAGGACCATGAGCGAGAACGGGCCATGTGGTGTACTGCCCGGATTCTTGGCTTCACTGTGAAAATGAACAACTTCCAAGTAAGTGGGAGTCTGTCCTGGAGGCTGGGCCCAGACCCCTCTCTGGTGCCCCTTGCCCTTATCCCAGCCTCATCACTCAGCCTTGCCCACCATCTCCCTGGTCCTCTCCTCTTCCTTGTCCCCCACTCCTGCTCTGTTATTTTCTTCATCAACCAATTCAATTCCATTCTATGTGGTTCCACTTGATTCAGTTCATCTCAGTAAGTAGTCACTGAGGTCACTCCCAAACTCTGATCCCATATGTCCTTTTCAGCCCAAAACTCACCTGTCCAATTAGATTCTTATTAATCTCATCTTGTTTCACCTCATGTGTCTCCGGCACACGCACTTCATCCTAATTCTTGTCCTGTGATAACCAGTCTGAAGGAGTGGCTGGGATAGCAGGTGACTTCCAGCTCTCCTCCCCAGACGGAAATTGAGTTCACCCGACTGGGGCGCCTAGTGAGGCTGCTGGCCATCCGCTGCCAGGACCCAGTGGACAACATCTGCTTCCTGTCCTCCCAGGCCGTCTACAACCTCTACTGCATCCTCGTACTGCAAAAGCGTATGGAGAACCCTCTCCCTCCCACCCCCTCCAGTCTCCCACCTAGACCCGAACATCCCAACCCATTTCATCTATTCTAGAAGAGTGAAACCCACGAGTCACCTGAGCATCTCCTTTCTATTGCAGAACCTGTCCCCAGACATCTACAGAGAGCCTCGTAGGGCAAAATCCCGGCTCAGGAAACAGCTCTTTTGAATGGTTATCCCACTCTGACTAGGCCCCACACTCTTGCCCACTCCTTATCTTCATGTCCTTTCCTCTATTCCCAGCCCCATGGGATGCACATCTCCTCCAGCTGGCACTGTTCAATAGATGTGTTAGGCTAAGGCAGGGTCCCTACAAGATGGAAAAGGGGAGCGCAAGAACCGTTCTGTGTGTCTGAGAGGTGAATGCAATATCTTTGTTTCAGAGATGGGAAGGAAAAAACAGGGCTTATGGGAAGAAGAGGGCAAGAGTGAAGTCTACAGTGCCAATGTGTTCTACAACAACACCTTCAAGATTGCCAAGGTGACAGAATGGGGCAGAGACAAAGAGGGGAGAGCCTGGGCCTCTCATTTCCACAAGATTATAGACCCCTTGGGTGGACTCTTCCAGCCCATCTCTCTTCCCCTGCCACTGGGGGATGTGGCATTTTTTTGGGGGGAAGTTTCCCACCTGATGTAAGTCATGGTCCACGAGGCTACCACATGGTCCCCTTGAGCATCATGAGCTCTAACCCTTCCCTATTACCCTTCCTCCCGAAGCATTTGTTTCATGCTCATCATTCTTTATGAGCAACCTAGGCCTCAGAGACATCACGAAGGAACTTAGCCCCAGCCCTTCCCTCCCAGCTCTCCTCTGCAGCCTGGGGGTCATATTCTCTCCTCCCATTCCCAAAGACACTGTCCCCATTGAAAGGTCCTCTAGGAGCGAGGCAGACAGCACAGGCCTAGGAGAAGTGCATCTTGCTCTCCATCCTCTACCCTAACCAGGAAGACCAACACAGGCTAACTGAGGTGGGGGGACCCGGGCATGTCTAGCAGGTCCCGTCCTGTTGCAGGCGTTTGCAGAGTACTTCACCGAGATCCAAGCCACCACTCTGGTGCTGACGGCCATGGAAGGCCTGACCGACAGCAGGGCCAAGGTGTCTCTGGCTGCAGCCCAGCTGATGAGTGCTGTCATGAAAGAACGGGGCAAGGACATGATAAAGGTAAAGTACAGGCATAGCAAGAACCCTGGTCTGCCAGCCAGGGACCCTGGTTTCTCTCCTGGCTCTATTATTAACCAGCAGTAGGGCTTGGGGTAAGGCCCTTCTCCTCTCTTGACCCTGATTCACTCACCTTTAAAACGCAGGTTGGACTAGCTCTTCTCTGTGGTTCCCCTGAGCTCATGACTGTAACGCCTTCTCAGTTGACAACAGCCAACGGCACAGGTGTAGGCAGCTGGAGGGTCTAGTAGCCAGGGCCCGAGGAAGCATTATTGTGGGGGATTCACCCTGTTTCCCTGGGATGCCAGGGGGTCTTAGACTTCTGGGAAGGGGAAGGCTGTGGTTTGCAAACCAGCAAGCTTGTGTAATGATTCTGACCTTTGAATAGTTTGTTGTTGTTGTTTAAATTTAGGCTATCATGTAAAAATGAGAAGGTTTACATAAAAATCCACTTTGTTGGAAAATTTTTTAAAAATTGAAGGACAACTCTTTGAGTGGCCACGGTCCTTTTTCATGGGGCATGGACTCTCCATATCCTCCTGCTTCCTGTGAATCCCCTGATACCCATTGGCTTCACTCATTTGTGTGACTTCCCTGGCCGGGGTACCAGAAATGGTACATGACCCAGGTGGACTTGCCAGGGGTGCATTTATCAGGGATGTGAGGAGCAGGGCAGAGCCTAAAGCCCTCCACAGCCGATCCAACTGTCCCTGCAGTTTTGTGAACTGGAAGCTGATCCCAGCCGAGAGAAGGCCTGAGGGGTCTCCAGGGCTTTTGTCTTCCCTGCTGGAGCATCTTAGACCTGGGAACTCCTCTCTGGGCTTTGGGGTTGTAGGTAGGCCTTTGCTACAGGGACCTTGGCACTGATGTCTGCAGGTCCCCCACTGGTTCAGCTTCTGTCACTCCAGAGCTCTGCCTCGAGAAAGGAGTCCCTGGCAGGATTGCCCCTCGGCCCCCTGGGTGTAGGGAGTTGGTCAAGAGTGAAGAGGAGAGAAGGAGGCAGGGAAGACGTTGCTGAGGCTTCTTCTGGCTCTGCCTTGCAGGTCCAGGAAATTGTGGAGGGCATCGTCGAACGGCTCAACCTGCAGTTGGAGCCCAGCACAAAGGAGGAGACCCTGCAGGCCATGTGCTCGCTGGCAGGCAACAACTCCCAATCGGTGGTGCCCTTGCTCCTCCACAGGCCCCTGCCATGGGACAGGTGCCTCTCCTGCTGCCCAGGAACCGTCCTTCAGGGGTGGACCTTCCCCAGGCCCACCCCAAGCCCGGCATGCAAACCACCACCCGGGGGACGCTGTCTCTTTCTCTGTCCTGCCTAGCCCAAGTCAAGCTTCATCTCCATGTTCTCCAGCCAAGTCCTCTTTGGTCTTACTCCTTCTAGCCCCTGAGAACTGATTTTTCATGGGCCCCAGACCAGACTAGTCCCAGGAGCATGCCCAGCAGGGCCCATGATGTAGCTGTTTCCTTGGTCCCACAGAACCAATCTGGCCCTGTGGAAGGCATTCGGTACCCAACGGGAGACCACGATCAATGTCCTGCAGCTGCTCATTGGCATCCTGGAAAAGCACCACCTGAAACTGGAATCTCAGGAGATTGACTTCCAGTCTGTGGCGGTCAGTACCAGGGATTACAGGGGCTTAGGGCTCAGCGTTCTGGGATCTTGGGGGCAGAGCCGAAGACCCAATGACACCTGAGGGCTGGGAGCAGGTCTTGAGGAGGGGCCCAGAGAATAGTGTTAGCACCGGAATCATATTAGTCCTATACATTCAATAGCTACTTTAATCTCTTTTTTGCACTTGGATTTCCAAGAATGCTTGAGGTTGAAAGGGAAGGTATTAGTCCCATTTGATGGATATGGAAATTAACGTGTAGAGTTCATCAGCTTTCTCTAGCTCCTGATTCTGGTATTAGCACTCATTTTTCTACAAAAGAGGGAAACTGCGTGTGTGGCGTGGGGGGTGGAGAAGATTTGGTGACCTGGAATTGAGATAGGAAACGTATATCAAAAACCAATCTCTGATGAAAATGTAGTCACCACCCCCCTTTCCATTTCTGATGTCAGGGGCGTAGACAAGAAAGCAGATCACATGTATGTGTGTGGCCCCCTCACTTTCCTAGTGATGAGCTGTGGGTTTCCAGTCTTTGGGTAGGTCTTGAGCCTGAATCAAAGTGCATTGTGCCCTTTGGGGGTGACGGGAGGGAAAGCGTGGTGCCGGCTCCAGATTTGCCTTTTAGTGTGAAGGATCCTAGAAACATTTTCTGTCTTTGCCCAGTCCTGGTCAATTCTACCGTGTCCTCTCCCAGGTGACATGTGCCTTGTGTGAGATGCTGTCGGGGTCCCTGTGCCAAGAGGCTGTCCAGGAACTCTACCCCCGGCTGTTGATCTCTGTGCTGTGTCATCTCTACTGGGTGATTGAGCAAAACACCCCCCAGAAGATGGTGGTATACAGCAAGGAGGGGGGTCCAGGCAGCAAGAGCAAGCCCCTCGACCCCACAAGGTAAGGCTCATCTCAGGTGATGGAGCGGTGAGATTACTCCCGAAGGCCCTGGATGGTGAGCTGCTCTAGGGATTCCTGCGGAAGGGAATGGTCGGAAGGGAAGAGAATATGGTGTGGGTGCTGCAGCATCATGCTCCAGAATATTCTCGTAGTTTTTCACTTTTTCATGATAAGAGTCATTTGCTAATCTTTGCACTGCTGACTCACACACCTGCTTGTGTCCATGTCCACAACTCCACACACAAAGAGGTTCAGTGAGATGGCCAATGACAAGGGCCTTCTCCCTGGCCAGGTCTGGCCATTCCCATCAGTCTGGGTGGCCTCTGGCTCAGCTCTGTCCCTGGCTATCACCTGAGTAAGTCCCTCCTGGAATTCAGTTTTCTCATGGGTAAAAATGGGGTTGGACTCCTAAATAAGTGGTCATCATCCTTTTTATTTTTGAACCCCAAACGATTTTATTCAAATGAGGTCTTCTATGCAAATGAAAACAAATAAAACCAATAAAGCAGAGAAAATCTGATTTGATGAGGTAGTGAAGAGATCCTGGCCCTCCTTTTGCACCCCTGAGAGGAGAATGTGGAAACCCAATTCTGTCCTTTCAGAGGACTCTGTGGTTGGATGAGGGCTGGGTTGAAGGGGAGAGTGAATGTGCACTTGGACATGGGTTCTTGTCAGCAGAAAAGCCAAATCAAGGGAACAGAGAGGAATGTTATCTCCTGCTTTGCCAGCATAGGGATGGAAACCAGGGCGTGGCGATGCCTTGTCCATCCTTCTGTCCCGGTTTTCTCACAAACTCAATGGTGGTGACCTTCAGCTGTGCCCTGGAGGCAGTGAAGCTGGTGATACAGTCTGCTGCATACGATAAAGTGGTGCTCTACGCAAATGACCATCACTGCTGGGACCTTCTGTCCTGCCCCAAATTTTACTACGTAGGAATCATGGAGCTGACAAGGTAGGACACTTTCTCTGGCACCCCGGCACCACTCTAGCCCCCGACCCCAAATCTCCCAAGTCCTGGCACTCAAGTATAGCAGCCTCCCACCTTCCCTTCCCCATGTCCCAGCCCTCTGAACTCCTGGCTCCTCAGCCCTCGCTTCTTCCCTGTTCTGTGCACACACTTCCTCCCAGCAAGCCCTGGCCTCCTCTGCCCCATCCCAGTGGCATTGTGAAGAACTGTCAACCCTATATCCTGCACCGAATCCTGAACCATGTCCGGAACCTGCTCTACAGCACGGATAATCATTGGAAGATCCTGGCCAGGACCTGCTATGCACAGGTGCATGCCTCAAGCATGGTCAACAGCCCTAGTCAATCATTCCCTGTTGCTGAGGAACTTGCCCTGGAAAGGAGGAAAGAATAGTATCAAACCATCTAAAATGTCCATCCTGGCACTCCTGGGGCCTGGTTAGAAGAGGCAGAAATCCTAGGCAGGGGGTTAGCAACTCCGGTGCTCCTAGAATGATCCATGGATCCCAGCACCTGGTTCAAAAGTCAAGCCTTAGCAGCATTATCACCCAACCCCTCACTTTTAGTCTCTACCCAGGTGCACATATGTGCTACGGCTCACTGCACAGAGTCCTTACCTGTGTATAGGGCCTGAGGGAAGGTTGGGATGGGGGAAACTGGGTACCCATGACCTTTTCTCCATGCTTAGCCATAATCTCCCTCATCCCCACAGCTCCTCTGGCACCGCTCAGTGGCTCAGACCCTGGGACAAGACTTTCTAGGAAATCTAATAAAGTGGATCAAGGAACCTAGCCTCATCATGAAGGAAGTGGGGCTTCGAGGAATCAGTAACCTGGCACTGCATCCAGGACAAGTAAGAGTAGAAGGGGCTGGGCAGGGAAGGTGAGGACCAAATGCAAATTAAGTGTTAGCTGCTGAAGCATTTCATCTATGTCCTTTGGGTCTTTTAGTTGCCCAGGACTTAGTATATTCCCTAACCCCTCAGCCCAAGACTTCAACATCCAGTTTCTAGGCCTGAATAGGTTTGTTTTCAAGTCTCTCCAAACCTAAGCACCAGCCTTCTGCTTCCTCAGTGTGTTCAGCCCCCAGATTCCCCATGTTCTGTTACTCTAAGGCAACATCTATCATCTGTCAGAGCCTTCTCCCCAGAGTGTTGAGTAATCTGTAGGACGATGAGTGATCTCTGCTTTTCTCCAAATAGTCCGAGATTCTTAAGAACCTGGTTCCACTCTTACGAGGCTTCCTGAAGGATGAGGTGCGAGTGACCATGCAGGCAGTGAAGAGTCTGCGAAATATCATCTGCCACGGGCAGGGAGAGGACACCAAGGTGGCCTTTTGCAGCATCTCCAAGCAACTATGTCCACTCCTCAGTGATGTATGGGCCTGAGTCCCTAGGATGAGTCTGGGCACAATATGGGCTGGGGCTGGAGATGATCTGTGGAAGCCAGACTAAGGGTATTGGGGTAGGGCTAAGGGACTAGGGTTGGAGGCTGAAGAAACTGAGGGGCAGATAAAAGGAGACTTGGCTACATGAAGCAATGCCTAGGACATGTGCCAAATGTCTTCCTGCTTCCATACATGTGTAACACACATTCATTGTCTTAGTCTCTCACCAGAAGCTCCCTGAAGGGGCCACTGGGGGGAAAAAAAAGGTGATGTAGTGATATGAAATTGGTTCTGACACCAAGGGTCTTCTGCAGTCTCCGCTTATGGAGTGAAGAGTGGGGAGAGAACTAGTGACTCTACTCTCTTCCCTAACAATACAAGGACCGAGACTGCTAGGATCCTTGGGGCAAGAACCCAAAGCCTCAGAAATTTGAATTTTCCAGACCAGTACCAATCCACTTTAGGTCTCATCCTCCTTACAGATCATAGAGTTTTAGAGTTGGAAGGGACATGGCATTAGTGAGACACATGCTTTGTAGCACTTCTGCTCTGGCATCTATAACTTTTGAGAACCTTGGATTTGAATTATTTTTGGATTGGTCTCATCTCCTCTGTGAGCCTAAGCACTCCATGATGGCAGGGTCAATGTCTGATTTGTCTATCTTATGGTTACTTAAAACTCAACATGGATTCCTGACTTAACAAAGTCTAACGATAATATCTTTACCTTCCATCCAAACAATATAAGGACCTTAGAATGCTTTAACTCTGATCATACTCTCCCATTTATATATTAATGTTGCCTAGTATTTTTATTCTCCCTTCTTTTTAAACCCCCCAATTGTTTCCCCCTGTAGTTTAAAAGAAGCTTTAGATTACATAAAAGTTATATAGAAAATATAAGGGATTCCACTCCACCCCTTCCCCCTCTCACATTTCCCCCTATTTTTTTTTTCAAATTCTACTCAATTTATTCATTTTTAAAAAAGATATTACATTAAAAAAATATGAGGTCCCCATTCGCCCCCACTGCCCCCACCCCACCACTCCCCCCACAATAACAGTCTCCCCCATCATCATGTCACATCCACTGCATCTGGTGAGTACATCTCCGGGCATCGCTGCACCCCATGCCCCGTGTTCCACACCATAGCCCACACTTTCCCACGCTCCATCCAGTGGGCCATGGGAGGACATACAGCATCCGGCAATTGTCCCTGGGGCACCACCCAGGACAACACATTTCCCCCTATTAATAGCATCTTTCGTTAGTGTGGTACATTTCTTAAAAATGATGAACAAATACTTAAGCATTGCTACTAATCATGGTCTATAGTTTATATTATGGTTTAAACTTTGCACTGCACAATTTTATAGGTTTTGACAAAATGTATATTGGCCTATATCCATCATTGCAATATCATGCAGAATAATTCCAATATCCCAAATGCCCCATGTTACCCCTATTCTTCCCTCTCCCTCCCATCAGAACCTCTGATGACTACTGTCTTTTTATATTCATTACTGTCTTTATATCAATGTTACAAGGTTTTTCATTACTAGAATAACAAGTCTGCTTGGATCCATAGTTGCATTCACCCCTTATGTTTGTCCTTTCCTCGATCTTGAGGATTTTGGGATGGTGATGCCCACTCTGTTTCTGATTGAGAGGGGACTTGGATCCCTTGGGGCAGATGGATGGAACTCTCTTGCATGCAGTTGTAGATACTCTGTTTTTTGGGATCAAATTCAGTCTTTATATCAAAATCATCACCATCGTCATCATCATCATTTTTTATAGTCAATACTTATTTATGCTTACCCATACATTTACAGATTTCTTTGCTTACCTTTCCTTCTTGCAGCTCTCTTTTCCCTTCTAGATTCATTTTTCCCCTTTCCTTTAATGTTTCCTTTGTGAGGGTCTTTTAGTAGTAAACAGTTTCAGTCTTTGAAAACCTCTGCTTTGTCCATATTTGTCTCTAGTTCTCAGCAGTTTATGATGTTTCTGGTCTTGAATTTCTTTGGGATTAGCCTATTTGGGCTTTGTTGAGCTTCTTGAACATTGAAATTGGTCTTTAACCAAACTTGAAAGGTTTAAGTCATTATTTCTTCAAATATTTGTTTTTCCTCTCCTTCTGGGAAGCTGATGACACAAATATCAGATCTTTTGTTATTATCCCATAGGTCCTGAAGCTGTGTTCATTTTCAATCATTATTGGCTCTGTTGTTTCAGTGTCTTCATTTCTGGGGACTGCCATAATCAAGTACCACAAACCCAATGGCTTAAAACGAGAAATTTATTGTCTCACAAGTTTGGAGGCTAGATGTTTGAAATCAAGGTGTCAGCAGGACAATGCTTCCTCTGATACCTGTAGGGGAGAACACTTCCTTGCCTCTTCCTAACTTCTGGTGGTTTGCTGGTAATCCTTGACATTCCTTGGTTTGTAGTTGCAGCACTTCATTCTCTGCCTTTGTCTCCACAGGGCCTTCTCCCCTTGCATGTCTCTATTTCTTCTCTTAATCCAATAGGACACCAGTTATATTGGATTAAAGACCTCTTCTACTCCAGTATGACCTCATCTTAACTAATTCTATCTGTAACAACCTTATTTCCAAATAAGGTCACATTCTGAGGTACTGGCGTTAGAACTTCAACATATTTTGGGGGACACACAATTTAACTCATAACATTCAGATTGGATAATTTTTATTGATGCATCTTCATGTTCACTGACTCTTTCCTCTGACATCTCCATTCTGCTAGTGAGTCTATCCAATTTTGTACTTCTCAGTTCTAAAATTTTCTGCAGTTCTTCTTTAAATCGGCTCTTTCTTTGCTGAGATGTTGTATTTTTATATTCATTTCCAGAGTGTTTGCTATTGCTTGTTGGATCATTTTACATAATAACTGCTTAAAAGTTTTTATCAGATAATTCCAACATCTGTGCCCTCTTGGCACTGGCATGTAAATTGTCTTTTCTCATGTGAGTTGAGATTTTTCCTAGTTTTCCACATTCTAAGTAATTTTGAATTGTATCATGGAAATTATGAATATTATGTTATGAGACTCTGGGTCTTGTTTAAATCCTATGGAAAATGTTGATATTTTTGTTTTAGCAGACAATTGGCCTGCTTAATTTCAGGCTGTAAGTTCTGACTATCCTTTGGTGTGTTGTGATTTCAATGCCAATTCCAAGTTCAAAGCCTTTGCTATTCTGAATTTGTCCTACTCGTTGGTCAGTCTGGGACGTGAACAATTGTTTATCTTGTAGTTCAGTTCTCAAAGTCTATGGTATGCTGTTTAGGACCAGATCTATGAATGCACAACGTGGGTGATCCCAGGAGTTCATAAATGACTTTCTAGGATTGTTTCATTGAAGTTCTCCCTCTCCTCGACCTCCCTGGTATTTTACAGTTCCCTAGGGTTCACTTTTTCCAGTATTCTGGCCAGAAAGTTGGACTTTAGATAAGTTGCTCTCCTAGGCACTTCTGTGACGCAGCTGCATCTGGGTTCAGGTGGTTGGAGGACAGAGAGAGAAAGAAAGCAATGAGGGTTCATCCCATCCTCTTGGGGCCACAGCTCCTTCAAATAAGGATTAAGGGACTCTTCTCTGAGTTTTGCTCCCACATGTTCCTTGAGGCTTACTTGAAGGCTGCAGCATAAGAGGATGGAAGGAAGAAAAAGCAATGGGAGATTCCCCTACTCTGAGCATTTTGAGCTCCCTTTCTGGCTTCTTGAGCCATAAGTGGAAGGTTTCTCCTGGTGCACTCCCTGCCTGTGTGCTCACTTCCACGTTCCTGGCCAACTTGCATGTAGGCTGGAAATACCAGTCAATATTAAAACCCATGCCCCTAGGTTTTGAGACCAGCAAACTCCTCTCTTCCCAAAGTAGCTGGAGTGTCAGCAACCTCTCCATTTTGGGACCCTAGGAATTTTCCATACTTTCTTGAAAGCTCTGCTACACACTTGAGAAATATTTTTGTGTGTGTGTGCATTTTATCTAGCTCTTAAAGTTGTTTATAGTGAGAAAATTGTCAGTTTATTGCTATCATATTGCTGGAAGTGGAAGTCAGGATTTATAATGTAATCAAGAGATACTAAATTGTCATCATCTGTATAGTGGCAGCCTAGTGAGATGAAAAGAGCACCAAACAAGAGGTTATAAGATTTGGATTCTATGCCCTGCTTTACTAATCACATAGTCATATTCAACTTAATCCACTTAATTTCTTAAGTTTTATTTATCATCTGTAACTCTTCTCACCTATAAAGTTTTCTTATATTATTTTGTTTAGTATGTCCTCTTTTCTCTTCTTTTTGTTCTAGTCTTCTGGAACATCTTTGGATTTATCCTCCAATTCCTTAGCATTTTTTTTTTCCATCTCTTTGTTCTTTTATATCTACTTTGGATGAATTCCTGGACAGATTTTCTTTTACTAACTCATCCTTAGCTGCTGTTCAATCCATCTATTGTGTTTTAATTTAATTTATTATGAAGCAGGTACTTTCTATTTTTCTTTTCTGGTTGATGGATGGTGTGATATCTCAATAACTATTATATATCCTATGTTAATACTGCCTTACCTTTGCCTATATTCATTCATTCACTCATTCATTTTTGTTTTCAAAGTTTGAATTTCCAAGTGCTTAAAAGATTGTACTCAATATCCTGAAAAAAAATCTTTCCAAGGATTTAGCTGGGGTGGGGGAAGGGGGAAGGGAGAGAAATAAATAAGTCTTTGAAAAAAGCAAAACTCAATTTTAAAAAAAGGACTTAGTTGTATTATCTCTGAAGTTTTGTTCAGATTGTATTAGAAACTATGCCCTTGGATACTAAGTTTTTTGTTTGTTTCTTGAATAAGTTTCCCCTCTTTTGTGATGTTGGTTTTCTGAGATGTTTGGTGATTCTTGGTAGCAGTTTTCAGCATTTTTGAATTAGAGATTCTCTGCTGGCCCTCCATGAAAGTAATGCCTTTTACTGCAGACTGACTTTAGTAATTAGAGGAAGTGGGGGCAAATCAAGGAATCTGTGGACAGTTGGACATGCCAATAGCCAGTCTTTTGAGTGTGGGTCTCCCTGATCTTCCTGGGCACTAGCTTATTTCCCTGGGCTAAACACCCACGTGCCCTGTTCTGTTTGGGGGATATATGCCTCTGCTTCTTGCTACTTGGTAAGGGGGATTGGGGGAGGGCAGGGTATAGGGAGACATTGAACTGTATGGCTACTCCTACTCCAGCACCTCAGTGGATCACCCTGTTGGTTGCCCAGAGTTCTCTTCTGCTCTCCATATTCACAAGGCCAAGCTTGAAGCATCCTCAGGGGCACTCTCACCTGCAGCAGTTCTTTCTTGCTCACATTTTGGGCTGTGATTTCTATGTTAATTCCAATCCTAGCTGCTGTTTGTCTTTAAAGGATTCTTTAATTCTCTGGAGGGGGTTGTTCTAATATTTCAGAGTCATTACGGATTTTAAAAAGGTACCTCTACAATTTCTTCTAGAGATCTGGGGCAAGAGGGGATGGCTGAAGCAATGCTCAGTGACTCATCTTGAGCCAATCTGCATGTGATACATATTCTATTTGTTTTTTAAATGAAAGTACCAACATTGAATCCTCCGTTGAGCTATTGTGCTCATGGTGCAAAAAAATAATAATGTATGCATTCAACTGGTTAAAATATCTGTTTTCCACATCCTACAAGGATGTACACAGACTGTCTTATCACATTTTTGTCTCTTAATTGACACTGCACTGAGCTTATGATACTTGCTTCATAAATATTTGCTGAATTAATATTTAATATGCTCCTGGAAGTGTGCACAGTTTAGCTGTTTGTGACCATTGTTAGTGAACACAAGCTAATATAGTTTTTTAAAAAAGATTTATTTACTTATTTATCTCTCCACCCCCTTGTTGTTTTGCGCTCGCTCTCTCCTTTCTGTCCATTCGCTGTGTGTTCTTCTGTGTCTGCCTGTCTTCTCTTTAGGTGGCACTGGGAACTCATCCTGGGACCTTAAAGAGTGGGAGAGAGGCAGTCCATCTCTTGCGCCACATCAGCTCCCTGGTCTGCTGCATCTCTTAATGTCTCCCTCTGTGTCTTTTTTTGTTGCATCATCTTGCTGCACCAGCTCTCTGTGCCAGCCAGCACTCCTGCGTGGGCCAGGACTTCTGCACAGGCCAGGATCAGTACTCTGCATGGGCCAGCTCTCCACTCAGGCTAGTTCGCCATGTGACCAGCTTGCCTTCACCAGGAGGCCCTGGGAATCAAACCCTGGACCTCCTACATGGTAGATGGGAGCCCAATTGCTAGAGCCACATTCACTTCCCTAATATAGTTTTTTTTTAAAAGATTTATTTATTTATTTATTTTTCTCTCCTTCCCCCACCATCCCCACCCCGGTTGTCTGTTCTGTGTCTATTTGCTGCGTCTTCTTCTTTGTCCGTTTCTGTTGTTGTCAGCGGCACCGGGATCTGTGTTTCTTTTTTTGTTGTGTCATCTTGCTGCGTCAGCTCTCCGTGTGTGCGGCACCATTCCTGGGCAGGCTGCACTTTCTTTCGTGCTGGGCGGCTCTCCTTACGGGGCGCACTCCTTGCGCATGGGGCTCCCCTACGCGGGGGACACCCCTGCGTGGCACGGCACTCCTTGCGCGCATCAGCCCTGTGCATGGGCCAGTTCCACATTGAACCATGGACCTCCCATGTGGTAGACGGACTCCCTAACCACTGGACCAAGTCCACTGCCCCCCTAATATAGTTTTAAACAATTTTATTTATAGTACCACTAGGATAACTCTATGTATTTTTAAAAATTTGTCATTCTTGAATAGCTGTAGATCTGGTCCATGGCAGAAATGAAACTTTCATCTTGGTTTCACTAGTGCTGTGCCTTAAGAAGATGACTTATTGGCTCTAGGGGTCTAAAGAGAAGAAGAATTGCTCAGATCCACAAATTGTGATGTCTTTACATATGTTAACACAATGCAATCAGTGCACTTTATACATGGAGGGTGAGATGTGGGAGATGGTAGCCAGGCCTGGCGGGGTCAGAGGGAATCCACACCCTCCCTATGGCCATTTTGCTCTTTATGGCAGGAGAGGGACCAGGTGAGGATCTCGGCCACCTCTGCCCTGGGCCACATGCTACATCAAATTAACAAATTCAAGCCTGGAACCACCATCCAGAAAGAGATCTACGCTTTCCTAGTCCCGCTGCTGCTCAGCATTCAGGACAACAATGCCGAGGTGGTCAAGGTACTGGTGATGCTGGTCCTGCTGGCCTTGGGCCTCATACGTGTCCTCCCTTTCTGCTAGAGGACAGCGCCTTCCCTTTAGTCCTTTTTCACGATCCCAGCATTGGCTGTACATTCTACGCCTACTCTTTGGGTTGGTTCTGAGCACTTTTATTTTTTAATTTCCTTCCTTCCTTCCTTCCTTCCTTCCTTCCTTCCTTCCTTCCTTCCTTCCTTCCTTCCTTCCTCCCTCCCTCCCTCCCTCCCTCCCTCCCTCCCTCCCTCCCTCCCTCCCTCCCTCCCTCCCTCTTTTTTATAAGGTACATAGATACCAAGAAATGTTAAATTAAAAAATATGAGGGAAGCGGACTTGGCCCAGTGGTTAGGGTGTCCGTCTACCACATGGGAGGTCCATGGTTCAAACCCCGGGCCTCCTTGACCTGTGTGGAGCTGGCCCATGCGCAGTGCTGATGCATGGAGAGAGTGTCGTGCCACGCAGGGGTGTCCCCCGCGTAGGGGAGCCCCACGCGCAAGGAGTGCGCCCCGTAAGGAGAGACGCCCAGCGCAAAAGAAAGTGCAGCCTGCCCAGGAATGCTGCTGCACACATGGAGAGCTGACACAGCAAGATGATGTAACAAAAAGAAACACAGATTCCCATGCTGCTGACAACAGAAGCGGACAAAGAACATGCAGCAAATAGACACAGAGAACAGACAACTGGGGCAGGATGAGAGGAAATAAATAAATAAATAAATCTTAAAAAAGAAAATGAGGTTCCCACATACCCCACCCCCCACCCTGCACTCCTCCCACATCAACAACTTCTTTCATCATTGTGGCACATTCATTACATTTGGTGAATACATTTTGGAGCACTGCTGCACCGCATGGATTATAGTTCACATTATAGTTTACACTCTCCCCCAGTCCATTCAGTGGGTTATGGAAGGATATATAATGTCCAGCATCTGTCCCTGCAATATCATTGAGGACAACTCCAAGTCCCGAAAATGCCCCCACATCACATCTCTTCTTCGCTCTCCCTGCCCTCAGCAACTCCCTTGGCCACTTTCTCCACATCAATGATACAATTTCCTCTATTGCTAGAGTCACAATAGTTCTATAGTAGAATACCAGTAAGTCCACTCTAATCCATATTTTATTCCTCCATCCTGTGGATCCTGGGTTGGTGATGTCCACTCCACCTCTAAATCGAGAGGGGGCTTAGATCCCACATGGTTGATGGATGTGATTCTCCTGCTTGCAGTTGTAGGCACTCTCAGTTTCCTGGTGTTGTGGTTGACCATCTTCACCTCCCTGTTAGCCGACCTGTGCAAGTCCAACAAACCACAGAGTAGGAGCTGCAACTGTGCTGAGGCGGTTCTGAGCCCTTTTAACCTCACTTCAGTGTCCTTGTCTTATCCTGATATGGTTCTGCTCCCTGAAGCCATACGTCCCTGATCTTGAATAAGGACCCATGTTTCAGCTGACCCTGGCCCCTTGGGGGTTGGCTTCATGGCCCCCATTTAGCTTCCTGGCCTAGCTCTGCAGAGTTCTAGGAGGCGGATTTTGGGGATTCCCTTCTCTCCATCCCACAGGCTTGTGGAGGGGCCCTGACTGAGTGGACTAATGTGATTGGCTGGTCATCCCTCACACAGACGTTCCGGCACATCACCCTTAGTGATCACATCCAGGTTTTGGAAGAAACATGCAAGCACCTGGTGAGCGAGAGTCTCTGGGGGAAAGCCAGGTCATATTCATGCTCAGGCCTCAAGAGCAGGCTGGGTGGGCAAGGAGGGGAGGGCAGGCAGAGGATATATTCCTTCAATTCCTTGATTCTGATTCTTTATCATCAGCAAGCTCTGAGAACCCACATATGGGATGCCAGTCCCTGGTTCTCTCCATATTTGATCCTTTTAGGACCCCAGTCTCTGCCTTCAGATTCCAAGGAAGTCATGTCAGGTTAGTGGATGGTGATAGCACAGAGGTCTTCTGGTAAGAGACCATGGCTCCTGGAAAGCAGATGTGGCTCAAGTGATAAGGCCTCCGCCTACCATATTGGAGGACTTGGGTTCGATCCCTGGGGCCTCCTAGTGGAAAAGAAGAAGGGAAAGTATGCCTGCACGGCAAGCCAGTGCCCACGTGGTGAGCCGAGTGTCCACATGGTGAGCCGAGTGCCCATGTGGTGAGCCAAGTGCCCATGTGGTGAGCCAAGTGCCTGCCCAAGTACCTGCGTAGCAAGCCAAGTGTCCACGTGAATGCCCGCGTGGTGAGCCAATGCCCGTGTGGCTAGTTGAGTGCCTATGCAGCAAGCCAAGTGCCCACACGGTGAGCCAGTTCCTGTGCAAGTGAGTCATGCGGCATGATGATGTCACAAAAGAGACAAAGGGGAGAATCAAGGTGAAGCATAGCAAAAACCAGGAACTGAGGTGGTGCAATTGACAGGGAATCTCTTTCCATAGCAGAGGTCCCCAGGATCAAATCCCGGTGAATCCTAGAAGAGAAAAATGAGAAGAGAAGACAAAAAGAAATAGAGACAGGAGATCACAGAGCAAATGGACACAACAGCAAAAAAAAACACAAAAAACCAAAAACCCAGCAGGGCTGGGAGGGGGAGGAGAAGGGAGAGGGAAAAAAGACACAGCACACAGCAAGTGCAAACAACAAGGGGGTGGGGAGAAATAAATAAGTAAATTTTTTAAAAAAAGAGAGAGACCATGGATCCCATGAAGTCAAGAAAGGCCAGAGAGCAGGAAACCTTGTAGAAAAGTAAAAAAATTAAAGACTAAGCAAGTAGATTAGGAATGGCTTGAGTTCTAAAATGTCATTGGGTGATCCAAGTTTTGATTCATCTTAACTGCAGAAATCTGGAATAAGTCACATGTTAGGAATCCGACTAGATGGGCCAGTTACGTCATTGGAAATGACAATGTGTAGATGAGAACTCAGTAATTCTAATATTATGAATCCCTTACACAGGTTGAGTTTAGAAAGCACTTTTGTACTTCATTGGAGACTTACAATTATATGAGGGACATTGGGTAGGTTTTCTCTCTTTAAATTTTTTTTTTGGAAGAAGGCATACACTTTATTTCTACAAATGAGAAAACTGAAGCCAGTAAGTGTCAGAACCAGTATTTAAACCTGGGTCTCCTGTTTCCACGTCAGGTGTTTTCTGCCTTATCATGTTGGTACCAAGGAGTGAAAGTCTCTTTATGAACTTCTTCCTGAGCTTGCACCATGCTGGGGGTGGGGTGGGACAGGGGTGTCTGGGTCTACAAGTTCAAGCAGTTTAGGCTGACTGAGGACAGATGCTGTTGCTGTGGACAGGTGAGAGGGCCACTGCTGCAGGGTCTGTAATACAGAATTCCCAGGAGCCACTTCTGGTCAGCGCCACCCCCTCCTTGGCTCCACAGGTGAACACCAGCAGAACTCACCTTGTTGGGGAGTTACTGTTCCAGAGCTTTGGCTTCCTGAAGAGCCCTCAGCCCTCCCTGAGGGCAGCCGCTGTCACCTTCATAGGTAAGGCTGGCGCTCCAGGCGACCCCTTCCTCCTCCCTTCGGTGGGGAGCCCCCTTGATCTTTGTCTAAAGGGCTAAGCCAGGACCACGATAGGATGGAGCAGGTCATGTCCTTTCCTAGCTTTGACTAGGAGGTCGTCCTATGCCTGGGTCTCAAATCCTGCTTTAGAAAGGCTAGAGGAGGAAGAGTAGGTTGTGTTCCTTGGCCCCAGCCTCCTTGAGTCCACTGTCAGAGTTCTGCTTTGTGGAAGAGAACTATATTAACCAGGAAGAAAATTATCATTTTCACTGGAACCCTATGGATTTTCCAAAACATTTTTGTTTCAAGCTATAATAGTAGTATGTGTTAATGTTAGAAAATCTGAAAAACTCAGATTGGCAAATAGAAGAAAATCATCACCAGAAATAATTCTACCATTTGGATATAACCTTTGCTAATATTCTGGAGTCTTTCTTAAGAATACACCAGACACACACATATACACATGCTTACATATGCCTTTCAAAAATGTAGATAATTTGGTACAGTTTTTCCCTTGCCGTCTCATAAATACATGTCGTTATATATTCTCCAACATTATTTTTAATATTACCCAATATTCCATTTGATGGATGGATGGATGGATGAAACACACTTTAATTAATCCATGTTTTAAAATATTGAGATTGTATCTTTTTATAATAAGCAAGGATGCAGGTGGTTAAATCTCTACACACCATCATGATTATTTTGTTAAAACCATTTCCAATTTGTTAGTTCAAAAATGGTATCTTCATATTGTTTTTTGTAATTTAAAAAAATTTTTCACTTTTTTGAAAAGATATTTTGATTACATAAATGTTACAGAGAATATATAGGGGATTCCCATATGCCCCACTCCCCACACCTCCCACATTTTCCCACATTAGCAACATCTTTCATCAGTGTGGTACATTCATTGCAATTGACATATTGTTTTGATTAATAGTATTTTTATGAGCAGCAAGGTTGAAGATTGTTCCCCATGTTTGTTGGCAATGTGTATTTCACCTTTGCAAATAAATTGCCTTGTTACCTTTACCCATATTTATATTAGCATGGGAACCCCATGAAGTTTAACATCCACCAAATGCTCTATTTTTCGCCTGCCAGCAATATTTCTTTCTGAGTCGCAGCTGCTCTGAAAAGGTGTTCTTTTATTAAGACACTGACATCCAGGCTGCAAGGTGACTCTTAGATACATTCCTTGCTTAGAACTGGTTTACAAGGTCCTTATTCACTACTGGCTCTGGAGAGAGGGATGTGCCAAAAGTCCAGGAATTCTGGAAGGACTTTCTATCTGTCCTACCTTTAGGATTAACAGCAAAGCAGATAAGCCTGAATCAAATACATGAGGATGACATGACCCTCTTACAGAAAGGTGAGTCTTGGCTTTGGAATTGGGTTCTGGGTTATGCAAGGGGCCAGGGAAGATTAGAAAGGAGAGGGAAACGGACTTTGGCCCAGTGGTTAGGGCGTCCGTCTACCATATGGGAGGTCCGGGGTTCAAACGGGTTCAAACCCCGGGCCTCCTTGACCCGTGTGGAGCTGGCCGTGCGCAGTGCTGATGCGCGCAAGGAGTGCTGATGCGCGCAAGGAGTGCCGTGCCACGCAAGGGTGTCCCCCGCGTGGGGGAGCCCCACGCGCAAGGAGTGCGCCCGTGAGGAAAGCCGCCCAGCGTGAAAAGAAAGAGCAGCCTGCCCAGGAATGGCGCTGCCCACACTTCCCGTGCCGCTGACGACGACAGAAGCGGACAAAGAAACAAGACGCAGCAAATAGACACCAAGAACAGACAACCAGGGGAGGGGGGGAATTAAATAAATAAATAAATCTTTAAAAAAAAAAAAAAGAAAGGAGGATGGGCTATTCCTTAAGGAAATGGTTGATTATTTTAAATGAAGTTTATTTTTCCTGTTGTAAATGTACTGTGTAAAAGTAGAAATGGAGAAAAGTAGGAGGAAGAAAAGAAATGATCATTTGTCCTACCGGTTAGATAGAAACCTGCTAACATTTTGGGTTAGATTCTTCTAGTCTCTGAACATTATATGCCACAGGTATTTATGCGGCGGTGGTGTCCAAGAGCCACACGGTCTCTGCTCCCAAAACACTTGCAGTATTTTGACCATTTTTAATTGGGTTGTCTTTTTATTATTGAGTTGTAAGAGTTCTTTGTATATTCTCCACCTGAGTCCCTTGTCTACTATATGATTTACAAAGATTTTCTTCCATTCTATAGGTTTTCCTTTTACTTTCTTGATGATGTCCTTTGAAGCACACATTTTTAATTGTAGGAAAGTTCTAATTTATCTATTTTTCTTTTCTCTTGTGCTTTTGGTGTCATATCTAAGAATTCTTTGCC
The DNA here is from genome assembly GCF_030445035.2 of Dasypus novemcinctus. NCBI lineage: Eukaryota > Metazoa > Chordata > Mammalia > Cingulata > Dasypodidae > Dasypus > Dasypus novemcinctus. Next base: position 20,774,456 of record NC_080692.1, on the reverse strand, counting down.
AACTCTAAGGTGTATGTTTTCTTCTAAGCATTTTATCACTTTATGTTTTACATTTAGGTCTTTGATCCGTTTTGAGTTAATTTTTGTGTAAGATATGAGTAAAGGGTTTGACTTTATTCTTTTGTATGTGGCTATCTAGCTGTCCCAGCATCATTTGCTGAAATATGATTCTTTCTCCATTGGATAGTCTTGGCACACTTGTTGAAAATCAATTGACCATAGATTTAATTGACCATGGATTCTTCTGTTCCATTCATCTATATATTTGTGTCTTGGTTACTGTTGATTTGTAGTAAGTTTTGCAATCAGTAAGTGTGAGTCTACCTACTTTCAAGATTGTTTTGTCTATTGTGGTTCCTTTGCAATTCCATATAAATTTTAGAATAATCTTGTCAGTTTCTTAAAGAAGTCAGCTGAGATTCTGATAGGGAATCCGTAGACCAGTTTGGGGATTATTGTCATTTTAGCAATGCTAAGTCTTCCAGTTCATGAACATGGGATGTTTTTCCAATTATTTAGATTTTCTTTAATTACTTTCAACAAAGTTTTGTAGTTTTTAGATTATAAATTTTGCACATTTTGTTAAATTTACTGGTTTTATTGTTTTGATGCTATTGTAAATGGAACTTTCTTAATTTCATTTTCAGATTGTTCGTTGCAAATCTATAAAATTATAAATGATTTTTTTAAAAAAAGATTTATTTATTTATTTAATTCCACCCCCCGCCCCTGGTTGTCTGTTCTTGGTGTCTATTTGCTGCGCCTTGTTTCTTTGTCCGCTTCTGTTGTCGTCAGCGGCATGGGAAGTGTGGGCGGCGCCATTCCTGGGCAGGCTGCTCTTCCTTTTCACGCCGGGCGGCTTTCCTCACGGGCGCACTCCTTGCGCGTGGGGCTCCCCCATGCGGGGGACACCCTTGCGTGGCACGGCACTCTTCGCGCGCATCAGCGCTGCACATGGCCAGCTCCACACGGGTCAAGGAGGCCTGGGGTTTGAACCGCGTACCTCCCATATGGTAGACGGACGCCCTAACCACTGGGCCAAAGTCCGTTTCCTATAAATGATTTTTATATACTGATTTTGTATACGAATTTGTTTATTACTTCTACTAGTTTTTTAGTGGCTTCCTTAGGATTTTCTATATAGGAGATCATGTCATCTGTAATCAGAGAGAGATTTGCTTCGTCTTTTCCAAAGTGGATGTCTTTTGTTTCTTTTTCTTGACTAATTGTTCTGACTAGTGTCTCTAGTACTATATTGAGTAGAAGTGATGAGGAAGAACATCCTTATCTTTTTCCTGATCTTAGGGGGGAAACATCCAATCATTCACATTAAGCATGATGTTAGTTATGTGTTTTTCATTGATGCCCTTTATCAGTTTGAGGAAGTTTCCGTCTATTCCTATTGTGGCAGTTTGATATAATTATGAATTCCAAAAATAGATATTGGTTTATGTTTGTAATCTGGTCTGTACCTGGGCATGATTAAGTTATGATTAGGGCTTTGATTGGGCCACATCATTAGGGTGTTGAGTCCCCACCCACCAAGGGCATGGCAAAGGACAGAGTTGAAGCTTTTCGATGCTGAGGGTTTTTTTTTTTTTTTTTAATTTTTTTATTTTTTATTGACTTTGTAATAATATTACATTAAAAATATATATGTGAGGTCCCATTCAACCCCACCCCCCCACCCCCCCTCTCCCCCCCCCAACAACACTCGTTCCCATCATCATGACACATCCATTGGATTTGGTAAGTACATCTTTGGGCACCTCTGCACCTCATATACATTGGTTCACATCATGGCCCATACTCTCCTCTATTCCATCATGTAGGCCCTGTGAGGATTTACAATGTCCGGTGATTACCTCTGAAGCACCATCCAGGGCAGCTCCATGTCCCGAAGACGCCTCCACCTCTCATCTCTTCCTGCCTTTCCCCATACCCTTTGTCCATTATGTCCACTTTTCCCAATCCAATGCCACCTCTTCTATGTGGACACTGGATTGGTTGTGTCCATTGCACCTTTATGTCAAGAGGAGGCTCAGATTCCACCTGGATGCTGGATGCAATCCTCCCATTTTCAGTTGTAATCACTCTAGGCTCCATGGTGTGGTGGTTGTCCTTCTTCACCTCCATCTTAGCTGAGTGTGGTAAGTCCAATAAATCAGATTGTAAGTGCTGGAGTCTGTTGAGGCTCAGGATCTGGCTATCACATTGTCAGTCCAGAGATTCAAATCCCCTAAATATATCTTAAACCCCAACATTAACTGCACCTCCAGCACATTAGCATGAAAGTCTTATGAAGGGAGATCCCATCTGAGTCCAGATTCATCACACATAAACACCATTTCCAAAGAGGGGCCATCTGCCCTGGTAGTTAACCCCATCGGCCATGACCATAACTCCCATGGGTCTCTTTAGCCCTCAAAGGAACCAATATCTGGGGGTTGTATCTGCTTTATCTGTCTCTCTGACTCTGCTCAGTTGTGCATGAGGGCAAACCTTCTGCCAGCCTCGATGCTGAGGGTTTTTGATGTTGAAGTTTTGATGTTGGAGTTTGATGCTGAAACCAATGTCTATTTTTGGAGTTCATAACTAAGCCTTAAACTGGAGCCCCGGGAAGCTCACAGAGGAAACAGAAGCAAGCCCTAGGAAGAGAGGAACCCTGAACCTTGAGAGAAGCAAGACCCTGGAAGGGAGGAACCCAGGAAGCCTGAACCCTCGCCAATGTCAGCAGCCATCTTGCCCCAACATGTAAAAATAGACTTTGGTTACAGGAAGTAACTTATGCTTATGGCCTGGAATTTGTAAGATCCTAACCCAAATAAATACCCTTTATAAAAACCAACCTGGCAGCAAACTTGGCCCAGTGGTTAGGGCTTCTGTCTACCACATGGGGGGTCCGCGGTTCAAACCCCGGGCCTCCTTGACCCATGTGATGAGCTGGCCCATACGCAGTGCTGATGTGCACAAGGAGTGCCATGCCACACAGGGGTGTCCCCCACATAGGGGAGTCCCATGCTCAAGGAGTGCGCCCCATAAGGAGAGCCACCCAGCGCGAAAGAAAGTGTAGCCTGCCCAGGAATGGTGCCGCACACATGGAGAGCTGACACAAGATGATGCAACAAAAAGAAACACAGATTCCCATGCCGCTGACAACAACAGAAGTGGACAAAGAAGATGACGCAGCAAATAGACACACAGAACAGACAACCAGGGTAGGGGGAGAAGGGGAGATAAATAAATAAATGTTAAAAAAAAAAACAACCAATTTCTGGTATTTTGCATCAGCACCCCTTTAGCTGACTAATACACCTAGTTTATTAAGTGTTTTATCATGAAAAGATGTTGGGTTTGTCAAATGCTTTTTCTGCATTATTGAGAAGATCACTTAATTTTTGGTGTTTATTCTTTGGATATGACATATTACATTAATTGATTTTCAGCTGTTAACTGATCTTTGCATTCCTGGGATAAATCCCACTTGATCATGGTGTATAATTCTTTTTTTAAAATATGTTATTGGATTCAGTTTGCTGTTATTTTCTTGAGGATTCTTGCATCCATATTCATAGGAGATATTGTTCTGTCATTTTCTTTTCTTGGAATGTCTTTGTAATGGTTTTAGCATCAGGGTAATATCGGTCTAGTAAAATGAGTTGAGAAGTGGTCCCTCCTTTCCTGTATTTTGGAAGAGTTTGTGAATAATTGCTATTAATTTTTATTTAAAATGCTTGGGGAAGCGGATTTGGTTCAATGGATAGAGCATCCACCTACCACATAGGAGGTCCAGGCTCAAACCCAGGGCCTCCTGACCCGTGTGGTGAGCTGGCCCAGGCGTAGTGCTGATGCATGCAAGGAGTGCCATGCCACACAGGGGTGTCCCCCATGTAGGGGAGCCCCAAGCACAAGGAGTGTGCCCTGTAAGGAGAACCGCCCCCCATGAAAAAAGTGCAGCCTGCCCAGGAGTGGCCATCGCACATACAGAGAGCTGACACAGCAAGGTGATGCAACAACAACAAAAAAAGTGACACAGATTCCCAGTGCCACTGAGAAGAATATAAACGGACACAGAACACACAGCAAATGGACACAGAGAACAGACAACTGGGGGATGGGGGGTAGAGAGAAATAAATTTAAAAAAATAAATCTTTTAAAAAAAATAAAATGCTTGGTAGAATTCAGCAGTGAAGCCATCTGAGTCTGGTCTTTTCTTTGTGTTATTACTTTTTTTCTCTCTTAATTACCAGTTCCATTGCTTCACTCATTACAGTTGATTCAAATTGTCTATTTCTTCTTGGGTCAGTTTTGGTAGTTTGTGTATCTTAGAATTTGTCCCTTTCATCTAAGTTACCTAATTTCTTGGCAAGTAATCGTTCATGCTATTTCTTTATAATACTTTTTATTTCTATAAATGTCTTGTGATTTAAGCCTTTTCTCTATTTTTCTTGGTCAATCTAACTAAAAATGTGTCACTTTTGTCGATCTTTCCAAAGAACCTGTTTTGGGTTTCAATATTTTCTCTATTGTTTTTCTACCCTCTATTTCATTAATTTCCATTCTAATCTTTATTTCCTTCTTTCAACTTTATTAGGTTTAGTTTACTCTTCTTTATTCAGTGTTTTAAGGTGGAACATTAGATTACTGATTTGAGATTTTTCTGTGAATTTAAGATAGGCATTTATAGCTATAAATTTCTCTCTAAGCACTACTTCAGCTGCATCCCATACATTTTTATATGTTGTATCTTAATTTTCATGCATCTCAAAATATTTTCTAATTTTCACTTTGATTTCATCTTTGACCCATTGTTTATTTAGGAGTGTGCTGTTTATTTCCACATATTTGTGAATTTCCAAATTTTTTTCTGATATTTCTTTCTAATTTCATTCCATTGTGGTTGGAAAATATACTTTGTTATTTCTATCCTTTTACATTTGTTGAGGTTTGTTTTATGGCCTAGATATGGTCTATCCTGGAGAATGTTCCATGTGTACTTGAGAAGAATATATATTCCATTGTTTGGTGGAGTGTTCTATAGGTGTCTTTAGATCTAGTTGTTTTACAGTATCATTCAAGTCTTCTATTTCCTTATGATTTTCTGTCTAGTTGTTCTATCCATTATTGAAAGTGATATATTGACATCTACATGTATTATTGTTGAATTGTCTGCTTTTCCCTTTGTTATGTCAGCTTTTGCTTCATGTATTTTGTTGCTTTGTT